>NC_091131.1:100205662-100568995 GCF_040183065.1 Periplaneta americana | reverse complement strand
TTCATTCCTGTTGTGTTAAAAATATCACAAGCACGACGCTGTGAATACTTTGGGATCATTAATAGAGCCTTCTATGCTAGACTTCGATGTCAATTTACAGTGATGAAGAAAGTTACGCTTGTGACATCTGATAGATATCATGAATTTATGGCCATATTAATTCTACTGGCGAGTCTTAACTTAATTTTTTCTCATTTAATCATTTTTTAAGATAATTATTTCTTTTCACATAGCAGGCGTATAAATTCTTAAATGTGAATAGCTATTCCGGGTAAGTTACCTGCTCCTCTCTACGAAATCATGCAATGTAGCCTACACTTTCAGTTGTGATATAGTTTGATAGGTAACTTAAACGCAGTGCACAACGAGGCCAATAGTTTAAACATGTAACATAAAATGGTTGTATTTAAAACAACAACTTAAACAGACCTATTCATAATTACTTTCATACCCGATTCCGCACACATAGTACAGATCTTTTATTATTATATCTCTGCCTCTGTGCAACGCCACAGTTTGCGGTGAAGGGGAAAAGAGGTAGGAAAAGATTGTATTAATCTATGAGAAAAAGTACGTATGTCTAATCTCTCAGCTTATAATCAGGCAAGCTGTGACTAAAACACTGGAATGATAGCAACCAGATATCTTTCGTTTTGCTTTTTAGTACTCTGACGCAATAATAATAATAATAATAATAATAATAATAATAATAATAATGATTATGATGTTGTTGCTGATGATGATTATAATGATGACGATGCCTATAGTTACATAGTGGGAGAAAGGGAAATTTGAAAGCACATAAAATAAATAAATCAATAGCGTGACAGCCCATCGAGGGCCAATGCCAACTATTTCACTGCAGACAATCTAGTATGACATTGTACAGCTTCCATGAATGATTTGTACACCCCTACAGAATACGTACTTGAAAAATGTTCTCCGCGCTACAAATAATATCGTTATTGTTTTTTTTTTTTTTCGCAAAACTAAAGCAAACCATGTGTTTTTTAAATAAATAAAATATTAATTGCAATTAAGTGGATATATTCTCCAAAATAACATTAAAATCTGATGGGGTTATATATCTCCTCATGTTAGTAGTAATAGGGAGTATTTAATTAGGGATAAACAGGAATAAGGGGAAGTGGGATTAGAAAAATGAAGAGAACAAGAAAGAGAGAAAGATGATGATGATGATGATGATGATGATGATGATGATGATGATGATGATGATGATGATGATGATGATGATGATGATGACGACGACGACACAGCACACGTATCAGACAGCCAGTTTCAGAGACATTCGTGGCTCTCGCTGAAGTCATGCGTTTCCCACGGAATAAACACTTTGTTCTTAGGGAAGTGGACTACAGAGGGGGAAATTGATGTGGGTTAGTATTATGAAGAGTGGCCTGTTTTTATAGTCTAAATTTTCCTGTTCCAGGTGCGTCTTGGTAGGTGGGGAATTTGGTCGAGAATCCTTCTTTCGCTGACTTCGAATTTTGATTGGATCGCGGGAGGGTTTATGTGAGTAAGACGAAAGGGTGTTTGTATTGAGATCGAATCAGTGCTTTGTTTAGTTGAAGGAGTGTTTTGGTGGTACCACTTAGAGCTTACTGCTAGAGGAGTATTCCTTGATATGATTTTCTTTTTTCCGTGTTGACTGTGATTCGTTACTTACTGGTCAATTTTTTATACAGCCTGAGTATTGCGTTTAACAGTTTCCTAGCGAATGAATATCAGGTAAGGTGGTCCAATATGCGACATCACCAGCGTATTGTGTCAGCCCTACAGGCGGATTATTGGGGTGGGGAATCTCTACCACGTATTATATGGGGTGAGGGTTATGACACTGCCCTATGGGATTCCAGCTTCTGTTCGAAACGACCGAGAAGTCTTACCTGTCCTTTACAGCATGTCATTTCGTGTGGTAGGTTACATTTTCCTGTTTCATGAAGCGTCTTTGTAAGTGGGGAATTTGACAGATTATTCTTCTTTCGCTTATTTCGAATTTAGATTGGGTCACTGGAGGGATTTGGGTGAGAAAGACGTAGGGGTGTATGCATAGAGATCGAATCAGTGCTTTGTTTAGGTGGAGGCGTGTTTTGGTGGTGCCACTTTGATAGCTTATGCTAGAGGAGTATTCCTAGATATGTTTTTTTTTCTTTCGTGTTGACTGCGATTCGCTACTTATTGGTCAATTTTTTATATAGCCTAAGTATTGCGTTTAGCAGTTTCCTAGAGGAGGAGTGCCAGGTATAGGTGGTCCAATAGGCGACGTCACCAATGTATTGTGTCACTTTTACTGGCGAATTATTGGGGAGGGGAATATCTGTCACATGTATGTCGTATGAGGTGGGGGATATGACACTGTCCTGTGGGATTTCAGCTTTTGATCGGAAGGCCCGAGAGTGTTTTTCCTTCCGAGTCGTATGCGTGTCGTTTCCAACATTTGATTTGGTGTGGCAGGTTACATTTTCTTGTTCAACTCGTTGCTAGGATTCTAATGAATGGATGGAAATGTTAAATATAGAAATTAAAAAAAAAAATGTCTAAGAGATTCATGATTTGAAGTCTGTTCCAAGTAAGAAGCTTAATTGCATCTCTAAAAGGCTGAAAAATACCAATAAATCCGACCTCACTAGGACCTTTACGAATGTGAATATATCCACGAACCGTACGTTCTAACAAAGTCAAAAAAGCAACACCAATTATAAAAAATAATTAATGAGATAAAAATAATAAATAAACTAAAATTTTAAATAAATTACACAATTATTAATAGTTTTTACAAAATAAATTACTAGTTGATATTGTAATACGGAATGCGCGCTGGTTGAATACTCATGGGGAAAGAAATTTTCTCATGAAATTTCGACCAGTGTATGGGACCGGTGCTCACCCAGCATCGTGAGGTGCAACTTGATAGGTAAGTAATTTGGCCGATGATTCTTCTTTCGCTGACTTCGAATTTTGATTGGGTCGTGGGAGGGGATTGTATGAGTAAGACGGAGGGGTGTATCCATAGAGATCGAATCAATGCTGTGTTTGATTGGAGTGTTTTGGTGGTGCCACTTCGATAGCTTACTGCTAGAGGAGTATTCCTTGATATGCATTTTTTTTTCCGTGTCGACTGTGATTGGCTACTTATTGGTCAATTTTTTTTATATAGCCTCAGTATTGCGTTTGATTGCTCCCTAGAGGAGGGGTATCAGTTAAAGGTGGTCCAATAGGCGACGTCACCAGCGTATTGAGTCACTGTTACTGGCGGATTATAAACTCATGAATGTTGCTTTCTCTGTAGGTCTGCTAGCTACGTAACACCCTAGATCATATATACTAACAGATAACTCCTTTATATAGACTTTCGAGTTAGCAGTTGGAGGCCGGCTTGATGTAGTTCAATAATCGTTAACAGATGGCACAATGACCAACACCATCACGACACGAGACACGAACTCTGAACCGGTCTGGTCGGTCTAAATCGATTATTTCTTGCTTACGAGATTATCTCGTATGTACTGTCGACAACTGATGACCATGGATAAATATTATTGGCCTATATGACCTTGGAAAGTTCGGAACGATGCAGCTAAATATAGTTGTCACGTGGGCGAAGCGAAGAGATAAGATAAAGTGCGCCTTTGCATTGAATAGAATACAATACAGTCTCTCGGCGCAAAACCAATCTACCTATATAGAATATAGAATAAGTAGAGCATGTTATAAAGTTATCCGTCGGCTAAATTATGATTCGTTATCTCTTCTGTTTTTATATATTTGTCGTGAATATTAGTTATATTATCAGCTGAGTGTATAACATAATTTATCCGTTAATTGATATTTTACTAATGATAAATCCAAAGAACAATGGGAAATAAGGGACCAAACACTGAAAAATAAATAAAATAAGAGAATTTGACGTTCATAATTATAATGTTGTCGGAGTTTCGTTATACTTTACTTTGAATTATTTTAACTTGAACCACAAAAACGTATGAAAATTAATGTTAACATTACCTATTTAGTTATGATAGTAGTATATTAGAAAATTTGTGCATATAGCCTGATTACAATATATAAGTAATACTATCCCAACCTAAGCAATAGTAGTCTTGTTTATTTCATACATGTTCGTATAATTATACAAAAACAAGAATAATCTAGTTTGCAGCCTGTGATGTCTCATTTACAGTATTATATAATATACATATTACGATATTTACTAGGTACTTTAACAATATATAGTTAATAATATTATAAAATATACAGGCCTAATCCATTACCAAGAAATACCCCTTCCCTCACATTTTCAATACTGTTTACCTCAAAAGGCCTTCACACCTTATTAGACACTGGATTAAAATAGTCATGTTCATGTAGGCCTACAACATTACATTTTTTTGTCACTACTCCTGATCCCATTCTAACAGTTTCAGGTTTTGTAATTTGTAACAATACTAACAATACTGATGGTCATTCTATAGTGACATACATAACATTTTCGAAGTAACTATGATCTTCACAGGATATTTAATTAAATACTTAAGAGTTTATGAAAGAGACATCACTGTCTTTTAACATAAGCATTCCAAAATATAAACAGAAAATCTTAATGAAAAGGAATAATTAATAATGTAAAAAATATGAAATATTATATGGTGTGACGAACATTTTCTTGCCACTTAATTTATTATCAAAATGGAAAATGTTCATATTATTGTGCCAAAAGACATAAATAGTTGTTTTCCAAAGAATTAAGACACTTGTGTAGTACATGTAACTGCTGACATACTTTAATGAAAAAAAAAAACAGTGCCATTAACAAATAAAATATTACGAATTATATTGTGACACACGAACATTTCTGCCAAGTTGATTACTATTTTTTTCAGATGCATGTCGAGATTTATACACAGTGCCTACAGTTCTTATTATACAAAGCAACACTTGATTACACTAAAATACACATTCAGATTTAAAATGTCCTTGGTTATTTACAACCATATGTGGTGATATCTCCTGTGTAATATCATGTGATGAATACACCACTTTTCCTCCCATTTGTAGTACTTTCCTTTCTTGAACATCACGGAAACTTTAAATTCGCCACCACAAGCTTTCGTAACTTCCTCTGCTTATCTGACGTCTTTTTTTTAAATTGATTATTTAACAATGTTGTATCAACTACTAGGTTATTTAGCCTCGATGGGATTGGTGATAGTGAAATGATATTTGGCGAGATGAGGTTGAGGATTTGCCATAGATTACATGACATTCGCCTTACAATTGGGGAAAACCTCGAAAAAACCTCAACCAGGTAACTTGCCCCAATCAGGATTTGAACCCGGGCCCACTCATTTCACGGTCAGATGTGCCTACCATTACTCCACAGCAGTGGACCGAACATGGGTTATGTACATTAATTCTTTTGACTTTCGGTTGGCTTTCTTAAGAATACGCATAAAGAAATGTAAGTTAGTGCTTTCCAGGCTATCCTTGTAATATTAGTGACTTATTTCAACCAGTTTGTTACTAAAATATATACAGTACCTAAGTGTTTACTTGTGACACTGGTGATCCATTTAATTGGTATATGAGACGAATTTAATTTTGCGTTTTACAGAAGGATACATATTGATTTACTTTTGCTCACATTGATTTTAATTTTATTTGTTGTAGTCCAGTTTTCAATAACGTCAAGCTAGTTTTGCAAGGCGGTGATATGAGATTTATCACTAATTTTTTCTATATATTATACAGCCATCCACGAATAACCTTGCCTGAGAAGTGGCATTTCTATTCAAATCCTGCAATAATTTTCAGTAAATATTTTGCACCGAGAAGCTATTATACATTTAATTTTACTTCTGAGACCAGTGAAATATATGCCAATTTTATTAGAAAGGTGCATGTATAATTATCCAATAGTATGATGTTATCTGCAACAAAAACTAAAGGGCAAGAAAGAAAAGAAGAAAACATTAATGCTGTGGTTCTTAGAGTTCCATTAGAGTTACACGTTCATTGTCCACTGAAAGTTGTATTTCTCTATTGAAGTGTAAAAGAGAAACTCTCATAAATTATGTCAGAAACAAAGAAAGGCACCACCCAAATATGTAGGATAATTAATTTAATAATGTTATTACCGGGACTTGAAAAAAGCAATCATATGTAATGGGTTGGGAAAAAATACTTTTTAATCGCGCTTCTATAGTTCGACAATGCTGACTATTCAGAGTTTTGCCTGACAGGTGAGCTACCATAAATTCCTTGAAGTCCTAGTTATTACTGAAGCCAAATGTGTGTCTATTGTCAAGAGTCCATTTTATTTATACTTGTTAAGACATCATTCATAGACTAGTTACCGCTTTCAGTTTTGATACTACATACATTGAAATTAATCTATTATTCGTCCTATTTATACATTTATATTGAATGATTCGGTCTATCTTCATAACACATCTCATCAACAATACTGGATAAAAAGAGTTGAATTAGCTTCCATGCTGCGTTGTATTTATTTTGTAATGTTCCTATAGCAGAAATATTAAATAGGAATTCCTTAAAACAGATTTATATTCACTCCTATGCCTTTATATACAATAGCAGTACATATATTGTATTTCTTAAGATTTGGTTACTTTATAAACAGTATGTTAGTGCAAGAACTCTTTTTTTCATATTTAATAATTCTGGCATGTGTCAATAAATGTGCTTGAGACCTCTGTCTCTCTGAATTACTCTTTACTAACTGGAAACATATTCCAAATTTATATTTTAAAAAAGTATTAAAATATCCTCACAATTTAGAGCATAACAATTCCCGAAATAATCATCCTACATTAAATTATTAAGATAAAAATGATTCAATCTATCGCTTGTAACAATACCTTTATGGTCCTAATAAATTAAGAAATAATTTACATCCAACAGATTTATTTTAAAATGGCCTGCAGTTATTATTTTGAATTTTATTGTACCTTACAAATTTGAGTTAAGGTACAATAAAATTTAATCAAGCTTCAAACAAAGTAATTCCATCTTTCCAACAGGAGGACAATAAATACTTAAAGTAATGCTAAACTCGAAAAACTTATTGATGCAACTTAATTTCATATTCTATACCACTGGCACCAAAAAAAAAAAGTGTCCTATTGTTCATACTGATTCAAGATGAATAGTTTCTTAGTGTTTGTCCATTCCACTTTTATTTTATTGTGCTTCCCATTTCTATTTCTCTCATTTTAGTAGGTACTTCACATGTAGTATATGTTTTACTTCAATACATATAATGACCATGAAGATATTTGGATATGTGTTACAAAATTCTTGCTGAAGACCATTGTGGTAACATTCTGCCGCATCTGTAGTTTGTACATTTCGAAATTTTCGTGCTTCAGCCCAGAATTCAGGCGGGGGGAGGGGAGGTTGATGTGCCAATGTAGTTTCCCAGAATATAATAATATTCAAAACATTCTCTAATAGGAGGGGCCTTTGATATTAGCTCTGCAAAAAATCTGATACCGGTACTTCTGTTGCTGGTAAATAAGAAAGAACTAAATATAAAAATTTTTAACCATTTTCGAATTTCAGGTGCTTTGTGTCTCAGCTGCTGTTTGATATACTGTTTGTTTCCTTTAATTTTCCAGAGCAAAACTGTCCTAAGCGAAATTTACACTCTGTAATTTTAACACTGGGAACATTTATTTTGGCAGCATTGTGTGATGCAATTTCATAATATAACAAGAGCTTTGAAATGATTAACTGCTAACTACTTATCTGGGTGAAAGTAGCACTGAAGTGGTTCCTTTGATTTCTGAAGTGAAAACCGTTCAATTTATAAGGAATTTTTTTGTGGAGATGCAGTTGATTGTATATGCAAGCCTAGATCATATATTGTAAAAGTGCCTAAACTAACTGACCCCAATGCTGTCATGGAGGCCACACAAGGCCATATATCGTATGGAACCTACAATTTTTTTTAATGAAAAATGAAAATGAAAATTTTGTCTGTAAGGAGCCATACGGCATATGGGTGCCTAAGTTTTGTATGTGGAGATCTATACAGATCTTAGATCATCTCTTGCTGTTCCTACTGTATCTACCGGTATTTTGTTTGATGTTCATAAACAAAAATTATCCACCTCTTCAGCACTGGAATCCAGAATTATATAAAATAATGGTTGAAAAACAAGAAGTGCTGCAAATATACACTCCAAGATTCATTGAGACAAGTGTGCATCAATGGTGGTGCTACATGGTGTATTCTTTAAATCAAACTTGTACAATTAAATTGTAAAGCAAAGCAATTTTACTTCTTCTTTAATATTAAAAAAATAATAATTAAATGACAATTGGAGAGATAGAAAGAGGAGAGTGAAATATATTTCAAGGGAGAAAACAAGGGGTGGGGTGCATGGCAAAGAAAAAAATTACCATGACAGCACTGACCAAACCTAACCTGTTACTGGCTCATGTATGCAAGGTGAAGAAGCTGAGTGTGAAGGAAACTACCTCAGCGCTAGTTTAACTCTTATAGATGAACTATATATATATATATATATATATATATATATATATATATATATAAAGAACTTCAAGTGTCAATATTGTCTCAAAGGTTTCTGTGTAACAAACTTCATTTAGAAATGTCCATCTGCGATTATGTTAACTGCAGAAGAAGGAAGAAATATTGTCGTAATATGAAGTTACTCAAATTTCCAATTAAGGACAAGGAAAGGCTACAAAAATTATTTTTGATTTCATCCTTATAAATTGAACGATTTTCACTTCAGAAATCACCGTAACTACCTCAGCACTAGTTTAAGTAATTTAAGGACCAGTATAAATGAAATTTGATTAAAGTGAGAAAGAAATTCGTAAGGGAGGCGGTCAGGAGGGATTGAGGTTGTCTACTAATTCGTTACAAACAACTATTATAGACTATTTCATTTGACTAACGATGATTTGTAGAGAGCAAAATACCTACAGTAGGGTAAAGATTCTAAATCAGTACGTTTATGAGAACGGTTAATAAAGTGTCAGGAAAATAACAGAATTACCGTATATTGCAATTAACTCTGCATTGGCAGAGAAACCGCACAGGGTATCGTAAATCTGCTGAAAATTAGAAAATTGTGTAAAAAAAATGCATTCAGAGCGAATTTTCCAGCCTGATAATATCTCGCCCACGTTATGGACATAATTCAATACCGTAAGACTGATATGAAACGAATACTAGAACAATTTGTTAACCAAAGACGATGTTCAGTAGTTATTTAACAACATACAGAGCAAATAAAAACACAAACGCATATTCTAGCAATAGTTCAGATGAAAAGAAAATTATTAGTACGACCGCTTATTCGTAAAAAGAACATTGCCAGCTGTGTAGCCTACATGAAGCAATATATCAGGCCTACGTTAAGAACACGTTGAATTTAATGTGGACGAGAAACGTACAGTTATTATTTATCTGCTTCCATATCGCATCATATAA
Organism: Periplaneta americana; assembly: GCF_040183065.1. Classification (NCBI taxonomy): domain Eukaryota; kingdom Metazoa; phylum Arthropoda; class Insecta; order Blattodea; family Blattidae; genus Periplaneta; species Periplaneta americana. Next base: position 100,559,487 of record NC_091131.1, on the reverse strand, counting down.
TACACCTGTAAAATGAAAACATGTAGGCCTAGCAAAGAGGAAACATTTTTGGGGGGAGGGAGTTGTAATTCTTCCCCTTTCGGATAAATTTCAGAAAAAGGATACCTGCTTTTCCTTCATATTCAAAAATTGTAATCTTGTGCTCACAAAATAAATTAGTGCCTTTTCGTGAGCATCATGATGTGCATTCAACAAACGCAGACAAATCTACTCTTTTTAGTATTTTGTGATAATTGTTGCTAGTGAGTTATTGTATACTGAAAATTAAAAACAATTAGATATCGTACATCAAATGATGACAGATTATATATTGAACGCATACAACATTATATCAACCATGTACCAAAATGTCATCTATGTGTGTTTATGAATTTGGGTAAAACAAGCTTCTGTATGCTACAATTTAGCAACACATCAAAGTAACATAACCTCACATTACAATGAGAAAGAAATTTGGAGGTGGCATGACGTAAAAAAGTCATCCCACAGTCGTATTACTCTATGTACTTTTCAGGTACTCTGCCATCTAGTGTTGGTTATTGCAAGCTCATTTCTCGACACTAGCGACGCATAGCGTCCGTTATTTTCCAGTTGCGTCTAAATTTAATATAAGCTTGGTCAATCTGTTTTATATATGATCTAGGGTAACACAGAGGAAGTCTTATAATGTCAACTAATAGTAATAATAATAATAATAATAATAATAATAATAATAATAATCCGTGGCTCTACAGCCCGTGACGGGCCCAGACCGACCAGTCGGCTGCTGGCCTCACGGCCACATGCCGAAGCAGAGGTGGACGATCATCCAAACCAGAATGGATGTATCGTGTGGTTAGCACGATGATCCCGCCAGCCGTTATAGCTGGCTTTCGCAACCGAATTTCGCTACTTATCGTAATTCCTCAGTGCATCACGATGCTGGGTGAGCACCGGTCCCATACACTGGCCGAAATTTCATGAGAAAATTTATTTCCCCATGAGGACTCGAGCCAGCTTACATTCCGTATTATAATACCAACTAGTAATTTATTTTGTAAAAACGATTAAATTGTGTAATTTATTTAAAATTTTAGTTTATTTATTATTTTTAATCCATCTTGAATCTTGCGTACACTACTTTTAACACTTGAATATAAGTAAGTGATTAACTAGCGAACTTACTCGTGTTAATTATGTAAGTCTGTGCGGGTTACATAATTAACACGAGTAAGTCCGCTAGTTAATTAATTACTTATTATTTTTATCTCATTCATTCTTTTTTTATAGTTGGTGTTGCTTTTCTGACTTCGTTAGAACGTGAGGTTCGTGGATATATTCACATTCGTAAAGGTCCTAATGAGGTCGGATTTATTGGTATTTTTCAGCCTTTAGAGATGCAATTAAGCTTCTTACTTGGAACAGACTTCAAATCATGAATCTATTAGACAATTTTTTTTAAACTTCTATATTTAACATTTTCATCCATTCATTAGAATCCTAGCAACGAGAGTAGGCCTATGTGTAAGAAACTTGGAGCTCAGACAAGACCTAATTTTTCACACAATAAACCTTGACCTCTTCCAAAGACGCTTCTCTTGTAATTTTGAGGTGAATTTTGCTTCCTTATTTACTAAATCTTCATTCATTCAACTATTCACAAATTAATTCGTTCACTGGGAAATTCAGTAAGTGCATAACCGTATAACACGATTAGCTAGAAACATCTTGATTGATTGATTTCACGAGAGCTGGATCCAGGATGAATACTTGCATTTAGACCGTTTAGGCCCAGTGCATACTCTATATGCAATGATTGTCGAAGTTCGAAGAATGACCCAGGTGCCACTCGTGAATTCGACGCTGACAGCCGGGCCATCCTTCCTGTGCCCTACAGGTAAGGCCCATCATCTACTGACGAGTCAGAATCTAGTCTCTCGAGCCCCAAGCCCTTAGAACTTAAATCGGCATCGGAAACCCGTACCGTACTACTCCCAGACATACCCCAGAGAGTGTTGGTGGAATTAGAGAGAGAACCGGAACGGGAGTTTCGCGAGAAAAACTCTCTGTGACGCCTGTTTGTACAAAAATTCTACCCAGACCTGACCTGACCGAGGATTGAACCCGTGCCACATGGTTTGAAGGCTAGGGCGGTAGCATTGTAGCCACAGACGTTTCGATAGGAAGATAATGCTTTGCTTTCGGAATATGGTAGACTATAATTTGCGAACACTAGTCATTGGCTAAGAAGAAACTACCTACTGAAAGATGCACTGGAATGAATGGTGAACGGAAGAAGAGTTCGGAGCAGAAGAAAATATCAGATGATAGATGACATTGAGATGTATGGACCATATGAGGAGACGAAGAGGAAGGCAGAAAAGAGGAAAGATTGGAGAATGTTGGGTTTGCATGAAAGACCTGCTCTTGGGCAGAACGCTATGACTAAATTAATTAACAACTTGTAAGCGCGAAGGACACTGTTTCACAACCGTCCTAAATGAGAACAAGAAATTAGAGTAACCTGTTTACTGGAAAGAAAGATCGAGAAGATGCGTGGACAGCTACTTTGATTGACGGCGCCGCTTACAACTTTAAATCTGGACGTTATCCAGAAGGGAGGAAGTGGGTTTTGAGTATGGAACGCGGTCCAATCTTGGAACAGTGGAAAACTAATTTGATGCATGTAAGTGGCTTGCTTGAAAATAAGTTAACGTTCCAATGCGAAGGGCAGCCAAGATCAAACCTAAGGTAGGATAATATAGGGTATGTGTATCGTAGCAACCTTTAACCTGTATACCTCAGTCTGATTATATAGCACTCCTAGGCATGCTGATTGTGCGATAGCTGTTAAGGCTCTTGACAATTTCTAGGAATAATCTCATTGGACTTTTACCACAATACCAGACAGACATGATTTCCTGCGTATAACCTTGCCATTTAAAACTTCGCCTCATCATCTTCGGAGACAAATACGAAGCATGATCAATTGAAACACGCTTGTCTCCTTCTGCTGTCTTTGCAGTGGGATCACGTGTTATGTGGCGTGATAAAATCTTACGTAGAACAGCTTGGTTCTATACACAGGAAGTGTGTAGGAAAATGTCAGACATGTTAACATTTCTACTGTACTCCAACCAGGAGAAAGTCCCAGGGGAATGAGACGCAGCGGGGTAATACTATGAATGAATGTTGATGTCATAAGGTCACACACGTGGGTACACGCATCTCCATTGGCTAACTCTCAAAGCACAAACGATAACACTGATATACACATATTTATACTACCCTAGTTACAAAATTAGATCACGGTTAATCTTCTGGTCTTTCAATCCTTCCATACAGGAAATAACATATGCAGGACAGCGCATGTGTTTTAAACTGACGTTATAACGGTAATATTATCTATCTACTTTGCTCCAATAGATGACGCAATAGTAAGGACATTCCTTTCACGGTTAATCTCCGGGTTGGAGAACAGTAGTGTTATTTCGAATCCGACCAAATGTAACCAGCGAACGGTGATAAAATTCTTCACAGCAATTGAATTTGGGCCGCTCACCTTTAATAACCCCGATTTGCCACCACTTCAATTTGTTCGGACCCTTAAAGAAAGCTCTGAAGAGACACAGATTCCGCATAGACGATGAAGTGAAGACTGCAGTGATGAAAGGAGCAGGCAAGGTCTCCTTCCGCTTACGATATCCCAACATGGGATGCCTATGGAGAGACTTCTTCTAAGGAATCTACTGCAATTATGTAACAAGGAGACGTACCCGACGCCTTCCCACAAAATGACGCTTGTGTGAATGATTATGGAGACTTCTTTTAAGGAAACCTACTGCATTCATGTATTCAGTTCTCTCTGTGACCCCATTTTCGACATATATTTGAGTTGTTCAGGTTATTGAAGATGACGCAGCAAGCCTCGAAAGATGTAGCCTATAGCTATATAAACATCTGTACAATATACTAAGAAGGTTTTTTGATTTGCAACAATTTTAATTTCACAAATCATTTTTTTATTATTATAACACTAGCCGTACCCGTGCGCTCCGCTGCACCCGTTAGAAATAAATATAAAGTAATTACATAATTAAAATAGGACATTTGATCGAGGGAACATTCGTGTTTGATAGAAGGATAAATCGTTTAATATGTTACTTAATTTAAATTGCATCCAAATAATTAAAATGCGATCATTTTGGTCCAGAGACACTCATTTGGTGCAATGACAATTCCTTTAACATGTGTCTTAATTTTTATTACATGCAACTATAGTTTAATGAAGATTGACATCATTTAGATTTAATGTGTATACTTTATTTTACTTGTTATAGGTTTCCATTGAATTATGGTAATAACTTAATTTTAACCCTTGTTTTCTACGTATTCAATAAATGGGTCTTGGCCCACTATGGTTCTGAACCCTTCAAATAATTTAAATTATACAATATTATATTATATTATATTATATTATATTATATTATATTATATTATATTATATTATATATCATATATCATATCATATCATATTATATTATATTATATTATATTATATTATATTATATTATATTATATTATATTATATTATATCAGAAGTTACTGTAATAACATTATAGCATTATGACCATCTAGAGAAACTACACTTTCCAATGGTGAAATAATAATAATAATTAATTATACAAATCGGTTAATTTAGCTTCCGATATTACTTCATACAAACACAGAAACATTCTCTGTGGGCTATCTTTCATAGCTTTCGATTGTTGCTGTCCAAGGCCCCTTATAGACGAAGTCATTTGTTTTTTAATTCATTACACGGCCTTAGATGGCAGTTATTTTAATTTTAAAACTCATTTATCTCATTAAATATCAGTCCTATCAAAATTTTTCAAGGAATAAAACTTATCGCAAATTATTTTTAAAGAAATTTTTTTATGTAACATTTTTCACAAAAATCAATAATAAGCGAGATATTTCGATTTATTTAATTCAGGCCCCCTTATAACCCCCCGTTTAAAAAATGTATTTTGAATGCCATATAGCCTAAAATCTAAGTTACAACGAACTTAATTTATATTCCAATTTTCATCGAAATCCGTTCAGCCATTGTCGCGTGAAAAGGTAACAAACATACAGACAGACAGACAGACAGACATACAAACAAAAATTTCAAAAAAAGCGATTTTCGGTTTCAGGGTGGTTAATTATATATGTTAGGACCAATTATGTTTGGAAAATCGAAAATTACCAGAAAAATTTCAGCTACAGATTTATTATTAGTATAGATTTCAGTGTAAATATATGAGGTAAGTTCCCATTTTGAAATGGTAGTAAGTTTGTCAAATGTTTAGATTCCACGAGAATAAAAACACCAATTTGGTCAATAAGAAATAGTCTTTGTTCTATGCTACAAACGGCATTAGTAAGCACATTCCTAGGGATGTTTTCAATGATAATCAGTTCCTTACGTGTAGTAGGTCTATTAAGAAATACATGTTCTTTTAGATAACCTCATAACCATTAAAGTCAGCTGGATTTATGTCTGCTGTCTGAAAATGCCTACTAATTACACAATTATCAAATGTGTTGCGCAACCACGCCTACAGAAACATCAACACAGACATGGAAATACTACACATCCAACCAAAAAGCCAGAAACTAAACACACTAGAGCAATATGAAATGTACAGATACACAAAAACACACTCCAGTGAAATTCTCAACACACAACTCAATTTCAGAACACACGCACTCTTTGACTCCACACTACACCACACGAACACACCCTCAGAGGAGGCGCCAAGACCAACAACGACCAGTTCTGAGGATGACCCATAATAGGTCGAAACATGTAAACCAGGTACGATAGACTTTAACACAAGAAAATCATATAATACATATTCCGAAGTGATACCGTATTAAAAGTTGTGTAATCAAGATGTATAAAAAATTAAGATCAAATTAATGCCTAAGAGTCATTATTAAACAAACACGATACATTATGACAACCCGATTATTATATTTCATCGCAAACATTCCGACAGTTCTGTGCTAGCATGCTTGCTCGCAGACTACAAGGTTCAAGGTTCGGATACTGTTGAGGAAAGAGCTTTTTAATTAATTATGCAGGTTAATTTCGTTTACCATGATTCTATTTTACTACACGACTTATAAATATTCATCTGCTATTCGAGTTTGGGATTCGTCCACAAGAGCGTCACGACACGAAGAGGTTTTACTTACCCGGTTGAGGATTGCCCACTGTCATCTGACACATGGCCGTCTCCTACGTGGCGAGCCTCAGCTGGAGTGTTTCCCCTTACGGTGGAACATTTTTGTATTGCATTACATTATTGAATTGTAGAAAATATAACAGTTTATGTCGGAAATATGGAATTCGGCCGACTCTATGTGACGCTTTTGGAAATGATTTTAATTGTACAAAGCAGTTCTGAGATTTTTTATCAAATATAGGACTTGATGGGGAGATTTAGATTTTTATTGATCCGTTTTACTTATCCTCCGGACCCTTTACATCCGGAGGTTACATTTGTTGTTTTATATTTGATTTTACATAGTTTTCATTTCGGACCTTTTATATCCGAATATTTTATGAAATTTTATTGTTTTAAAATGTGATATACAATTTATCCCTGGTGGCCTTAGTTTTATCATTTTATTGGTTCGTTTTGAATACTACGTATGGTCTGAAAACGCTCACTTTTATGATTCTTTACAAATCACCTTGTGTATGTTGGATTTGTGTACCTCGTTTCACCATATCAACGCTTTTTAGTTCTTTTAGCATTCTGATTATTGTATTATTTGTGTCTTTGTTTTATGAAGAATTTTAGATAAGGGCGCAAATAACCATAGTAGCTGATCGCCCTTTTTAAACCCCACTATTTATCTATCTTCATCTGCTATTAAAAATACGTAGTTCAATTTTCATCGCACCTTTTCAAATGCCTTTCGGGTTACGATGAAAATCAACGCAAAATGAATTTCAATAAACGCCAAAGCGTTCTCGGATGTACCACTACTTTGGAGCATTGAGCATGCGCAGTGCGTTGAATCTGGAACTTAGAAAATTCAAGTGGACCATTCTTCCCTCTGGAACTGTGTTTTAATGAAAGAACACCTTACACAGGAATATCCTTCTTCACCGCTGCTTTCAGACTGACTGATCGCAGCGTGTAAAGTTTAGCGATGGTCTTTACGTGTCCGTTGATAGCACTAGCTATTGTGGCGAACCCCACGTATACCTTATTTTATTTCAAGGAGTGCAGTTCGGTGGCTCCTTTGAACACCCACTTACCCACCTACTTATGACTTCCTACACAAACAACTCTGACATTTCCATCCTGTTACCTCGTCCCAACATTGCACAGTTGCCACAATCCTGGTGACCCTCGAAATTATGCAGTGAAACTGACGGGATTCTTGGAATTCGGAAAAGATGCGGCAACTCTGCCTCCACGTGGATTTGACGGGTACCTGTCAATTCTTCTGAACGAGGGTTGTGATTGGTTACTAACAAGAGAAGACAAGATTTCCGTCACAGTAAGGAAGACATTTATTTATGACAACCAATTAGTAGGGGGCAGTAGAAGGTCTGTCGGCAAAGTCTTTTCTATGAAACTGCACTCCATGAAAAAAAAATAGAGTATAAAAGAGCATCAGCAGCACCTCCAATCCGATACGTATATTCGCTCTGTCGACCAGTAGCGTGCCTGGCTCAAGCCGGTCATAAATTACTTTTTTTTTTTCTTTTTTTTTCACAGTCAAGACACTTTCTGGATTCGAGAGTGATTGTCCATAATACACATTTTTTAACGTGAAGACGTCTATCTGCGAGGAAAACTGTCGATCTCTGTATAACACAGATACGATAACGCGAAAGTACAAGATTTGTGAGTAAAAACTACATGTAAAATATATAGAATATTGAAGGATATCTAGCTGTTTCTTTTTTAAATATACTACAGTAATATTTAGTAGGTAAAAGTTTAAACAATGCATGTGTAAAATTTTGTAGAATGTACACCTTTAAGCGCTCGCCTTTTCTAAACAGATCAAAACATGTTGACTTTGAAATAGATCTACGTAGAATTTTACGGGCTTCCAGGATCTGTTTTCAGATTCGCTGTAGCTAAGATTGTTAAGTTAATAAACATGTTAAAGAAATTAGTAAAATTGACACTGCATGTGCTTGGTTGTTATCTACGAGTACCTGTAATTAATGTGATATATGTTGTGACGCAAATGTGACATCATATGCAGTGATGCAACACCATCAATATGCCTGATTCGAAAGCTACATTAAAAAAATAGCAGATTACATACGATAATATAGAAAAAATAAAAGAGAAAAAGACTGAAGAAAATATTGAAGTTGTTGAATCAGGTTAAGTGTGGTTGAAGAATATAGAAATAGAAAACGGGAGAATATTCTATTGATACAAACACAAACACAAATAGGCCTCCAAATATTTCTTAACTGGTGCACAGCAAATCGTTTAATTCAGAGTTGTATTATATCTCTGCCAATGAGGATACAGAATAGCTGTACGTAACGATCCCAACAGTAGGTTTTTTCCTTTCTCTCCTTCCTTCCACCTGAAGACGAAGGGAGAACCACCCTTCGAAACGTTGTCTTAATTGTTTGATTGTGACAACCAGCAATGGAAAAAAGTCCAAACCCCTCACCTAAACATTAATGATCCACCATTGCTTTCCAACCTCTCATTTAGATCAATGAGTGACCGTTAAATTTCAAGCATTTTGTCTTTGTCTTGGGTGTCACGGTATTAACCCGTAATTGATGAGGTGGTGGCTGTGAGTACCCCAGCTATTGTAAGAAAAGAAGCCTGCGCAGGTGGATGTGCGGAGATACCTAGTTAAAACAAATAAAAGTATTTGATTATATAAATTAAAAATTCAGTTTGATTATATGAGTGCTACGATACAAGTTTTTAAGTTGGGGTAAGTGCAATCCCCATCTCACCAGTTACGTGACTAGAAAAATATCTCACCACTTACGGGTTAAAGAGCATTACAATCTTTTGCTGTCTCTCGTCCCCCTCACCTCAAACTGTGACTTTGCGCAGAGGCAGATATGTAGGCTAATAAAATATCAATAAACAGATCGCTAAAGACAAAAATTACTAACACACTCCACCTTTCCCTCATCCCATCTATCATCTGCATTAGTATATATTATGTTACGGACAATGAAGTAAATTCGGAAAATGTCGTCAATGGTCTGTCTTTAACATTACTGTTCACTGTTCAACTACAATGGTTAATAACGTAAATGCCCGGTCATTAACTACAATACCCAGATAGCTGGGCAATGATGATAATATTGTCCGGTCAATTTTGTAATTTCCCAAACCTCCTTGGTCAATGTTGTAACGAATGTTTTTTTTTTTTTTTTTTAACTTATTTCAACTCAATAATAGTGCAGCAGCTGGCAGAAAATAAGCAAAGCGACGACAATGCAGAAATTGAGAGCGGGAAGAATGCGACGACAACGCAATAGTAATATGAAAGAAAGCAACAGTTTTGACGATCTGGATCCTACATGTGCGCTAATTTGGCATCATGTACGCTCTATGATCCAACGGCCACGGCTAGTACGCAAAATGTACGATCCTGTCGACAAAGAGGGAAACATATGTCAAAAAGAGGGGATTTTAAACATTTTGTTACAATTTACGACATTTTAAATTTTATTTTTACATCTCTGCGGATTATATTCCACTTATCCATTTAAAGTAGTTTCTGCGTATAGCAATTCTGCGTTATAAGTGGTGTCCACGAGCACACAACATTTTTTTAAATAATTGTGTAAGCCCATATTTAATTTTAAACAATTGAGGCCTCTAGGATCATAACACGATATCCACAAAAAAAAAAAAAACTACTTATTCTGTAATAATTCATAAACCTATAAAAAAAAGATTTTACTAAAACAGTCATTCATATTTAGAATTACAATAGATGGCACATTTAAAATAATTCTGCAAAATGCTTCACTTCTGCGTATTGTTTGGATGCCTATGGAGTAGGGCGAAGTTTGTAGTATCTCGATATCCCCTCTCAAGTTCGAATATTGCACGACACTAGTACGGATACACGTGTTTTTGCATTGACATATTATCTATATCCTTCGTACATGTTACTCATGACAATCGGTGAATTAAAGGGAAAAGCAGTTTCATTCTATAGCTTCTACAATTTGGATTGCCTATAAGCAGAGTTGGAACTTTGCTACAAAATATGAAAGAACAATAAATTGAGTACAGTGCAACTCCACAAATAGACGCTCACTTTCATATACTTCACGATACAAGGTAAGTCAACGCATCCTGTCCCGTGCTGCACAGGGCTAACCAGTTGAACCAGTGCAGTAGTGTGCAGATACTCGTACACGTTGGCAGCAAGGCAGGGAACAAAAAATGTGTACTTATGTTGAAGCAGAAGTTACAACTATTGGAACGGTTAAAAAAGGTGAATCAATCAGAGCTATCCCTCAAGAACTTGACATTTCGATCAGAACAGTGCATGGCATAAAACAAAATTCATCTAATTGCGAGGCATTCTGTAGTGATTATAAGAAACGTTGTTATTGTCAGTTGATTGTAGGATGAAAACACAGCTTATTTTGTGTATTTCCTAAATTTAATCAATAGGGATGATTTATGTACTCTCTTGAAGGGTATACACCATTTTAAAATAATTTAATACATAAACACAACTATTACAAGAAATTCTCAAGAAGTTTTTGTAGCTTTATTCTCTTCGGCTCTAATCAACAATAACAAAAATGCAGGTTACCAGGCGACGATAGAAAAGAAAAGATGCGAAAACAAATGAATGTGGTGTATAAACAATTGAATGCTCTTTCATATTCAAGTATAAAAATATAGGGATACCATTTGAAATTTCAAAGTGGGAGTGGCTGGGTGTGGGAGGTGAAATCTAAAATGAAAATAAGCCTGGTTTAAGACTTCCCCCTTGATATCTAAATTTACGTGTTTTTTGGTTTAAATTGAATTAAATTTAATTAACTGGTTATTTAGAGTGGGAAGTTCTGAAATGAAAGCCCCGTATGTAGATATATTTAGAGTTTTTCCTCTAGAAGTTTGTTTTATGTTCCAATGTATCACGTATATATTATACTTAATCACGGATTTGTTTTGTTATATATTTGCATATACTACAATATATTATTTAAAATGATATACGTTAATTATTTATGTTTCGGTCCGCACGCCATAAAAAACATTGTACAGCCCTTATGTTTACCAATGTCCGCAGTACTCCGTAGAAAGACAGCGTTCGTACCTCGTCTCGCACACGGACCATTGCTGTGTCTATTTGTGGAGTTCCACTGTAGTGAAGAATTGGAAGACCTTGTCGTCTCCCAAGTTTTAAAGGAGAGTGAACCTTTCTTTTCGGCGACGAAAATGGCTCTGCTGATACTGCTTGTCCAGAAAATCAGGACATGACCACGAAGCACTATGGGAGAGGTCTGATTAAACGGACTGGTTAAGGGTGTTTGACAACTATGACTTCTTTATTCAAATAGTAGCTAAAAATTTGCCATGAACGCATGAAAATTACTTCTTGAATTTATAGAGTACCGTTACGTAAATTAAAAATAATTCTTACGTCATTTATTAATTAATGTTGTAAGTTCCGTCTGTAGGCCTATAATACGTTAAAAGCATCCTATCTTGAACAAATATGCAAGAAAGATCTCTACGAGAAATTACAAATTGTAGAATATGCAAAATAATGTGCGCATTGTAGAAAATGTTGACACAGCTTTAGTCTTGTTGATAAAACCTTAGTTTTGGTTCATAATCTGCATTGTCTTTGTTCTAATTTACTTTGTCTGCAACATAAATCCGAGTATGCAAGTTCATGTCTTGTTTGAGATCAAAGTCTTATTTTGTTAGCTTGAGTATAAATAGCATTGATACAGACAGCGCTCTAACCGCGAATAATTGTGATCCTGGTGACGTAACGCTAGCTTTCATTTCCCAGAACAAAATTATGTCGCTACGAAATAATGACTATAATCATATTACAGCTGTAAACCCATTCTTGAATTATATTTTCGACTCCTGCACAAAACAATTTTAACAAAGCTGCCATAAACCGAAGAAGATCAAGATAAAGAAATTAAAGGATTTGATGGAACGTTTTGTTACCCTGACTTCATTTGACTTGGTCGCCTTGAAAATGCTTACGTTATATCCGATAATCTTAACAATGTGAATGCTTCCATTGCTATGCATAAGGGGGGGGTCCGTGTTTTATATATATATATATATATATATATATATATATATATATATATATATACTACCGGTCAAAAGTTTTCGATTACCTAACACAACTATGGATTTGTGGTTAAGAAAGGGATTTCTTTTTGAATATTCTATCATATCATAATGCTAGAGAGAGAAAATATTTATTTTGCTGGTCTATTTAGTTTTTCCGATGTGTTTGTATATTGAAATAAAGTATTTAGTTGTTTTCATAGCTGATCGAAAACTTTTGACCGGTAGTGGCGTAACTCTGTCGGCTAAGGCGCTTGCCTGCCGATCCGGAGTTGCGCTCGGGCGCGGGTTCGATTTCCGTTTGGGCTGATTATATGGTTGGGTTTTTCCAGGGTTTTCCCCAATCGTAAGGCAAATGTCAGGTAATCTATGGCGAATCCTCGGCCTCATCTCTCCAAATATCATCTCACTGTCACCAATTCCATCGACACTAAATAATCTCGTAGGTGATATAGCGTCGTTAAATAACCATGTAAATTATATATAGGCCTATGGGTATTGTATGGGACAGAAACATGGTCATTACGACGAAGTGAAGAGAAGCGAATAAAAGCATTTGAAATGTGGATATGGAGAAGAATGGAACGTGCGAAGTGGACAAAATAAGAAAGGAAGCTGTGTTGGAAAGAATAGATGAAGAAAGAATGATGCTGAAAGTGATCAAAAAGAGGAAAATAAATTTATTGGCTGGGTCACTGGATGAGAAAAAACTTCCTACCGAAGAATGCACTGGACGGAATGGTGAACGGGAGAAGAGTTCGATGTAGAAGACAATATCAGAGGATAGACGACATTAAGATATAATAATAATAATAATAATAATAATAATAATAATAATAATAATAATGATTTATTTTAGCTGGCAGAGTTAAGGCCGTAAGGCCTTCTCTTCCACTCAACCAGCAAAAAGTGTATATACATATGCATGAACTTACAAAGAATTCAAAAATTTGATTTAGATGAGAGTTACATGTATACAAGAGTTATTTACAAATTAAACAACAAAATACTATGAACTATTTCATATGAGGAAAAAGGAGAGCAGAAAATAGGAAATACTGGAGAAAGCTGATTTTGCAGTGAAAGACCTGCCCTTGGGCAGAATACTAAATGAATGAATGAATATATATGTTCTTTGTATTGTGTATTAGGCCTAGTGGCCTGTTACGGTTGTTTCACACCATCGTTTCAGTGGATGGCTCAAAGATCGTTTTCCTAAAGGACGGTAGTTAATTATTTTTCGTGGTATTCCTTTAGGTGCAATTCTGAGTACATGAGATTCCTATTTTTATCTGCAATTTTTTTATTTTCTTTAACATAGCATCCATGTTTAGTTATTTAAAAGTATTTATATATAATTTTCCTAATTTAGTATAGCCCACAGTGCTGCTTAAATATTTCATTTCAATGGCAGTAATTCGGTGTCCTTCTAACCTTCACTTCCATAGTTCTCGTCAATGTTTTATAGCTTTGATTTTTGTATGTGTTTTAGATAAGAAAAAGTTTGAAAATGTTACACATTGCATAGTTAAAACAGTTGAATTTTGTACAAATATCTTTTTGCAGTTCATAGCTTATACGATAACTTGATAACCTAAATATTTAAAACATGAGACCTACACTACAGGCGTATTATAAAGGCAAATTTTTCTGCGGACATGTTTTTTTTTCCAATGAAGCCCATTAATTCATTCTTATCAACTGAAATTTCCATTCCATATTTCTAAAACATGAGTTGTAATTGAAAAATAGACCATTGGAGGCTGTCTTCAGAATCTGCCAATAATATCATATCATCTGCAAACAGTAGTATATCTAACTCGAAATTTTTCATTCAAGTTACCCTTTTCTGTTCTTTTTAATTTTCTTATCATGTGATCCATAGATATAGTAAATAGTAATGCCGATAGATTACAATCTTGCAGAACATCATGATTTATTTATTATTTTCCACTGAGCCTGATTGCTTCCTGTACATACTGCAATGTATCTTCCTTCTTGGCAGTTCCACACCGCAAAAAAATTGCGAAATAAGGAACCTTTGTTGTCCGGCGTCTCTGACATCGATACCTTTCGAATGGGTTAATTAGGATGCGACGGAATTCGTAAGCTGTCAAAACTTTCGATAAAAAACATTTGGTGCGAAACTGCCTATGAAGCAGATACTGGCTCTGGTTTAGTGTTTCGTTGCTGAAAGAGCCTGTCAAGTAACAATAAATGAGTGCTTTATCAGGAATTAGAATCTCGCACACATCACAATCGCAGAGTTGTTCAATGAACTTCGAGCAGGGAATGTTGAGCTTGGATGCTCTATACCAGCGGTCATCAGCACAGAGCACCCTGGGGCTAGCGTCTCTTACCCGCGGAGAACACACTGCACTATGGTGCACTCGTAGTTACTAGCAGGTATGCTCTATATCTCTTCCTGCTGCACGACGGGGCACACGGGACGGCTCCGCTTACCCTTTATCCATTTCAGCGAGTGCTGACGACCACTGCTCTATACCATGGGTATTCAAACCCCTGTAGAACTAGGAGATACTGCACGTCAAGCATGCTCTGCTAAGGTCAATAACTTTCCATATAAAATAGGAAAAACGACCTTAAAGAATATGCGCTGCGGGTTGTTTACGCCAGGGGTTACCTCGTATGAGTTAAAATTGGACGTCTATCTGTACAGATCAACGAGAGATCGGAATACCAGAAAGCAAGGCTGATTGATGAAATGATGAGTGCAAAGACCGGAAAAAATATCGGAGGTGTGATGATTTAAATTTCTAACCCTGCATTGGCAGTATTAAATTACCGATACTCTTTGTTCACTGCATCATGGCCACAGATGTTTCTTCGTCGAAATGAATTAGTTGCTACAGAAATTTCGTTCCTATACTTCACATCTTTATTGTCAACTTTAGGTTCGTTTTAAATAACAAACTAGAGTCTTCATAGAAATTATGAGTGTCATTTCATATTATGTCATGGCAACTATATATCTTCCGAATAACCGAAAATGTGGTTAGTTCAGTATATACGTTTGAAAATCTGTTGTACACTGTACGGGATGCCACCGCCAGATTGCGTCTGTGTGTATTGGTGGCTAATTGACATCACACGCAAAACAGGCTAGTTGACAGCACACGCAGAAGTTAATATGCTAGAGGCTGTGCTGCAAGATGGATGTACAGACAGATTATTTAGTCCTGACAGTTCGGCGACGCGAAAGAGGGGAAGTAATAGGAATAGTGGGGAGAGCTCCGGAGTAGAGATAAGGGCGAGCGGTCGGTAAAGAAATGCAGTACAGCTTAACTATACTGGAAACATACAGCTCTACCGCACGCATGATATCCGATCGCTCCGAAGGCAAGCGAGTGAATAACCCAAACACCCCTTGGCGTAACTAAATCGACTCGCCTGACCAAGGCGCACATTGCCGGCGACTGTCAAGACTAAATAATCGTACTAAGTAAAGTTGATCAGCGGTCATACGTGAAAATTACAGTTCTTCATGGTAGAAATGCTCGTCAGTGTCATTCTGAGCTACGAAAAGCATTGCAGTGGCCTTGGGACACCCTCCCTACTCGCCTGGTCTCAGTCAATGCAACTTTGATCTCATTTGCAATCGAAGATGCCACTGCGTGGGAAGCGGTTTCCAAACAGGGAAGACATCTTAACAGCAGTTCGACGAGAGGTGGTACATATATAAACGAATCGCACACAGCCGATGGTATTCAACGCCTGCATCATCGTTAGCAAAGATGTGTGGAAGCCTTGGGGACTATTTTGAAGAGTGTTAGCTGTGAGGAATGTACTCGTACTTTGTTTCCTTTTGTGCATAATAAAACAATGATTTCTATTTACGCATCTTTCAATTTCCCTTACCCATTGCCTCCTGTACCCGGACCCAATTTGGTACTAGCATTGCGAAGCACATTCCACTGACCTTCAATCACATATAGTGAATTTCTGTTCCTGCAGTTTTATTGGCTGATGTAATATAGTTGCCATGACTTATGATATGACCCTCGTACATGTCATACTTCAACGAACACGATCCTAAATTGTGGAGAGAATCACAGTTGAAGTCAGGGCAAGTCCATATTCTCAACAATAACACGTAAAAATAGAGGAGAAAAAATAAATATTGTAAATTCACAACTTCTAAAAATAGATTTCAGGACTGACTGCCCTAGTTAAAAGTAGCTTAGTAACGTAGAAATAGCAATGGTGATCGTGTTTTGAACGACTAAAATGTTGTTGTCAACTCGGACGATTATCATGTTCTCGAGAAACATTTTACAGTCTTCGTGCATAGAAAATTTGTTGTGTATTCAAGAGTTGTTTATAAGTTTCTTTATTTATGAAGCTATTGTAACGCACAAGCAAGTCAAATATGTCTAACATATTAGAAGTACCAAACAACAGTCTGTAAACAATCTCTGCGTTAATTGAGTTGTGTATAAGGCCCACATGTGTGTTCAGGCCCATATTAAATATAAACCTTTATTTTTTTTTTAACGAGACAGACGTCACAGCGTCTTCATAACTCGGTATTTTGTTTATACCTCCAATTACGTGTACATATATGGTGTGGAGTGAATCTGCATGTCTTTTTAATTAGCGTTTTTCGTTTCAACACTGTTTAGCCTAAGCTGTGATCTTCCTACTGTTATCCGCAGATTTTTGTTTATTCTTCGTCAAATGCAATGTATTAGGCAGCGGTGTGTTCAAATATTTATATTTGTTTCGAGCCTTTTGTTAAAATAGCTCGCTAGGAAATATCAATAAAGAAAACACACTTTTCTAATTTAGATCCGAGTTCGATCTCCGGTGTACCATCGATTTATAACTTGTATTGGGCAAGCCCGTGGCCCAGGTAACACAGGGGTTTTCTCCGAGAGCTCCGGATCCCCAGTAAAGGCTGATTCACAATAAACGGGGAACGGAAACGACAATGAGAACGAGAACTGAAATATTAAAATGTATTTAAATGTGAGCTTTCACAATTAATTATTGTGAATGCTCATATTTAAATACAGTTATTTTAACATTATTTCCGTTCTCGTTCTCTTTGTCGTTTCCGTTTCCGGTTTATTGTGAACCAGCCTTAACATTTCAATAAATCTTCATAATCATCTGATTGCGGGTGTAGTGTAGACCAGCCTTCTGTGGCGCACCCTGGGCACCGAATCTGTCGTTAAATTGGTCTACGGGGGTACGCTAAAAATTCTTAGTGGGTACGTAAGATTAAAAATAAGGATACATTTCATGAAAGTTTTACTTTGGATTGGCTGCGTTAATAAAGGGAATATTACGGGGTTTTCAACTCTGAACATAGTGGACAAGATGAAGTTAGTATTGCTGATGGAGTTTTGGAAATAATCAAATGCCACCTAGAAAATGTCAGGAAATACTGTCCAGAAACTGAAACAAAATTGGATTACAAATCCGTTTTCCACCACACCTCTGAACTTCCCTTAAAATAGAAAGAAAGTCTGCTAGAAATGTCCGTTGATAGTTCACTGCCAATAAAATTTGAAAACTTGTCAATTTGTGACTTTTGGTGTTATGCTCGCGAAGAGTATATGGAAGCCGAAAAAAATCGCGAATTCTATCACCATTAGCTGCGCGGAAACTGAAAGAGACTTTAGTGTAATTGAATAACGTTGTCGCTTGTGAAAGAAGTAAGATTAGTACAGTCTCCCACTTACTCGTTTAATGACTATTAAAATTATCGGCAAACCTATGAAAGAATGCGACGCGGTCCCACTTTTGCTATCCTGGTTGAGAAATCATCGCCTCTCAACTGACATTCGAGTGCGTCCCCCAGCTGAACTGAACTCATTGATGATCGAAATGGCAGTTTGAAGCCTATTTTGAAAGTAAATTATTATTATTATTATTATTATTATTATTATTATTATTATTATTATTATTATTATTATCATCATCATCATCATCATCGACGTTATTGTTGTAAAGTAACCTTTATTTCACCTTTTTCTTTGCTGGCCGCCCCATTTCTTTTGTTAGCCCTTAAACTATTACCAGCACACCCCTTAGGTAGCGATCAATCAACGTTTCTGTAGCGGTTATTTTGCATTGTTTAAATAAAACTCTTCATCGTCATATTTTAACACTTTCTGTCATACTGACTTACAATTCAAAGCAATGTAGGAAATAGTAATATGCGTTACAAGAACGGTATGTTGAAGTTTTCATGTTCGAGGAAAAGTTTGAAAAAGCAAAACGTAGTTGAACTACGTCTGTTCCCCCCCCCCCAGTCTATGATGAGTCTGGAATCTTGTTGATTTTTTCACGGCTTCCTTAATGTTACTTGCATCACGAATGCAGTAACTTTAGTGGAGTTGTAGAGTTTACTTAATTTTTGCAAATATTTAAAAACAATAATTAACAGTGCAACTTAGGTGAAATTGCAGTGGTAAGTTTCCAATTTATAATTATTACTATATTGAACATCTCTAAAAATAATGTTAAAAGCCTAAAGCAGTAAAATGAATATGTCACTTAAGCGGTAAGAAGAGGGAAATTGTTATGTGTTAGGTTGGGAATACTGAATGTGGAATTTTAGACTTTCCGCGGATTGGTTTTGTGCGGAAACCAAGCAAATACGCACGATCTCGCACAAAAATATATACTCTATATATGATATGATATATTGATATGATATGATATGAGATATATGATATATGATATGATATGATATATAATATGATATGATATATGATATGATATGATATGATATGATATGATATGATATGATATGATATGATATGATATGATATGATATGATATGATATGATATGATATATGATATGAGATATATGATATTATATATGATATGATATGATATATATTTGTTGTCAACATTTACATCCATGTAATGTGGACCTCACAATTTTGTATCCGGTGCCACAATTACATTCATTACAGATATACCTTTTGTAGACGCTCTTATATTTAACTTTCGACCCCATTTAAATTCATCAGTATTCCCACTTTTAAAACCTAACAACTTAATTTAGATCATTCAAAATTGCCACTTTTACGACTCTGTTCTTGATATTCAGTACACTTATATCGAACCCACAATGTTTCTAATAATACTTGTTACTAAAACATACTATAACATTTTGTCCCATATGTTCGTTATTATGTCTGTTTCTTGTGTACATTTCATTTTCAGATCCCACTAATTTTCTACATGTTATACTTCGCTATCCTAGCTAGCCTCCCCGCCATACCCCTCACCTATTTTCATTAGCTCTATCGTTTTACTTAACTTCCTATTACACTCCTCTAATTCATTCAAAATTGACACTTTTATCACTCCGTTCTTGATTTTCAGTTCACTTAGCCTATCTCGAACACACACTGTTTCTAATAATACTTGATACTAAAACATATTACACCATTGTCCAGTATGTATGTTCGTTATTATGTCTGTTTCTTGTATACATTTCATTATCTGACCTCACTAATTTTCTATATATTATACTTCGCTATCCTAGCTAGCCTCCTCCACAATACTTCTTCGCTATTTTCATTACCTCATATATGTGGACTAACACTTGACTAGTACATATTGCAGGTCTCTGTGATCCTGTGGTCAGCGCGGCACAGGGTCACCGTTGCGACAACACAGGAAAAGGACAAACATCCAGTCCCCATGCCGGAAATAGAACAACGGACCGCTTGGATAGGAAGGGTATACGCTATTCACGGACCCAAGACGGCAGAAATGTTTGGTTAAAAATAATGACGACAATATTGTAGAATTATGTTTGTCCATAGACCATTCTAGTTATACACAGCAAATTTCTTGGAGTAAACTAAAATTATTCGTTATAATATAACTTCGTTAAACTGGGATTGAAGTTTAAAAACAGTTGGAATCAATAAAAATAGGGAAATAAAAAGAATAACTTTATTATTTTTGGGAGATAGCCTGCCCCTTTCTAAAATATAGTTTTTTATAAGTTAAATTTAAATTATTAGGTCATAGACGTTTACCACAGTCGCTCTGTGGTTAGCGAACGCGCTTCAACCAAGCGTTCCGTGGTTCGATTCTCGGCGTTGGTGGAAATTGATCTCCATTCCATGGGACAGGGTAGGCCTATATGTTTTTTGGTTATCTTGTAAAGTCTTCGCGGTGGTCTTGCATCGTGCTGACCAAACGGTCAGGGATGCCCGCAATATGAATGTCTAGTGTTTTTTGAAATATGTACTGTTCACCAAACCGCACTGGCTATAGGCTAAAAGTAGGAGCTAAAACACACAAACAAAGAAACATCGTACTTTGTCGTCTGTGGGAATTCAATTAAACATAACTAGTGCGTAGTAGCACGCGTAATTTAAAGGAATCGAAATCAGGACTGACAAGCAAACATTCTGATGGGGACAAATAAAAAAGTTAATTTTTTTTCTTTCATCGTGTTAATGATGTCAAAAGAAGTGCTTATATAAATTTTGGGCACTCGACCGCAATTACGAGAAAGTGATTTTCCCTGGGGCCGTTTACAGAAAAAATCACAATTGCATGGAAACATTTATTGAAACAGATACAGCAATTGTTGCGCTGTTTGTCAACATATCCCCCACGGGAACTGAGACATTTGTCATACCATGGGATCAATTTTTGTATCCTTGTGTCATAGAAGTCAGCCACCTGGGATCGGAACCAGCGTTTGATAGCCGTCTACACCTCTCTGTCGATTCTATGATATGGCAAATATCTCAATTCCGGTGTGGAATATGTTGAAAAATAGCTCTACAATTGCTGTGTCTGTTCCTATAAATTTTTCCAATGAAATTGTGTTTTATTTCTGTTAACGGCCCCTGGCGAACTTTTTACGGCCCTCGTAATTGCGGTTGAGTGGCCAAAGTTTGTACAAGCGCTTCTTTCGACATTATTAACATTATGAAAAAAAAAAAAACTTTATATCTGCCCCATCAGAATTTTTGCTTGTTAGATTGTTTTTTAGGTTTGAACTTCATAAGTGACACCAGTAAGGCATCACTAGGACATCATGTGGTAGATTGGCCAGTTCCTTTCTCCCTCTATTGCATACATCGCTGACTAGCAGCATATTACTTTATTCAGACTTCAGATGTATGCAAACAGTTATTCTTCCTCTACATATTGTCAAGGGAGATGTAATACTGCCTGATAATAATAGATTGATTTAGATTAGTAAAATGGAAAATTTTATATATTCTTCTATAAAGATTTTTCCTTTTATATTGTAGGTTGTTTTAACAAAGGTAGTCTATAATTTTCTTTGTCTTGGTGTGGCTTGCAATTTTTATGTAAATTCTTGACTCGTTGAATTTCGATATGAAAATGTTATTTTCTTTCTACAGTATTTACCCAGCACAAATTCTCCAAGAGTCTTCAACCCGATACACTGAAGGTTTTCTTGTGAGCAATCCTCTTTTCTTTGAGAAGTTTATTGAAAGTTATGCCAGACTCATCTCCGAAGCTTAAGCAGATAGAAAGCGTCATTAGGGCGAAGTTATTCCATATTGTAGTCACATGTACTTCGTAATGCTCCACCGATTTCCTCACTTCTGTAATAGCACTATCCCGGGCCAGCAGGTCAGCAGCTTCATAGCTGTTATCCGAAAATAATGACAGAACATGTGAAAGATATTTAGTGACCTTTCAGTGTTTCGTAAAGGAAAGAATCGGAGGCACTAAAATACGCAGAAATATCGAGAGTGGAAGTGTTGAGCAACTCGACGTTGCACAGCTGTGAGACGAGCGTACTTGAGTCACAGACACCTGCCCGCCTGCCTGCTTGTCACAATCGTGTTTACTTAAAATAAGTGTCAAGAAGTTGACAGGCCTACGTATCTTCTCCGTATACAGGGACATCATTTTATTTTTACTTCAATTTTTATTGTACCTGAGTTTTTGAATGTACTTCACTCCCACCCCTTCTAATAATGAAGTTCAACCGTCCTCCACACAGTCATAGTAGCCTTACGGTCATAGTAAACAGTACGTACCAAAAATACGTTCGCGTTTTCCAGTAACGAAAGAGCTTTCAATATTGCATCATTTTCCATTTGCCTACGTCGCATCCCGGTTTACCCCACCTACTTCTATTCGCCTCTCTGTAAATGATATTGGCTGGGCTGTCTTAGCTCTTTTCTGAGAACATTAATTTCTGTTAGGAATTGAACGTCCACGTAATATTATACCAATACAATTGTTTAAGATAACTTAAATAAAAGGGCCTCGTTAAGTAATTAACTGTTACGTGATTTCCTCCCTTTCTATGATGCTGCGACGTAGGCTAACCACTTGGACGGACAGTAGATAGCATGTCTGAGTAATTTTATCTTTTCGGATCGGGCAGAAGTGAAGATTGAATTTACAGTGCGTAAGGTCTCTTTTATAGAGTAGCTACAGAATTATTTCAACATGAGTTAATGATACGAAGTACGAACCTGGTAATTGGAATTACGTACAATAGTCTATAGTGCGATAATATGCACATTAGAACTGAAGCTTGTATCTAAATGAACGGCCACCAATTTAAAAAATGTGTTTAAATATCCATATTATGATTATTTTTCAATTTAACTTCATTCTCTATAGTGTACGCAAATGTGCTGTAGACAGTATAATATACACTGCACAATGAATATGTCCGCATGGCAAGCTCAGTTCGTGAGTAAAAACAGTCATTGTTAATACTGTACTGTATTTTGATTAAAGAAAAACCTAATGAAAATGATCAAACTCAAAAGCGTGATATTTCCTAGTTTACGTAAATGCATGAACTACTTTTCTTCCCTCCTATACCTAGTAAAGTGATTTGTTTGTATATTACGCCAGTATCATCGAACTCCAGTCGTGGAAGGGGGTAGCAAACTGTGTTCCCGATTTTTAATCGTTGATCCAAAGGTATAGCCAGGTTAATATTAGAAATGTTAGTAAAAATAAAATTATGTCCCTATATAAATTCATACATTCTGTATACATTCTAAATGCACATTTTGCAATTGTTTCTAATATGTATCATTTTTCTATTTTTTAAACTTGCCATTCAAATGTCGTTCACTCATGTGTAACAAATGTGTTTGACAAAGCGTGTAATCCTATAATGACGCACGCTTACGATAGTTACTGTATCACGCTTATAAATGTTTAGTGTAGGTATGTAAAATTAGGAAAGCGTAGCAGGTTCTTTGGTCAGTGTTTAAATAGTATACAATTTTATTTAAGGAATAAATAAACATTATTTTTGGATAGATCACTCCTTATTCTTTCATTAAATATGATATGATCCTATTAAGTTAGATATTAGCATCCAAAGACGGAGTTGCATCAGTGTTAAAGTCTGTGTGATGTATCTTGTCTCACTGTGAAAAGAGAGAGAAAGGAGATATGTCTTATTTCGTCAGTGTTGTTATGGTGATGGGGGAGTGGAGCGATGCGGTCCATCCATCCAGTGTCGGAAGGGACTAGTTGCTACATTCTGTAGCGCAAAATAAAATTACAAAATATCTCTCTTCGTACTGTATAGTTCCGTCACTGAGCTTGTCTTTCAAGAAACTGAGTTCCGGTAGCCTGTATAATAACAAGGTTTTGAAAGGAATCCTGAAAATTTACAACCCTCCTATAATCTCCACCCTCATTTGAAGGGACTTAGTTTTATTGCTACTGAGACAAGATAAACCTTACCAGGTATAGGATACGTACACGTTGGAGCAACGATAAATGATAAAAGAAACGACCTAGTGATGCTTTGGTATTATCAAAGAGTCAAGTGTTCATATCGGAGCGACGTGGACGCGGGAAGCAAACATTTTGATCTATCGGTAGAAGATATTCTACGCATCCACTTAATGAAAGAAGATATATAGGAAATAGGCCTATTAGCTGCTAAGTTCAGGGTTAATGTAACTTAAATACGTACAAAATTAAACCCGTTTCTCATCCCAAAGCTAGTATATATTCGTTGTGTTGTGATTGGTTCTTGTGATCATATAACATATGACGAATAAATCACAACTGATCAATTTGCCAATATCTACAATAATTAATTTAATATGCCGAAATAATAATAAATCGATTAATATTCGGATATATTGACAACCACAGGTAATTATACAAATTAATATTATCTTAATCAGAGATCATATAAACGACAAGAGCGAAGAAAATGGAACTTTTCTTTTTCGTCGCTTTTACAGTGCATCTTCGCTTTTATCGTTACTCCAATATGCACACCTCAATGACAATGCATGCTTCAATTCTCTCTGATATAGCATCGCTGCTTCTTTTATCGTTTATCGTCGCTCCAACGTGTACGTACCCTTACGCGAAAATGTCTGTTTCATCCTAGTGACCCTCTGTTAATAACTTTATTCAACGTTGAAACAGGTGTCACAAAGATAACCTACATTTCGTCTAAAGTTTTATGCCTTTCGCGACGATAAAAGTTGTTTCATCATGTTACCAAGGATATTTCTTCACTTACGGTGCAGTTCAAAAAGATGAACTTCCATATTATTATACAGTATATTTAACATGACAATATTTTGTTTATATTCCAAATATTTTATATATTACAGTATTTATTTATTTATTTCCTTATTTATTTATTTATTTATTTATTTATTTATTTATTTATTTATTTATTTATTTATTTATTTATTTATTTGTACTGGGGAAGTTAAGACATAGCGTCTTCTCTTACACTTCACCTGGTCACATTATATCTGACATTTATAAATTTAGTGTTGTAAGTGTAAAAATTCAGTTGCAGTATATAGGTACCTATTCGTATATTGCATTCCCTTTATTATTATTATTATTATTATTATTATTATTATTATTATTATTATTATTATTATTATTATTATTATTATTATTATAGATGGGTTATACAGTTTCCCGATATGCGACGTCGATACGTATTTTAAAGCTTCGGTACTTGATACTACAACTGAGGACAGAAAACAGCACAACAAAAATATTAAAATGCTTCAAACGGCATTTCAATTTTTGACACCTTACTAACACAGTCTGCGCGCATCTGCAGAGGATTTTTCTCGGGGTACTCCCTTTTACCTCTCTCATTCGAGCAACACTTTCCATTTCCACCCCATTTCATCTGCAATAGAAAAATAGGCTGGGTTGATGTCTGGGGAGTAGTACGATTCCGATGCTGGTCTAGGTTCTAAGGGCTTGGAGTTGCGGGCTCTGGTTTCGGGGTCGTCGAGACCTTACCTACATGACCCAAAAAGAATGGCCCGCCTGTCGGTGTTGGATTTACGAAAGCCACCCGGGACATCCTTCGAACTGACAATCATCGCATATAAGGTGCAAAATGGACCTAAACGGCCTAAGTGCAAGGATCGATCCCGGATCCAGCCCTCTTGAAATCAATCAACCAATCAATCAACGTAGTCTGTGTCTCATTAGTCACGTCTTAGTTAAGAGACAGGTAAGAAATTCCTATTTTTTATAATAGGAGTTCATTCACACGTATTTTATCTGACCGGAAGCATTCTGGGAGGACTGTGACAATACTGAACTTTTTGCAACATACTATAATTATCTATTTCCCTAGGATTTCCTCTTACGCATCGCTACTCGGAGATTTCCCAATCTCACGACTGAGCCAATTCAAATTTTTGTTTACCAGAGGTGAGGATTATTTTGCAACCTACTGTTATAAAATATTTTTAAATGGTAGAAAAGACAACATATTTCTGTAAAATACGGAACAGAGACGAATGATATCATAAGCTTTTATTACATATAGTGGAAGTTCAGTCCTTGGTTGAAACGAAAAGAATGTCTTATGAGACAACACAGGATTCCACAAAACTAAAGACAGACAGATGTAATACTTATTGTAGATAGGTGATAATTATCCACTTCCGTCCATGGACTGCGAATAAAAGATTTCTGGGTTCATAGTCACGTTTTCTTGTTGTATGGTTGACAGTGCCTTCAAATGAAATAAACGCATAAATAAGGCAGACACATTGCAATCGCTTGTGTAATTGCGAATTATGAGACAAAATAGGAGCAATTAATGTGAAATGTACTCTGGACCTTGTTGTTATGGTATCAAATTTTTCGCAGGCTTGCAGAGGATAAGGGGTATGTCCGCGCTCATTTTGAGAGGAAAAGTGTTCTCTTGTGGTAAATTTCCATGAAAATAATGTGACTACATTGGATGAAATTAACAAGGATCAATTTAGTGTAGTGTAGAGTGTGGGTAAATTGCAACATGCATGAATGGAAGATAGGAGCTTATCGCGCGCTGTTAGATTTCAGCTCATCACGAGATGGGAGACCAACAGCACCAGTTCTATAATTGGAAATATATTGCTCATCAACTTATTTCAGTTTATCACGCACATAAATAATGGTCTAGTACTAATGTCGATGTTCGTCGTGCATGAACACGCTCTTAATCATAACGAGTGCAAGCTGTTCAATTGAAATTGGGATTAATCAGTTCAATTCATGAGTTAACTGTAATGAAACTAATAGCAATTCCTAACGTCTCAGAATATGGTGACTCGTTAAGCCTTCTGACCTCTGCTAGCAGAGCGACATGAAGCGCACTTTTAATGTGGGGCACCTATAAGGCGTAAGTAATTATCCATTTAATAATACAGGGCGAATCAAATGTAAGGGACCGGAATTCCCGCCGTCTCTCGACATTACATTCTGGCAAGCAGATCGCCAGCTCTCACGGAAAACGTTCTTGTCTTACGGGACTACAGTCTGCCAAGTGAGAAATCCAACTTAACCCTCAAACGGAGTTGTGGGATCTTTTTCGATACCAGGCAAATTGTATACCCCTGACATTCCTTAACCGTTGCATTCTTTCTCTAAAGCTTTTGTGTACCTTTTCCTTTTGTCAAGCTTAATCCATTGGCTATGTCGTTGACCAGCAGGTACCGTTATTTATTTCCAGTAATAGCTAAAATATTGAGTGGTATCCTTTTCGACCCCACAACTTCAGTTGTGTATCTGCACCTTGTCAATGTACATCTAACTAGTTTTCATAGTGGAGTATGGCTACTAATGCGCGTAAAAGTGTATCAGTGTTCGATTCTGGTTTCCCACGCTTTGTAAACAGTATTGTAGATGAAAGTGAAGGCAGTGATGCGAGTGAATGTGAAGTCGAAAATGAACTGGACTATAACTCTGAACATGACACGGATTCAGAACAATATTACGACTCGGATGGAGTGGATGAAGATGTAACCAACCAAATGGTGTTTCATTGAATTTCTACGGTAAGAATGCATGCAAATGGCCGGCTGTCGAACCTAATAGAAACAGAAGAACACCAGCACACAATATTGTAATGAAAGTTCCTACACTGAAAGGAAAAGCTAAAAATGTAGGGAATTCGTGCAATCCTTTACAGGTATGGGAATGTTTATTTACAGAAGACATGATTACAGAAATTGTTGTACACACAAATGAGAAAATTAGTTCCTACAGAGCAAATTTTTCTGATACAACTCGTACAGAACTGAGAGACACTAATGCAGTAGAGCTGAGGGCACTTTTCGGGTTCCTGTATTACACAGCAGTTTTCAAATCAAACCATGAAAGTCTCGAGTCCATGTTTGCAACTGATGGTACTGGAAGGGATGTTTTCCGTGCCATTCTTTCTGTCAGGCGAACATACATTTTTATATATTGCTTGCGTTTTGATGATTTTGCAACACGAGCAACAAGGAAGGAAATTGATCCATGTGCAGCAGTGTCGTATATTTTTCACAACATGGTTGAAAACTCTCATCCTTGCTATAATATATGTTCTTATGCCTGTGTAGATGAGATGCTAGTAGGTTTCCGTGGCCACTGCAAATTTAGGGTTTACATGGCTAGTAAGCTGGAGAGTGAAGAAACATGCGAGAAATCGAAAAGAAAACGTTGCGCGCTGTGTCCTCATTCAAAAGAGAAGAAGACAAACCAGTACTGTGTTAGTTGTGACCGTCCAGTTTGCCAGGGCTGCCGATCAGTCACATGTAGAGAGTGTGGAGAATAAAGGAAATCCAGTTTGACAGTAAAGTATGCAACCAGACTGGCATTTTTATTGTGATTACTACATTTGAATGTGATGGTTATGAAGAAAATATGATAAAATGGAACTTTATCTTTTACAATAATTTTAAATTAATTCAAAATTGTCATACAGACTTTCGGTGTTACATTATGTTATGATCTATTGTTTTTCAAAGTTTTGCACAAATTAGTAATAATTATATTGTACTCATATTAGTTATATGACCTTAAATTATGTAAACAAACTTAATAATAATTGAAATTCCTATTACATCAGCTTAAAAAGTAAACAAAATTAATATTATACCTCCTTTTGTAGTGGTATCGTTTTTGACCCCACAACTCCACTTATGTCACAAAACAGTCACAACTCCGTTTGAGGGTTAAACATGTTAAAACCACGTAAATTTATTTTTCATTTTATCCAGTCTCCCTTATTGAATTAACTTGAAAATGTATGAGATTATTAGCAAGTGAACAGCATCAAATACTTGGAATGTACTATAAGTAGTAACATACGCTGCTGCCAGGAAGTCTAAAGGAGGACAGAAGTGGCAAAGGAAGTTTTTAATAGAAAACGGAATATCTTCTGGAGATCTCTAGAAAGAGAAGGAAGTTGGAAGAGACTAGTGAAGTGCTTTGTGTGAAGTGTGGAGCAGAAACATGGACATTACGACATTACGACAAAGTGAAGAGAAGCGATTAGAAGCATTTGAAATGTGGATGTGGAAAAGAACAGAACGTGTGAAGTGGACAAACAATAAGAAATGAAGCTGTGTTGGAAAGAGTGGGTGAAGAAAGAATGATGCTGAAACTGATCAAGAAGAGAAAAAGGAATTGGTTGGGTCACTGGCTGAGAAGAAACTGCCTACTAAAGGATGCACTGCAAGGAATGGTGAACGGGAGAAGAATTCGGGGCAGAGGAAGATATCAGATGATAGACGACATTAAGATATATGGATCATATGCGGAGACAAAAAGGAAGGTACAAAATAAGAAAGATTGGATAATGCTGGGTTTGCAGTGAAAGACCTGTCCTTGGGTAGTAAACTGTGAATGAAATGAATATGAATGATGATTTTCGTTAATAAATAATTCACTAGTTAGGCATGCTACGCGAAAATCACTTGCGAGACTGCAGCGAGAAGACAAGAGCTTTATCAGTGCCGTTCTCTTAGGTTTGACTAACCCGGTGTGATAGAGGATTATGTTGACTAACAGTTGGATATTAATGTAAGTGATTGAGAGAGCACGGAAATAATTTTAGCTTTTTTTTTTTTCGTTATAGGCCTACTCGTACGAAGTATAGAGAGAGAAAATTATGCCTATCCCTGTTACCAAAAATGTGGAAGTACAGATGCGGAAATAAAATTTTAAGCTCTGTTATCGCTTTCAACACACTGAGGATGTGCAGAAAACAACAGCCTCTGTATAGGGTAATATTGCGATATGAATAGTATCGTGATAGTTCTTTTTGAGAATATATTACAATTTTACCGAGCGAGAGGAAGATTGTCTTTTATTGCGTCAACGTATTAAGCCTATTAAGGGAATGTTCGTGGACAAGTTGCTGCACAAAACCGGTCTTTCTCTCGCTCAGTAAAATTGTAATAAATTCTTAAAAAGAAACTATCACAATACTAGTCGTAACACAATAATACCAACCTTTACCTTACATGCTATTTGTAGACAGTCGTGCGAAGTTGTTACCTATATACAGGTGGACTTCCATCAAGGCTCGTTGCAAATTTTAATTCCGTATCTGTACATATCTGCTTGTACAGTGTTTTTTTTTATTGGTCGTACTTTGTTCATTATAACCCTAGTATCTACGAGTCAACGACATGTACAATAAACAGTTTTGTTGTTGTTTAGTCAACTGTCGACAGATTTGAATCTCATAAGTGACACCAATAAGGCATCAGTTATGAGGCAAATAGGCTAGGAGATAATGAGTTAAGGTGGTCAATTTATTTTCCCCTCAATTGCATAAGTAACATTCCAATAAATCAGACTTCAGATGTATTGTTTTTCCTCTGACACATATCGTCAAGAGAGATGTACTGCCTGATAGTAATATATATACATATCAGTCAGAGCTTCAATTAGAGGTATAGCCTATACAGTTTTAAACTACGAGGATCGTTCCGAATGTAATGCCTCCTATTTTTTTTTTTGTGTTCACCTGTAATGTCTGAGCCAGGGATTTAAGATTGGGGGGGGGGCAGAAATGAAGAAAGATTTGGGAACATCACTTGGTAAATTTGTCCATAACATGCGTGCGACATATTAAAAAGAAACAATAATAAATTATTGTTTCATACTATGAAATTTAAAATCAATTTAGACTCTTCAAAAGTTGTTACGAAGCAAACTCCATACCCCGTCATTGCATAGTGAATGGATACTCCATCCCCTAAATAAATTTAGTTATTGAATAATTTTAAAAATAAAAATTGTTCCGGGACCGGATATCGAACCCGGGACTTTGGCTAAGCGCGCCAACGCTCTACTTCTGAGCTATCCAGAAACTACATCAGATATCGGTCCAGTTCTTCCTTCCAAAACCAATTTTTCCCTTTAAAATCATTCAAATCAGTCTTAAAGGAAGCTAAACCTTGAAGTTAGATTCACATAAAGTTTAATTATTGCTTTGAGAATGTTAGCTTCATACTTTCTTTGAAAATCATGAGGCAATTTAAAATAACCTGTCAGCGGAAATATAAAGGATTTGATATACTAAATATTGGTCATTGTCGGCAGAAAAGGTCAAACAATCCTCAGTTTTTACAGGTAGGCCTATCTTAGTAAAATCTTAAATTAATTATTAATCTTTTGTAAGTCCTATTTGGTCCTCAGTTTTTACAGATATTTAACCTATAAGTGCAGATAAAAATACCAATATGTGACGTATTTTACCGGTAACAGTAAACATTTTAAATCATTAGCCTATAGTTATGTAAGGGTAAAAATATATATGTGAAACCAATATTATCTACAAACCTAAATTATTTCAGTATTGCATCTCTCGTTACGTAATAGCGTATGAAGATAAATTACGCCTTCCGGTTTCCATGAGATAAGAAATTTATAACTGTCTTTCCTAACTGAAAACACTGCTCTGCATATGAAAAAAACAGGTTTCATTATCATTGTCTTTAATTCCATTCCAGTTTATTCTAATGAGGAATTACTTTCGCAATATTTATCTAAAAACTGTCACATTCTTTTCGATAGTAGCATTTTTAACTGCTGTCAGATTGTTTTAGCTATCGGTACTTATTTCTAAAGCTTCTCTGTTTTACTATTGTTAATAGACATAAGTTAAGCTGGGAGCAGATTTTAATACTGGTTCTGGTTTTAAGTTTAGTGTGCTAATAGTATTCTTGTTGCATTTTTCTGCAAATATTATTTTCTTTGATGCCACGGACTTTTTCGTGAGACGTAGTCTACTACCTATTAAAGGATACGTTATTATTATTATTATTATTATTATTATTATTATTATTATTATTATTATTATTATTAACTCGGTATAATCAATTTACAGTAGGCCTACCCTTATTTTGCGTAAGTATATTAGGGTTATAGTTATAGCATCTGAAATATCGTATAGATTAGATAGTGATAGACCAGACATGGGCACTATGTTCCCGCATGAGCACTGTATACACCACCTCTTCATTTCTCCCCCTACAAATATTGTATCTGTCTGCATGTGCATACAGTAAGCAGAGGCTGAACGCGGCACCTTAGCGTTCTAATCAGGGGTGTGTAAAATGGTGGAATATGGTGAATAAATTGTAGGTTTTGTTTTAATTTCCAAGAAACAAGGGAACAAGCCCATTTTGTTATTATAAATTAAAGTAAAGTTCAATACATCAACTGTTAAGTTTAGATTTATATAAAACAACATAATTTGAGACGGCACATCGATCTTGAACATGAGAAGGATTTTAGCGAACATAAACTTAAGGCAGGAGTGTAAAATATAATTGTTAAAAATGGTTTTATGTTAATAAAATAGTTGTTAATGCGATAAAGCCATGTGTTATTTTGATCTGATTTGTTATGCAAGTTGAAATACTGAGAAAGTTATCAAGAATGTACAAGAATAATTTGTTAATGGAAAAGCCAACCCACAATCACTACTAATTTAAAATGCAGCCCGATCAATTTATCGTATTTCAAACAAATACGTGAGCCATAGAGAACAATAGGCCTATCCTTTACAAATGTCAGGTAAAACCAGCAAAGAATTGTATAAATTGAATAATTTCAAGGGAAGAATTGTTCCCGGGGTCGGGTATAGATCACGAGACCCTTCGCTTAGCGCACGAATGCTCTACCGACTAAGCTACCCCAGGTACCATACACTCACCATACCTGCACAAACAGCGCTCAACGAGCGCGCGCGCTCCTTCGGAGCGGGAGAGCTGTGTTTACCGCTCGCCGAAACGGAGAGGAAGATACGTCAGAACGACATAGACTTGCTATACGTAGAGGAGGGGGAAACGACCACTCAGCTATCTAGTAGAGTGCAGTGTGTAGGCTTATTCTCAGTAACTGTTCCATGTTGCTTACTTACTGCTACAGTACAGTATGGAGGAATCTAAAAGACGGAACGTAACATTTAAAATTTAACAATTTACAGCTTGAACTTATTGATCTTCAATGTGACGTAAGGGCCAAAGATTGTTTGGATAATACAACTAGCCTGGTTGAGTTTTACAAGACTAAACATTAGCAATAATATCCACGACTACACCGGCTGGCTGTGAAAATGATTGCTATGTTTGGCTCAATATTTATATTTGTGAGTAACTGCTTTCTATAATAAAGTTTAATAAAGGCAGGCATCGAACATCGTAATGTTTCATTACGATCAGTAGGCTACTGTTCCTTTCAGCTGCCAACAGCATAAAACCCCGTTTTGATGTACTGATAAATAAAAATGCAACAAAAATAATATTGTACATTTAAGTAGCTATAGAATTTCTATTATTTCTGTAAAATAAATAATCTTTATTAATTAATAATAGTCCAAGATAGTTTTGCAAACACTAAACGGGAATTCATTTCATAAGCACTCGTAATGGTACTTCCTTTTGTGTATATTTTGTACGAGATCACCCCTTCTTCATGCAGAGCGCAGCTAATATCTGCCTCCGCTCATGAGCTGTGACCCGGCTCGGAGAGCGCAAACCTTGTGCAGGCCTGCACTACACCGTCACAATTCTTCCCTTTATATCCACACAACTCAAATGGGCTGACAAGACGCCAGAAACTCAAGTCACACGATGTTGATGATGTTACTACGAAGACGTCAATAGCGATGATAAATATTCAGAAGTTTGGGAACCGTAGGCACCGAAGACATCGGACTGGCTTGCCTGTGATCTCCCCGTGCCAGCAGACTGCACGGCGAAAGCGTGAGAATCAAGTGCAATGGACAGAAGCCGCGATATGCCATCTATAGAGAGGTAGGGGGAACTCATTGTCAGCCGATGACGTAATCGCTAACGCGGTGCTATGCTTCTGTTATTCGCAATGTCAAGGTAACCTGTAGCCTGCAGTCAACCAACAAGTTTTGATCACGTGACTGAAGTGTGCAAATCTCGACTTCTCCAGGAGATTCATCCCATGACCTAATTGATCAACAGACTTGAGATATCGGTCTTACTGTATTAGCGAATATTAAAAAATCGTGTTATCTGTCTAGGATGGATTAAACATTGCCATATCTGGTGCGAGATAAGTGTGATTTCTTGCTACACTTTGAGACAACTAAGTTCAAACCGTGTTAAATAGTTCACAAATTAATAAAAAAATATAGTTATCCTTTCATTATCTTAATCTTCTTTCAGTTCATCTTCATTTCCTTCCTCTTTACCTTCACCTTTCGCTTCTTTATCCTCTTACCTTATTCATCTGCCTCATTTTCATCTTCCTCTTGTTTTTTTTTTTTTGCCTCTTCATTTGTTCAATAGTTATTTTATACATTAATCATCATCCCAATTACTATAAACTGGTTCTTCATTATATTTTCCCTTTTTATCTTCATTTTATTTTTTATTTCCTTTCCTTATTTCCTTTCCTTCAGAGTTCAAGTTCTAAACTTTATTTTTAAAATGTTTTATCTTATATTTCTTCTCCATCTTCTACATATTCTTTTTTTCTGTGCACCTTATCTCCTCTCCTTTGTCATCGTCCTCTTTTATCCTCATTTTCCTCATTCTCCTTCACTTATTTTCCCTCTTTTCCTCTTCATTTTCGTCGCTTTTCTCCTTTTCCCTTCCTCTAGGCCTTTAACTCTTTCTTCCCCTAATCCTCGTCTATTTCTCCCCCATTTCATCTTCTCCCTTTTCTTCGTTCTCCCTTCATTCCGGTACTCTTCCTTTTGCACTTGTTTCTCTCCGTCTATACCTCATCTTCGTCCTTTTCTCGTTCTTACCACGTATTTTTTTTTCTTTTCCCCATACTCACCCTTTATCTCCTAACCTTCATCCTTGTCCAGTTATATTTTTTCATCTCATCTTCATCCTCCCATCTTTTCCTCATCTACGTCCTTTTTTTTGTTTCTCCACCTCATCACCTCTTTCTCTCCCTCACACTCGTCCTTTTCTTATTCATCTCAAGTCTTCCTTTTCTCACTTCTCCCCTCATACTCTTTCTTTTTCACTTACTCCCCTTCTTTCTCTCCGTTTACTCTTCATTCTCGTCCTCTCTTCATCGTCCTTTATATTTCTCCCCCTCCTTCTTGTCCTTTTTCTCCTTTCCCTTAGCCCCTCACTTTTTTATTTTTCCACCTCGTCCTCTTTCTTTTTCTTCTTGCCTAATCCTCGTTCTTTTCTTCACCTCGTCTTTTTTCTTTTCTCTTTTTTCCTCTTAGTCCCTTTTCTCGTTTCCTTAATCCTCGTTCTTCGTGTTTTTCCACCTCAACACGTTCTTGTTCCTCTCTCTCACACCTTCATCTCTTTTCTCCTTTACCATTCCCTCATTCTCATCCTTTTCTATTTTCACCTTATCCTCTTTCTTTTTTCCTCGTCCTCGTCCTTTACGCTTTCTCCATCTCATATTTTTTCCCTTTTTCTCTACAAAATATTCATCCCTTTTCTCTTTCTCCACCTCATATATTTTGTTTCTTTCTGCTCTTCATTTTCGTCCCTTTTCTCTTTTCCCTCATCCTCCTTTTCCATTTCCTCACCTCTTTCTCCACCTCATATATTTTTTTCTTTCTCCCCTTCACTTTCGTTCCTTTTCTACTTTCCCCCATCCTACTTTTTCATTTTCTTACGTCTTTCTCCCGTCATCCTCGCTCTTTTCTATTTCCATTCTTGTTTCTTTTTCCTCTTTCCCTCTCAACTCTATCCATTTTTCTATTATCCAATTTCATCCTCTTCCTTCTTCTCTTACCCTCGTCCACATTCTTTTCGTTTTATCCACTTCATTTTTATTTTTCTATTTTCTCTCCCTCATCTTCACCCCTTTCCTCACCTTCACTTCTTCTGCATATTCTCCCTTTATCGCCGTACTTTCCTCTTTCTCCACCTCATATATTACTTTTCTGCCCCTTAACTTAATCACTTTTGTTGCTGTTTCTCTTTCCCCTCTTACTCCTTCGTCCTTTTCTCCCCTTTTATTCGTCCCCCTCCTCCCTCCTCTCTAGCCTTCTTTTCATCCACCTTTTTATTTAAAACCATTATTTCCATTTATCTCATTAGGCCTACTGTTTCTCTTCATATTATTATTTTATTTTCATTCATCTTTCTTACATATGTCTCTCTCTCTCCCTCCTCACTATGACTTCTCTTCATATTCTATTTTAAAGGCATAATGGAAACATTCGCTGTCTCATTATTTCTCATTAAGATTGGTTGGTTTGCAATACTGCTGAATTTGATTTATTTCAATTCGTTTTCGTAATATTGGAGTTCATGTGATGAATTACCAATAGTTTTGTAATGCAGGAGTGATGTTATGGCGTGCCAGAGTTAGAGAGCTGCAGAACAGGGTTTACAACAGGTTTAAATTTGACCGGTCATAGAACTTCCGACAAGATTGAGCTTCAGACCGAATGTTCGAATTTCAAGCGGTTATCCCCTGATGGTCCTCTGGTTGAGGTCCTGGCTGTTATGTTGCATCTATTATCAGGCAGTACATCTCACTTGACGATATGTGTCAAAGACAGAACAATTGTTTGTATTCATATGACGTCTGATTAGTGTAACATGTAGCTAATCGACGATGTATACAATGGCGGGGAAAGGAACTGGCCACCCTACCCCATTATCTCCTGGCTTAGTTGCCTCATAAGTAGTGTTTTCTTGGTATCACTTACGAGGTTCAGACCTGTTTTCGGACAGTTGACTAAACAACCCCCTGATGTATTGCAGGGTAGACAGAACAACAGGCGCACTTCATAATACAAGATAATTCACATTTTCGGAATACACAAACGGACCAACAATTTAAGAAAATTTATTTTGTTTAATTAAAGAAAATTGATTTAGACCTACAATTTATTGGACACTTTAATATATTTATCTTCATAAGTATTATATAAATGAACAAATGGACATCTGTAATAGCAAACGAAATAAGCGTAATGCATAATATGAAATCTAATACTTATATGCGAGACTAGAATAAATTACACAATTGCTTACAAAATAGAACAGCAAATAAGTGCACACGTCCCATTGTAACGTTTAAAGTTTAAACTCAAAATGCTTACATCTAAAACAGTATAATATAAAATATAATAAATAATAATAATAATAATAATACTATAACTAATAATAATAATAATAATAATAATAATAATAATAATAATAATAATAGAAATATATAGTAATTAATATGCAACAATTTCTTTGAGCACTGTTTAATACCTTTCAATTACTCTAAGGAGATGTTTTATTATTTAATTAATAAACCATTTTTTAAGAAGATAGAATGTAAAATTATTAAAATATCACTAATTGAATTATTAAGATAGAATGTTATTAACAAAAAGTAAAATACTCTCAAGCTTTAGTATAATGGTTGTAGTTTCACGATGCATGTTGTTGCTCTTGACGATACCCATCTGTAATACATGAATGAATGACGAGTGAGAGGGTAGAAAATGTTAATTAAATAGTACACGATGATACTCGCGCCCTTGCAAGGATTCTTGGGAGCCCTGAATGGCCCAATCGAACATCCATTAAACCGAACACTGAGGCACTCAGCATGACGGAAGAGCTTCGCATATTGTCTATAGAGCCAGGCGTTCAGTAGCAATATAGATATATAATTTCGATTTTCCTTAACCGGTTCTGCACGACTCTAGCTTGAGTCATTTTCAGAATTAAATGGGTAATAGATAGCAACATTTACATTTAACAGAACGTAGATAGCTTTGTTACTGGAGCGAAACCCATCAACTCATGCCAATACTTCACTCTAAAGAGATAGGAGTACATTGGAGAACTGTAATCAAATCAGTCTTTTCTGACAGCTTGTTGTTCAAGTAGTTTCAGAAATAGATGGAACTATTTGTAACTCATTTTATAACGCACAGAATGAATACGTGTCTAATATGCGTTTACTTGGAAAGTGTCATGCCTTACCACTAAAGTTAGGAAACGCATGAAGGAGAATAATCTATCACCAAGAACTGAAGTCCTGGCCTAGACACACAAATACATACCGTACGTAGCCTTTTTTTCTCCTCTTTACGCTTGTATCCAGTACTGAATGTTTGCATTCACGTAGCCTGCTGTAAGTCATCTGTTTTCGGTTAGCCACTATATGAATAAATACTTCTATTGTTCTTAAGACCTTTTCCTGTCCTATGTTGCGCAATAACGACATCTGCTTCCTTCGAGGTTATTTTTTTCCTTTCAGTCTTTTTCTGGACTCCACGAGTAAGTCGTAAATTTTATTACAGAGCGTTCGAAAAAATGCCGTACAAGTAGCCCGCGATACGATAGAAGGGATCAAATGTAAAATCAGTATAGAAACTTACCTCTTTAAGGGGTTAGGTACAGCTTACAGCAGTAAAAGTTTTGAAAATATACAACTTTTTTTTTTCCTCCATTACTTTATTTTGTACAATAATGAAAGTTGGTATGTGTGAAACACTGTCGTTCTTCTATATGAAACAAATATTTTTACGATTAAAAAAAATTATATATCTACATATATTTTTTAATTCAAAAAGGTGACAGTTTACTGTGCAGTCATGAAGCATTTCCCTCATAACTCATAAACTTTAATAATAATAATAATAATAATAATAATAATAATAATAATAATAATAATAATAAAAAATCCGTCCGTCATAACAGGTGACCAGATAGGTCCGGAAAACAATTTAAAAAATGCGTATATGGAATAGAGAGAAAAATCAATACAATAGATAGCAATCATATTACAATATGCAATTTAGAAAGTTTAAAAGATTAAACATTATATAAATTATTATGTAAAATGCCTATGGATTTCTTTAAGATATTTAAACAAATGTTTTTAATATCTTGGGATGTCATATCATATTGTGTTAAAATGTCAGTAGTATATTTATACGCCTATCCGCGGGCACCAAAAAGCAAACCCCTCACCTCCCATGTGTAGTCAATTGCATTATATCTCTCACTCAAGTGAGGAACACATGGGCGGTAAATGACTTGTTTTTCTTGATCAACCGCTAATGCTTGAGATACATCCTTTTCGAACCGTACAGTTGGGTCCAATATTACTGCCGTCTTCTTTTGTCTATTAAGAGCAACTATATCCGCTCGTACAATGTACAGTACTTCTTCACGTTTTTTTCTCTTTCATTTTATTGCTGAAACTCGTGTTTACAATACCATGCTCTTTCTACTACATTCCTTAAAAAATAATATTTCTTTTTATTTTTTAAAATTAATTTATTTTTTATCAGACAATCTATCAAAGGTAGAGAAGTGATCTTGCATCATATTGTAAATATGACATGCATAAATACACACAAAAAATTCCATCACAGAATGTTGGATAGGTTTTTTTTTTTTTTTTTTTTTTTTTTTTTTTTTTTGCTATTTGGGAAACGCTTCATCATTGCACAGTGAAATGAAT
Organism: Periplaneta americana; assembly: GCF_040183065.1. Classification (NCBI taxonomy): domain Eukaryota; kingdom Metazoa; phylum Arthropoda; class Insecta; order Blattodea; family Blattidae; genus Periplaneta; species Periplaneta americana. The sequence goes on along the minus strand of NC_091131.1, from coordinate 100,519,962 downwards.
TTTGAAAAAAAAAATGTAAATAACTTTTTTATCGTAAAAATATTTTTTTCATATAGCAGAAGGACAGTGTTTTACACATAATGATTTTCATTATTGTTCAGGATACAGGAGTTGGTGAAAAAAATGTATATTTTCTAAATTTTACTGCTGTAAGCTGTACCTAAACCCTTAACTCACAATTTTACTCAAAAGTCAGACTGAGTACATCGTATTTGTGTAAGTTACAGCAGACCTAGTCTTTACCAAGCAACGGAATCCCCTACGCTTTCTAAAATAGCTTCCCTGAGCTCTTTATAAAGCCAGGTCCCATTCGCAGACGAGTGTCCTGATAAGCCCCAAGGTTCGAAGTTCCAAGCCCTTCTTTTACCAGCATCGGAAACCCATACTAACCCTAAAACTTCATTCCAGGTGATAGACGAAATTAGGAGCAGCTGGACAGTGATGGTAGAATGAAGAAGGGAAACGGGAGTACCCCGATAAAATCTTCTGCAACGTCGGCTTTGTACCCAGAAATTCGATCACGACTTAACAGAAATCCAACCCGCGCTGCACATTTGAGCCCCAGCTGTGGCTAACAGAGCAGAGCAGAAGAGTAGTACCAGTTTGCTAAGTTGGTGATTTTGCCACCAGATCTGGTGTTCTTGGAAGCCATTTGGTGCCAAAAAAATGTAATTTAGCGACATGTTGAAATTCTGTTAATTAACCTCAAATCTTAATACATTGGGAAAAGCTTGGCATCACTTTGTGTTTCAAAATAGTGTGTAACATCTTCACGTCGAGATTCCCCTCCCATCAACTCACAGAATAGGAGTTACGAGGTCATGAGCATGAAGAAACGGAAATTAGGAACGAGGAGGTGTACAGAAGTCAATACAGCTTTGTTCTGTTCATTAGCAGTTCGCTTTGTTAATTAGTTGCCGGTACTTTTGCCTACGCAACAGCCTTTTTAAAGTTTTATCGTATTTTGTAAGAGTGCAGTATGGAGTTCAGTGTTATTATTTGTGAAAATACGTTTTTTCAGCTTGCTGCACATGCTTTATCATTTCTAGCTCCTCCATATTCGATGCCGATGTTAAACGCGCGTTCAGTGTAATGAACTTTGTCAAATCTAAATAGCGAAATATAATGAAAATTGAAATACTTCATGCTATTATGTGCATTAAATTCAGCTTGGAAAGAGTCACCAAGTTGTCATAGCTATAGTTTATCAGAAGATGTAATTAAACAAATCAATATATTACAAACTTCGCCCTAGTCCATAGGCATTCCAAAAGTACGTGGAAGTGAAGAATGTAAACTAAAATAACAGAGTCGGTTGGAAACCGGTAAGAGACCGTATGTTCGGTTCATGTTTGCCGAGTGTCCATAAAAACTGAAGAAGAATGTGGACAGGGAAGCTTCCTCTTTTCGCTACGCTTCCACTTGTAGCTAGTTAGCTCACTTATCCACATTATAAGGTTCTTACTGTAAGCTTCGGCGCATGCATGCATGCATTTGGTTTCAAGAGATAGCGAATAGCCTATAATAAACACGGTGAGCGGTGTAAGCTTGAATGTCAAAGGTAGTCGCGTTTGAGTGAGACGATTTGCTCTTGTACTGCTCGTATGCAATGAAGAGTGCACGTGTAACAAGTGAGTCAGTAAAAAAAAACTATTGTAATTAATAAGTCAATGCTTAGTTGGCAGTATTATTCTCTTTTCTCGTTGTCGCATCACCCCTCCCCACTGAAGCTCAGGCTCTCTTGTACATCATGCCGATCTCTCTCCATTTCGACACAGAGTACACAATGGCGAGCACGTGAAATAATAGTTGTCTTCACCTGACGATGAAAGTAGATTGAACGACATGCTTAGAAAAGTGACTTCACTGACCTCGTACCCGCCGTGGGCGCAGGACCAGCAGAACCAGGCTTCGCCTCTTGTGGCTGCTGTACAGCATCGCCAGGTAGATTCTTTCGATCTTCCTGTGAATGGGACATTTGACCAGAAGAGTCCGTTGTACCTCCATTCTCTTGTGAGGGAGATATTTTAAGTTCCGTATTCGTCTCACGTGTATTAACTTCATCTTTTTCAGTATTATGTATAACAATGGATTCGTTCACATTGTGTTCCTTTTCCTCTTTGATACTTTCACATGGTAAATTCCAGACTTTGGCATCTTCGTCGTTAACGTCTTCCCTGTAACATGGAAAAATTTTATTGACATTAGACACGTGAACAACGTGCGTGACAAGCTCAGTAAAATGAATCATCTAGCTACTGTGGCTGTTAATATCGTTTCGCCATAATACTTGATTTTCCCGTTCATATTTGTTTCGGTTGATTTTGTATTTATCAATTTTATGATTATTTCACTCTTCAGAGGCCCTGATGTGTCTAGAATTAACCCTCCATTCGATTTTGTAACATAGTTTATACTCTTAAACAAAATACAGCAAATTTAAGTGGTTTAATTATGTGTTACCTGGTGAACTACGGCTTTGACGAGACGAGCATGTGCAATGTTATGTCTCTGGAACTTAGAAATTGTCGGCGGCCCATTCTTTTTGCCGTGAAGTGTACGTTATACCGATTTCTCTCCATTTCGACACAGAGTACGCAATGGCGACCACGCGAAAAAATAGTTGTCTTCACCTGACTATGAAAGTAGATTGAACGACATGACTAGAAAAGTGACTTCACTGACCTCGTACTGTCCGTGGGTGCAGGAGCAGCAGAACCAGGCTTCGCATCTTGTGGCTGCTGTACAGTATCGCCAGGTAGATTCTTTCGATCTTCCTGTGAATGGGACATTTGGTCAGAAGAGTCCGTCGTAACTCCATTCTCTTGTGAGGGAGATATTTTAAGTTCCGTATTCGTCTCACGTGTATTAAGTCCATCTTTTTCAGTATTATGTATAACAGTGGATCCGTTCACATTATGTTCCTTTTCCTCTTTGATATATTCAGATGGTAAATTCCGGACTTTGGCATCTTCGTCGTTAACGTCTTCCCTGTAACATGGAAACATTGACGTTAGTCACGTGAACAACATGCGTAACAAGAGCAGTAAAAAGAACCATCTAGTCAGTACTTCTTCACTCGTGCACTATTTGGCACGTTTTAATATTTATTAAGGAAGGTCATGTCCTTGGAAATTAATACAGCAATTATTTTTAGCATATCATTACGTCTGTAGATTTTTAATGAAGATTAATAAGATTTACAACATAAACAAGTCGGCTAGTCGTGTGGGGAGTGGTATATCGCTGTCATTACTTGTGAACCGTATCGGCTGGATTAGTAAAAGTGACGGCGATATCCCAAAAGGTCGTAACTTGAATTCTAATCAGAGGAAAAAGTACAGTTCGTATTTTCCTCGAAACATTTCTGAGGTCTCTCGCTCACTTCTCATTTTTGCTTTTTACTTTTTACTTTACTCTTCTAAAAGTTGTAAGAGAACTTACTGTGATGTTGCAAAGAGCCAATTCTGGGATTCTTTACAAAAATACACGTTTCCATTCTCACTTAATCCGAAAAGTGGTTTTGTTCACTCATTTTTAAGTAGGTTATTTTACGTCGCTGTATCAACATCTTGGGTTATTTAGCGTCTGAATGAGATGAAGGTGATAATGCTGGTGAAATGAGTCTGGGGTCCAGCACCGAAAGTTATCCAGCATTTGCTCAAATTGGGTTGAGGGAAAACCCCGGAAAAAAACCTCAACCAGGTAAGTTGCCCCGACCGGGATTCGAATCCGGGCCACCTGGTTTCGCGGCTAGATGCGCTAACCGTTACTCCACAGCTGTGGAGTGTCTGTTTTTGTACTGAATTTTTCATGACCTATTGGATGGGTTTTGTTCATTTGAGTATCTACGATTCCTCTTATCTGCAGGCGATGAATATGAAATAAAAAATTTTCAGTAAAAAGAATTGTTCCTATATTTATCTTAATTGAACAACACTCGTGATTTGCTTTCAACGCAGAAAATGACTTTGTGTATTCAGGAATGATTTTCTTCGTGTTTCAACTTTACGTAAAATCATCTAACAAATGAAACAATATAGCCTAATCTGTATCAAAGGAAAAACGATTTCGTCAAATAATTTGTTTCTACAGAATTTGTTTGCTTCTTGTTTGTAATTTCCGTCGAAGTACATAAGGCGGAACGTGTTCAGTGACAGTTATGTCACAGAGTAAGTATTTGAAATAAAAGCAATAGAACTGTTCTTTGGCATCGGCGTTATTTCTTTTTATTTAGTGGAAAATCGACTTTTTTTCTAGAAAAAATTACAAAATCTCAGAAAATTCAGGAGAATTTGTCAACGCATGGAAACGCCCCTTCTCTGCTGCAGTGAGAGCAAAAGATGAGAATGAACACTGTCAGTTGCACGGCTTTTATGCAAGAGATGATGAACTGTTAACGCGGTATAAGCCTTTATTCAAGTTCTGAATATACAGTTGCAGTTATTGCTAATATGAAGATCTTTTCTAAATGTCTCGCTGATAAACAAAACCAAGTTCCCTAATGCAGTGGTATTCAACCGGGGGTACGCATATCCTAGGTTCAATTAAAATAAATTTAGCATAATTAATCATCATTTATATTCTTTATAAAATGTAATTTGTCTTGTAGCCTAAATTGTTTTTTGTTACATATCCAATAAATTTTTCAATGATAGCCTACCTAACTAGGGTTTCTATTAAAGAAAAAATTAAATTAAACATAAATATTCATTTGGAATTGATTAGGAGGCCGATTATTAAACCCTGGTTGGGATGGCTATCAAATATCACATATTTAAAATAAGCATATATGTACGTTTCATGAATGATCAGAGCTAATGAAAACCATTTCCTCCAAAGGAAATATGTATTGCCTTCTATAACCCTACCCAACAACAAAATCTTGCAGTTGCACTTATGCTGATCGTGCTCCTATAATATTACGAATGACATACGTCAGAATCAATGCCTTAGTGTATCTGGCTAAATGTAACCTCTTTCAGTGGTGTATGGTGTCTCTTGTATGCAGACTCGGTTTCTTTGCTTCGTTTCTTAGTCTCTCTCCTCACTTCTTTTAGTGGCGAACTAAGAAGGCAGAGGACGGACACTGGAAAGTTTTTTTCTCAATCGTACTATCAGAGACTGGATTGCTCTCTCTGCAGACTTATTAAAAGCTTTACCAATAACCAAAAATGTATTTAAAAATAGGCTTAAGGACTTTACTAATAGACGGTAGAATATTATGCACATTATTTTGTTGCTTTACAAGTACAGTGACCAAGCAGAGGAAACAAAGTGAATTTCCAGTGATTAGTATTGGGTGTGCATGTGTTGTAGTGAAAGTGCAGTGAGTTTCAAAGCAAATTCTGAGTTATAGTGACAGGGAAAAGAAATTGATTTACAGTGAAAGGGTGTGACTTATAGAAAACAATCTCGGGCATCTCATTTAACAGGTCACATGCACTTAAATCAATAATAAAGTTATTTTTTATTTTTTATGATATCTGTGACGTTATTTCTTCTATTACATACTTAATAGCGTGATTACCTTTTTTTAAGTTTAAAACTGGGTGATTTAATAATTGATAGATTGAATTTAATTTAGTTCGGATATAGTTTTGTATAATTTGGATTAAGCATAACTTTGGGGGCACAAGTTTGAGTGGAAAAATGTCTCTAGGGTTACGCAAAGAAAAAAGGTTGGATACCACTGCCCTAAGCAATATCTCCAGCCAGGAATATATCGATAGTAGATGGGTAAAACAATAGTCCTATAAATAGCGCCCACGTTTATGCAGAGCGCGGCATCTTTGTAACGCTGCCTCAGAAACCTGCCCCTGAGTGTGGCTGCTTGTTTTCTTTCTTATGTAACTCTGTTCTACCCTGTATATGTTTTGTTCTCTCTCATATTTTCAACGCATGTGAAGGGACCCTACGAATTTTCACGATAAAGTTCAACAGTTTTTCCACTTTTACACAAATTTTAAGTAACGTCCGAAATTGTTTACTTGCTAATTTTATATAACTCGACGAAACTAATCATTTGGTGCAAGTCCGGTCGATTTAGCACTCTTCACTGTCGAGTTACGACTGCCCGAGACATGCGGAAGCTTGCTATTTTTAACCTGTTTGTTCTCGACTTCTACCAAGTGCTCAAGTTCAATCGATCGATCGCTCCCGCCATACACTAAATGTTCATCCTAATTCTATCGATCGACACTATAATGCGTTCCATAATGTCTGACAGGCTACGTAAATTTTGCCAGCAGAGGAAGAGAGAAGGATAATTGAAGATGTAACATTCTAAATGTGCTATGTGCCTGACAATTTTTCAAATTTAATTTTATTCAGTCTAAGGGAGAAACATCCATATGATAACATATTAAATTGTCTTGGTCGTAGCTCTACTGTAAGTGACTCATTCGTGCGCCAAAAGACGGTATTGTAGATACAGGGTGAGTTAGGAGGAAAGGTAGGCTACATGGTTTGAGGGGTGATAATATTGGTGATTCTGAACAAAAAAGTTTATATGAACATATGTCCTGTTCTTAACGGTTTCGGAGAAAACTAATGGAAACAATGAGGAACGGGAAAACTGCAGGTGATAGTAAATTAAAACATTGTTGCCTTATGTTCTATTTAATTGTGAATTTTTTTTCTTTCAGAATATGTTCAAAAAGTCCAGCGTCAATCTCAACGCACTTTACGGATCTTGTAGGCAGCTGCTGTGTTGCTTATCTGAGCTGATTCGGACATTTCTTTACTTGAGCACAAGCATGTGAAATGCGAGCAAGAAGTTCCTCCCTTGTTTCCACTTTGTGCTTGTAGACTTCGGTCTTAAGCTAATCCCACACACGCAGTAATCCAATGGAATAAGGTCAGGTGATCTCGGTGGCCAAGAAATGGCTCCACTACGACCGATCCAACGTCCAGGATCCTACTACAACCTAATGTCGTTTTGGTTGCTTCCGCATGTGAGTGCTGATGAACGACATGAGACTGACACTCGTGATTTTCAAACAGCTGTATGTCAGATACTATTAAGAACAGGGTATATGTTCACATAAACTTTTTTGTTCAGAGTCACCAATATTATCGCCTCTCACAACATATCCCTTTCCTCCTGACTCATTCTGTATCTCAACATACATTTCGCAGTTTTTTTTCGTCAATATCTCAGAAAGTTGTTTTTGACACTTAGGACATTTAGAATGTTAGATCCTCAATTGTTAATCAACCAATTATAGAGGTCACGTTGTAGATTTATCTTGAAGTTGGGCGGTCTGAAGCGTCTACCTCTGCCCAACTTCACGATAAGTCTGGAAAGTGACCTGTGTCATTGATTAGCAATTATACTTCTCTCATCCTCTGCCGGCAAAGTTTACGTCGCCTAGCAAACATTATGGAACGCAGTATAGATTTATTGTTCATTATTTAGCTATTATGTATTATTAATTTTTTTGGAATTTGTATGATTTTCATCACACCGGATTTCATGACCTGTCACCCTATATTGAGGTGCGGTCAAAGACACATTCTGCTTCCAAATTGAAGTTTTACAAAACGTATGAGGAAGTATGTTCTATCTTAATACAGTAACTAAAATAATTACTTAAATTCTTTAAAATCAAAATTAAAATATGAAATAATGAAAATTAATGAATGCGTGCGCAATTGTTGAGAGGTCTGTACAGTAGAAGAGACCAGACCTGTCCTGTGATTTCATCTTGCTATATCACTAGTGGTTATGGAAGGAGAAGATAGGATTTAGTCTGGGATGAACTTCCGTTTCGGTAGATTCTTATAATATTAAGCATCATCAAATAAACTCTCTTTCTAATAACTCGATCTTTCTCCTCTCGCACAGCTCACATGCCAGGTCTCGCCTTCTCGTCTGTACTTTACTACTTTTTCAAAGGCATAGGCTATGCAACATTCGTGGAATGGCAGAATAATTAAGAATCAATCGAGAAAAATAACCTATATGCAATCTATTGTCCCGCACCACATACTTGCAAAGGTTAAGGGACTGATGGAACTAGTTTTGTGAACTCTAATCCCGTGGACCACTTATCTCACTCCGGATTTCAACTTCCTACTGAAGATGCTCAATTTTATTCAAGAGTAGTAAATGACGATATGGGAACGAACATAAAGAACAAAAAAAGTACTAGAACTCAGGAGGGAAAAGACACACAACACAATCACAAATTTTATTAATGTCCCACTTTCATAATTTACGACCGTCACTTCTCACGTACATCAAGATGCCAATAGAAACAGCCGTGGCGAAAATGTGATCGTGCGCCGAGCCACTGTGTAAACTGCAACGTGCGTAGCACCTATGGAGGGAGGCGGACACTCGAAGGGGAAGTGAAGCAACAGTCTGACTTATTAACGGATTTTCATTTTCCTTACGTCAAGCACTTAAAAATAATTTTATTCAGTATAAGGTTACAAACTAATGTTTAGTACGTGTAACCCTAGATCATACGAGTATATATATATATATATATATATATATATATATATATATATATATATATAATCTCCAGATTGCTCTGCGTTATAGGCTTTGACGGTAACAACTTTTGTCAGCTTTACTATGCTGCCATCTAGTTGTTACATAAGGAGTCACGTCATAACTCCCATTTGAATTGCATTAGCGACTGTACTGCCATCTCGTGTTCGTTTACGGCGAACGGGTGGCGATCCTGGCGGTTGTTCTCTTCAAAGTACAACAAATTTTAACATAGGAATGAGCAATCTATATGTGATCTAGGGTGTAACGAAGAAAGAAATGAAAAAGAAAACATAGGACACATTATCACAACCTAAAATTAACTCTCTTCAGAATATGTCTGCGACAGAGTTTCAAAATCAGGAATTATGTCACTTACTGCCTGTCGTAGTTGATCACGAAGGTATTTGTCTGTCAGTCGTGATCTAAATTTGATTTTACTATCAACATTGTTGATAATAATTTTTCACAAACGTAAGTTGTAGCGAACCTGACTTCAACAGAGCAAGCGAAAGAACGAAGCTTCGGATATTTATTTTTTGGCAAAGATTTGAAAAGTCCAACATTTGTCAAGTCCTTACAGTACATCTAACTTTCATTTAACATCACACTGTAAATCTGGGAGCTAACCGCATTATCCGTACATCTGCTGAAAAAGGATCGACGTACAGAGATAATAATAATAGTAATAATAGTAGTAATAATAATAATAATAATAATAATAATAATAGTAATAATAGTAGTAGTAATAATAATAATAATAGTAGTAATAATAATAATAATAGTAGTAGTAGTAATAGTAATAGTAATAATAATAATAATAATAATAATAATAATAATACTAATAACAGTTAACCTTTAATGTTTAATGAGTGACAGGTAGTATACTTCCGTTTTTTGTTACACAACCGTTTTCCTCGTAATACTTGTGAACAAATCATACATTTAATATTCTCATCGTGTTGGCCGCAAAAATGCGTCCTCCCATCCTACTTGAAACTTTCGTTTTCGTAGAAGTACATGGTTTCTAGAGAGACATTGCGACGATACGCCACTTGCAGGTCAGAGACAAATACAAATGGAACGGAGTTTGACTCCAGTGAGTGTGAGGGTGGGGGTTGAGGGAGGTAAGAGGCAAGATAAATGCATAGCTACCATTGCGAGCTACAGTGTGATCGCGAGTCACATTTCGCCACGGCTGGAATAAGTGATTCAAACAAACTGATTTGTAGCCGAAAACTTTTACACATTTTGAGATGGCCGAATGTGGTAGAAAAATGATTACATGAAACTAAGTATAGCAAAACTAAATTATACAACACTTAAAGGTCTTACAGTTACTGGCAGTCGAAATATGATTGCCGTCCCTATAATAGGCCTATACTTGTCTACATACCTTCTTTCCATTTCTGGCACAATGCTAAGTGCCGAACTGGTTGGGAGTGGAATGGTCCTGACTTCGATTCTCAACTAGTTTGTCCTGTTTTCGTTCTTTCTTTTATTGCTGCGTTGTTTTACGTTTGTAATCAGTATCACTGTAAATATTTTTCTCATATGTTTTATAATATCGGAGAAACAGAGATCTTGCTTCCTTCCTTGATACTGTGATCTGCTGTGAACGATACTGCCTCCACATTGTCGTTACCTCGTGTTTATATGTGATGCAGGGAAAGAACAAGGCACTCTAGTATACCACCACTGAAAAGGTCGCACATTTCTTCTACATAGGACAGTAGCTGAATTATTAGAGGGCGACAACTTTCGAGCCAAGTTTATGAGTTGAATTGAGTTGAATTTCATGAGGGGGGCACTACGACCCAGCACTGCGACCTAGAAGATATATTGCACTTCCCCTCTAGCCTAGCTTTCCCAACCCATACCGGCTGACTACACTAAGGTTCGCTGCTTATCCAGGTTTCGAACAGGCAACCCCCATCGGTGCGTCGTCAGTTGGCGTTCGGGGAATGCTATAGAACGATGATGGAATGCCGATGTTTAATATGGGGAAACGGGAGAACCCGAGAAAAACCCCAACTGCGACCTTGTCCACCAAATGAAAAACCCCAGGTCAGACCGGAACTCGAACCCAGATCGCCTGCGTGACAGGCTGATGTAACCTTTCAGCCACAGCGGGAGTAATTTATAATCCAATGAAATAATACCGCTCACAGTGAGACACTGCACTCAGGAAGGAAGCGATGCTTTCGTTCCTCTGTTATTTTAATTATTCGAAAAACATATCCATAAATAGATTCTAATGTTATTTGTAAATGTTATTCAACGATTCTGTATCAGCAGCGAATTTATATGGCGTCGGCGGAATCCGTGACGGCAAGATTGTATTTTGGCGAGGATTAGCTGTGGATTACCCGATATTGGCCTTACAGTTGGGGAAACTTAAAAAAGAACTCAAACAGGTAATCAAGCCGAATGAGACTCGAACTCACGTACGAAGGCAGGAGGCAGTCTCTGATCAGAAGACCCGCTCCTCAATCTTATGCTGCGATGGTTGCCTGCCGCTATGATAAATTTATTACTTAAAGTAGAAAATTGAATGAAATGAAAAAATAACAAACTAGAAGGATCTCGAACTCAGGACTTCTCCTTTATCAATTCAACGTTTAAGCACTTAGCTGCGGAAACTAAGTACCAGAAATGAGGAGGAAGTAGGTACCGTATATTAAGTAAAGAAGCTATAGATCTCAACTTTCTTTGCTAGTAACTACAGTTCTTCCGAAGTAAGGAAGTGCTTGACAACTCCTTAGCACATGCTTTCGACTCCACCGTCTCTCGCTGCACCTTGCTTCAAGGTCAACAGCAGCAAATGGAAAATTCAGCAGCTTATTCTTACGTTGGAGTCGGTATCCACACTTGATTCTTTTGGGTTGTCATGGAAACTTTTTTGTAGCACCTGGATACACTTCCCAAACTGTTATTCGTGTAGTTTATGTTGTATCGCATGGAGTTCTCGTAGTGTTTACACCTCTTTTCGTTACAGCGGTGTTTTAAATATTTTTAGTATAAGTTTAAACTTAATTACGGAAATGAGTGTAAGGAAAAACTTCGCTGAGGGTAATTTCGGCGAAGTGGAAACTCTGTTATCAGCGCAGATATTAAACTCAGATACTTTTTCTTACTGCACGGTCTACAGATAACTTTTAAAATGTGTATTAATTTAGCATTTATTTTATTTATTTTTTATTTATTTATTTAACGTGGTAGAGATAAGACCTTCAGGCTTTCTTTTCCCCTCCACCAGGGGATTGTAACTATATTAAAAGATTAATAAAAGATACACAATTTATTGTAGAAATTAAAAAAAAAAAGAAGAATTTTTAACTGAAGTACAAATTAAACGTAGACTAATATTATATAAGAATGAAATTACCGGAGATTGAAATATTTTATGCTAGAATAAGATAACTATTTCGTAAGAAGCCGTAACTACTAATTTCAACTACTGACCAACTGCCTAGTAAGTTTGCTTTTGAATTCAATTTTTTTCGACAGTCCCTGATGCTAGCAGGTAGCGAATTCCAGAGTCTTGGCAGGGCTATTGTGAAAGAGGATGATTATTCTATTTATTTGTCAATGATGAGTATGAGGGTTGCGATGAGATGGTGTTATTATTATTGTTTCATGGGGAGAGCGTGTGTTCAAATTATGGTGGGAAGAAAGATAAGTGAAGCGAGACGACAGGTTCGAAGGAATAGAAGAGTTCAAGATTTCGAAGAGAAGAGAAATGAATGTAAATGTATTCTTTTATCTAGTTTAAGCCAACCTATTGCTTTCAGGAATGGGGTAATACGATCATATTTGCGAACATTGCTTACAAAACGTACCGGTACACACGAATTATGAGCACGTTGAAGTTTCGTTTTGTTAAGTTATGTAAGTCTGCAAACTGTTAGGACTCAGTTCGCGACTTTAAACTGGAGAAGACCGGCTACAAGTACAAAATAAAGAGTGCAAAGGAGCTTTACAAAGATTTTAAAACCTGGTTCTGTGAATCACAAGTGATAGGAAGTAGTTATGCCGTACAGAAGGACAATTCCTATGTTGTAGTACCTTAAAGCAGTGTTAATGTACAAATGGCTGTTTTTTAATAATTAATCGATTTTGTATGAGAATATTACATTTGGGATGATGTAAATAATCAGCAGTGCTTAAAGCAAACTACTCTGCGTTTAGGGACGAGCCGTATCCCAAGGTGATAACTGCTGTTTCTAATGATCAGTCTATGGTTATATTACAGACTTACCAACTTCCCTGCATAATGTGTGTCACCCGCAATTCTTCCACAATTTCCAATCCCTTCCTTTTAATTGTTTCCCCTTTCAATTCCCCTTCTTTCATTGTGAGTTTTGCTATTACTTGTTAACTTAAAAATTACCGATTATTCCATCGCCGTTGCCATTGTCATTGTATGAAGTTTCATCTGAAGTATTATTTTTGTCGATAAACAATCAATTATCAGGTGTAGAAATAAATCGCTATGATAACGTTCCCTCGATTTCATCCCACCCAGCAACTGTCTAAAGCTTGCTATTTTTTTCGTAACTAAGAGATACAAAATATTATTTATATGGATTTGAAGCGCAAGGAACTTAATAGTATACCGATTTTCCATTTAAGCAAGATGCTCGTATAATATGTGTACTGAATTTTATTAATGAAAGACATGCGACAGGTTTCTCTGCTGTTTCGCTGGAGCAATGAAGATTTTCATTGTTGTGTGCTCTGATTGTTTTTCCTAAACTGTCCAAGTTTCACTTCCACATAAGAAAGTACAGCTGGAAAAGTGAGACCTGTCCCAAACATTGGTATGCGCAGTAGGCCATGATGACATCTCTTCTGTAGCGGCCAGCAGAAGGGAGGAAGTGCCTTCTCAATTAATTGTAAATGCGTTCTCAATGCTGTCACCACCAGATTAAACACAATGTTAGGCAATAAGTATAATATTAGCTGCTTGTTCGCGTATCCCGCACCTATATTAGAGACATTTCCACGAAACTGTTTGCATTCCTTATCGAAGTAATCCTCTGCAGGTGTTCCGACGCAATCCTTTACGTCTGTTGTCTCGTCATAATCGCTGTTCATCATAGGATCACGTCACAGCCGCTCTGATTTTACAAACAAGGGTTTATCTACACCTCCTCTCACACATATTTTTTGTATAACAAATATAAATAAAGACATCAAAATTGCAAACGACATGAAACATTCAAAATTGAAAATTAAGTTTTATCCATCTGTAATTTTAAGGCAATTGATTACTTGAAGAAGTATACAATAAGAAGAAAAAGTAAAGTGAAAACGAAAAATAGGAGGGATAAAGTCATTTAATAATGATAATAATAATAATAATAATAATAATAATAATAATAATGGTTTTATTTAACCTGGCAGAGTTAAGGCCTATGGCCTTCTCTTATGCTCAACCAGGATCTCAGATGTGAAATACGAGGGGGGGATCCAAAAATAACCGGAATGTTTTTTTTTTTTTAATTTTTATTGAACTCTACATTCACAGTACTTTAGTCCCCTTCAAAGTATTGTCCATTTGCATTAATGCACTTGTCCCAACGCTTGCCACTGCTGAAAACGGTGCTGGAACTCTTGAGGCAGGATACTGTTCAAAGCCGTTAGCGTTTTTTCTTTGACGTCATCCACATCACTTAATCGCTTTCCTTTCAGACATTTCTTCATCCGTGGAAACAAAAAAAAAAAAGTTCGACGGAGCCAGATCGGGTGAGTAGGGTGGATGAGGCACAAACACCATGTTGTTGCTTGTCAAAAACTGTCGGACCGTCAGAGCTGTGTGGGCTGGAGCATTATCGTGGTGAAGCAACCAGTTCCCATTTCGGGCCGTTTTCGTCGCATACTCTCTCGTAATCTTCGTAACACATCCAAATAGAAATGTTGGTTCACTGTTTGTCCTGGCGGAACGAACTCTTTGTGGACAATGCCATTCACATCAAAAAAACAAATCAACATTATTTTCACATTGGATCGCACTTGTGCTTTCTTGGGTCGTGGTGAATTTGGAGTTTTCCACTCGTTCGATGCTTGCTTTGATCTGGATCGAACCCGTAGCATCAAGACTCATCCCCAGTCACAATTCTTTTAAGAAACTTCAGATCGTTCTGCACTTCACTCTTGAAGTCGCGGCAAACTCTCACGCGGCTTTCTCTTTGGTCATCTGTGAGCAAGTGAGGAACAGATTTTGCAGACACCCGTCTCATGTGCAAATCTTCGGTTAAAATTCGCTGGACCGTGCTCCATGACAGGTTCGTTTGCTCAGAAACTTCGTCAATGGTCTTTCGACGATCTTCATCAATTGCAAGTTTGATTTTGGCAATGTTTTCGTCATTTTTTCCTGTTGAAGGAAGCCCGGGGCGCGGCATGTCTTCAGTTGACATGTTGCCAGATTTTAAACGGGAAAACCACTCGTAGACCTGTGATTTGCCCAAAGCATCATCATTAATGACTTGCCGAAGAATCCCAACGGTCTCTGCTGCAGTTTTTCCCTAACAGAAAACAAAATTTCACACACACTCTTTGTTCCTTGTGGTCGGCCATCTCACTAATCGCCAAACGGTTGAAAAAGGAACGCAAACAACACAGCACCACAAACAAACCACTTAACTCAGACTGACGCCAGCTTACTAACGGTCGCGGGAGACCCCAAACTAACACTACCTAACAGCACAACTCGTAACTACAAAGCATGCGCGCGCAACAGTTCGGTTCCGGTTACTTTTGAGTCCACCCTCGTATATGTATTAATTTAGTAGCAACGTTGAAGTAAACATCCCAAAATAAAAAAGCATGTGCGGAACAATTTAAAAACCTCAAACGGGAATTTTATAAATTAATGGCTGTGACTGTTCCTTATGACTGCAAAATACATTGCTCGGCATAAGTCGCTACTCTCGATTGACTGCTTCAAATTCTTAAGCTTGAGTTGTACATATGTGATTCGCAATGAAGCTGTTCCTAATTTATTAAAAACTAACTTATATATTTATGGTCTGATGTAACGACATTTAAATTACTGTAAATAGAAGGATTAAAAGACATGATTACGTTTACTGGATTGCCCGGAATTCTCATGAAGTAATTCAAGATGGATATAAAAATATGGGGTGCTTGTGTTATTGGTCCATACTTCTTTTTATGGTGGTGTGAACTCTCAATATTACAGGAATATATTGACAGTAGTGATTATTGAACTAGACAATATTTCATGTTTTAAGATACGATATACTAACTCATTTGGCAACAAGACTGCGTTACACCCCCTAAATGATTAATCTTATGCGATTTCCTTACTGATAATTTCATTGAATGGATAGACAGATATGGTACCTACTCTTGCGTCGCTCGCCAGCAGGGTCACCGGACCTTACACCTGCGACTTTGCAATATAAGGAAGTATGAAAGAGTGTTTGCTACTAAATCGAGAAATCTGGAACATTTTAAGAATATGACTGAGATACAGTTTGAAAACATTTTAAATTACGACCCAGAAGTGTGTGAAAATATATGCTAATCAGTGGTCAAACGTTGTTTGAAATGTGTAGAGAATGACGGTGGACAACTCGAGCAGTTCGGCTGGTCATATAGATGTAAATAAATGGTATGTACAGTAAGTGACCTTACCTTTGTAGATATTTTCGGGGTAGCAACTTATGTCGCACCCGGTATAGCTACGTCGACACTGACAGAGACTAAAATAAAGGCCCTATCAGAATTTAGGAAAAATATGTTAATACGTGCAACAGAGGATATGGATATTGTAGGAA
This sequence comes from Periplaneta americana, assembly GCF_040183065.1. NCBI lineage: Eukaryota > Metazoa > Arthropoda > Insecta > Blattodea > Blattidae > Periplaneta > Periplaneta americana. The sequence goes on along the minus strand of NC_091131.1, from coordinate 100,503,651 downwards.
TAGTGGTAGTGGAAGTTGTAATGGTAGTGGTGGTGGTGATAGTGGTAGCAGAAGCAGTAGCAGCAGTAGAGGAAGTAGTGGTGACAGAAGTGGCAGAAGTGGTGGTAGAGATGATAGAAGTAATAGGAGTAACAGTGGTATTAATAGTGTTACATAGTGGTGGTGGTGGTGGTGGTGGTGGTGGTGGTGGTGGTAAGTAGCAGCAGTAGGGGCAGTAGCAGCAACAGCAAGTAGAAAGTAGCAGCAGTACAAGTAGCAGCACAGGAGCAAGAAGTAGGAAGTAGCAGTAGCAGCAAGAAGTAGAAAATAGTAGTAGCAGCAGCAAGAAGTAGAAAATAGTAGTAGCAGCAGCAGCAGCAAGAAGTAGAAAATAGTAGTAGCAGCAGCAAGAAGTAGAAAATAGTAGTAGCAGCAGCAAGAAGTAGAAAATAGTAGTAGTAGCAGCAGCAAGAAGTAGAAAATAGTAGTAGTAGCAGCAGCAAGAAGTAGAAAGTAGTAGTAGCAAGTAGTAGCAGCAGCAAGTAATAGCAGCAGAAAAGTAGAAAGTATTAGTAGCTAGTAGTAGCAGGAGCAAGAAGTAGAAAATAGCAGTAGCAAGTAGCAGCAGCAGTAGCAGCAGCAAGAAGTAGAAAGTATTAGTAGCAAGTAGCAGTAGCACCAGCAAGAAGTAGAAAGTAATAGTAGCAGCAGCAGCAGCAGGAAGAAGTAGAAAGTAGTGGTGGTGGTGATGGTATTGGTAATAATATTAATTGGTGGTTGTAGTGGTTCAAGTACATAGTAGCAGCAGCAGCAGCTGTGACTTTAAAATTCATCGCTCTTGGCCGAGATTTAATCCGCCAACCCAGGATCCAACTGTCCACACAATTACCACTAGACCACCCAGGACAGTCGGAGAGATGTAGGCCTATAATACGGTTCCTAAAACTGCAGAGGAAAAAAAAGCAAGAGCTAGAGATGCTTTGTTTAAATAAAAATTAAGTAAGACACAAGTGAATGGAAAAACCGTTCTAAACCATCATCGTGTCACACCTGAAGACTTAGGCGTAGGCGCCAACTCCAGGGATTGCTTCTGTCATTTGCTATCGAAATATAGGTTGTAGGCGAACCAAAACATTGTTAACATTCAAATATGAAGCTAAGAGGACCACCAGATCAAACACCAAAAAGAAGACTAAAATAAGAATAGGTGTAGGTAATGAAGAGACGAATCCTAAATTGTAACGTAAATTACAATAGCGATTAAGATGGTATTATATAACGCCGTTAGCCGTTAATACGAACTCTCTTTTGTTGCTGCCTACCCAGTAACCGCTTCCACAATCCTTTCTGTTTTACGCGGAGTTATGGCTTTCAGAGAACGATGTTTCTGTCAGAACTCACAAGGGAACCGTCCCAGTTCGGGATGCTCGAATTTAATGAAAATTCATATTCAAACTAATTTTCATTCGTTAAGAAGCGTGGTGATAGTCGTTCGTTTCGCTTTTTCCTCGTTCACGAAATATGTTGACTTGAAAATCGTTGCTACTTATACAGCTTCTTGCGCGCACTCGAATGCTCATAGCTCCGCGACAGCGTATCACAGCTCTCGCATTAATGCTCTGGTCTATTTTCCTTTTCTCATAACTCACATTAATATAGTGCTCTTACTGAAATACAAATTCAATCTGAATTTAAAATATGTATTAATTTTGTGTCTCCTTAAATATGATAGTATGGATTCGAAAAGAAGTGGTCGGAACAAAGAGCCATTGAACAGTACAAACATTTTATATAGGCTGGTTTTTCACACTCTTCTGTAACACACACACTGTTTCCAACATGCAATATTGTTGCAAGAATGTTATGAAATTATCTCACATTTTCCTCCGTCACATATCCACATCTCTGCCACACGTATGTTAGCGTGTCTGAAATACTCTTCTTGCCTTCGAATAAAATTTTATATTTCCTAAAAAGATACACATCCAAGGGTTACACAAATTATGTAGTTTTTGGAAGGATAATTTGTGTTTTAATTGTCTTACCATGTAAAGTATTGTATACTCCTGCAAAAGTAAATATAGTATCATCTTTGTTCTTATCTTTAGTATCTATGTTAGTATCTTTTTCTGGCAATAAATTATTTATTATTATTATTATTATTATTATTATTATTATTATTATTATTATTATTATTATTATTATCTATCTGACCACTCTAGGAATCCAGTAGTAGTAGTGTGTCTTTCTTAGCATCCGGGAGATTTACATGTTCTAACCATCTTCTCACGTGATTTTTTGTCAGTTTACAGGAACTACTTACATCGACCACGACATTAAATGGCTTGTCTTTGTCTACACGTTGTTTTACTTTAGGTCCAAATTCCCCTTTCGGTTCTTGAAAGCATACAGTAGTGTTCCTAGACTTCGAGCTGCATACCTTTGGATTTGGACGGTGTACGAGTGAGAGAAAGAAAGATGTCATGGATTGCACTACTACTTTATTAATGTGAGTTAAGAGAAAAAGAAAATAGACTAGAATATTAATGCGAGAGATGTTGTACGGTGTCGCGGAGCTATGAGGATCCGAGTGCACACAAAAAGCGGCACATGTATAGGCATCCAACAAACACAACTCAGTGCGCAGAAACCAACGGGCGTGACTGTCTCGCGCAGATGACGTATGCTCCCTTTCCCAGCATGCTCCCGGTCTCCAATCACACCACCGACACTATGCGCACGTGTTATCTACTTATGCTGAACTGAACACGTGTTATTGCTACAGAGTCAGGGAGTCACATAGCGTTTTATATTAAATATTAATTTAATTTAATTTAAATATTTAAAATTTAAATATGAGGACAGTTCCAGTGAAGATAGATTCCGATTGTGACTTAGAAAGAGACGATGTTGACATCTTGTAATGTTATATTCACTTCATTGGTTATTGTTACAGCTGCTCTTTGAGTGCACATGTCCGCAACCGTAGCCGTAGCCGCTTATTAAAGAACCCGCCTACTGCAGGGGATAAGAGGGGTATAGCATGTGCGACGCGAGGAGTCTGAGCTGAGTTTTACTTGTAGGATACCTATAGCAACGATTTTCAAGTCAATATATTGGATTGGTGCATACGTTCGTAGCGTATTTCTGTACTTTCATTCTTATAAAAGTACTATAGTAACCCGCCGAGAATGAATGTGGGGTTTTACGAGTTCACTGTGAAGCATGTATTATGTGTAATGGATTGAAGGCGCGTGTAATTATTTCAGTAACTCAAACAGTTTGCTTTCACGTCATTATCATAAGTCATTGTTAAGTATTCCTAAGTCAACAGTGCACGACGTCATGCGGAAGAGATTGAAACTACATCCCTATAAAATTCAACTCTTGCATGCAATAAAACCACAGGATAAGTTGCTTAGGGCTGAATTCGCTGCTACCATGCTATAAACAATTGATGATGAACCAGAATTTCTAGAGAATATTCTCTTCTCCATGAGGTCACGTTCCATGTAAATGATTGTGTTAATCGGCACAATTGTGAAAACTGGGGCTCGGAAAATCCACATGTGATACACGACCACATTCGGGATTCTCCAAAGGTGAACGTTTGGTGCGGCCTAATCCACAACAAGATTTTTGGTCCATTCTTTTTTTTTTAACAAACATAAACTCCATAGCACACATGGACATACTACAGAATTTCCTATTTCCTCAAATCGAGCAAATGGAAATGGAGTTGCAAATCATCTTCCAACAAGATGGAGGACTGTCCTATTTCCCAAACCATGTCCGAGAGGAGTTAAATTATCGTTTTCCAGACCGATGGATTGGCAGACATGGACCCACCCCATGGCCCGCTAGAAGTCCGGATCCTATTCTATTGGACTTCTACCTTTGGGGATATGTCAAGAATGAGGTTTACAGTGAAATATTTGAGAATCTTGGTCACCTAAAACGAAGAATCAGACAAGTAATCACAAACATTACGCTAGATATTCTTGTCAGAGTGTGAGCTGAAATTGAATTTCGCTTAGACGCCTATCGTTATGGTAATGGTAATCATATTTAAATTTACTAACATTATTTGAAAACTGTTTGAGTTATTGAACTAATTATAAGCACCTTCAATCCATTACATATAAAATAGGCCTACATGCTTCACAGTAAACTGGTAAACCTTGGAAACCTTGTGTGTGTATGTATTATATATATGTGTATATGTATATATATATGTATATATATATATATATATATATATATATATATATATATATATATATATATATATACTGTTATGTGTGTTTGCCAAAGTATTAGAAATAAACTTATTCCGTTTTGGAACTTGGTCGATGTTTATAATCCAGATGTAATAATTGGGACGGAATCATGGCTTAGGGAAGACATAAATGACTCGGAAATTTTTAGGTCGGATTATAGAGTCTTCAGAAAGGATAGAAGTGAAAAGGGAGGGGCAGTTTTCGTTTGTACTAAGATAGAAATAAGTAGCAATCTTCTGTGGATACATGAGGAAGTTGAAATATTGAATGTTCAGATAAGAAATGGGCGGGAAACCTTAGATGTAATAGCATGTTTCAGACCACCCAGTGAATTAAACAATTTAACTTTGCACAAACTGAATGAATATCTTAATACAGTATCAGAAGACCGAAACGTAGTAATTGCTGGGGATCTAAATCTCCCGAAAATTAACTGGAACGGGATTTCAGGTACAAATTCAGATGCATAGACCCTTGTTAATGAATTGATCTGGCGTAAAGATTTCACGCAGGTAGTAAATGGTCCGACGCGTGACAATGCCCTCTTAGATGTTTACCTACTAAGACCTGTCTCTCTCTTTGTCAACTCTGAAAGTCTTCATAAAATAAGTGATCACAATAGAGTCTTATTAGAAATCTTCTGGGAAAACACAGTAAATCCGAGGTCAAGTCCACTGTCTGTCTGGAATTTTAACAAAACCGATGTCCATGAATTACAAACGTTTCTACGACAAAAGCATGATGACTTTCTAAGGACTGAAGGAAATATGGAAAATGTGTGGCATAAATTTAAGTGTATAATTTTCGAGGCATTAGTAAAATGTGTACCTTCTAAAATAATTAAGAAAAATCCGGACCCAGAATATTACACTAATTATATTCGCTACTTAAAGAAAAAGACAAGGCGCGCATTTAGCAAACGTAAACGAAGCCATGAGCATTGGGAAAAATATATCGAATTAATTAAGAAACTTGAGTGTGAAAAAAGGTTGGCTCAGGAAAATTTTCTAAAAACTATTTTAAAAGAAGATGAAAGTAACAATTGGAGACAGTTTTATAATTATGTACGCAGGAGAAAAGGAAAAAATGAAGGAGTAGTGATTTTACGAAATCAGAACGGAGGAAGTATAAATGATGACAAAGAAAAGGCCGACTTATTAAATTCCTATTTCATTTCGGTTTTCAATAATAATAATAATAATAATAATAATAATAATAATAATAATAATAATAATCCCGCTGATAGGAGTGGTTGTGTCACAGACCGTGAATGTGAACCAAATTCGACTTTCAAAATAACTTCCAAAGGGGTTAGAGAGAGAATAACGAAATTAAAAAATCGGAAGTCTCGAGGACCAGATAGTATTGCTACAGAGATTCTTAAATTAGGTTCCGAGGCCATAATTCCATACTTAATGCGTATATTTCATGTTTCCATAAACAATGCAGCTATTCCATGTGACTGGAAATCAGCTATAGTGGTACCCATACATAAAGGTGGAAATAAATTAGATGTCGAAAACTACAGACCGATTAGCCTTACATCTGTCGTATGTAAAGTCATGGAGCATTTGATATCGGATTATATTCATGTTCTAAATGCGAAAGACTGGTTTTACAACCGCCAGCATGGTTTTAGGGAAGGCTTCTCATGTGATAGTCAAATTACGTCGCTGGTTCAGGATCTAGCTGAAGAGGTAGATAGAGGCGGAAGAATCGATGCAGTTGTGATTGATTTTTCGAAAGCATTTGATTTGGTGCCACATGACATATTAATAGATATGTTAAGTAGGCTAGGAATAGATAAAAGAGTGGTGCTATGGATCCAAGAATTCTTAAAAGGTAGAACCCAGAGAGTTAGAGTAGGTCATGAAATATCGGAAATTGGAAATATAAGTTCAGGGGTGCCACAGGGCAGCGTTCTGGGTCCATTACTCTTTATAATATACGTAAATGACCTATGCCAGGATATTACATCAAATATGAGGATATTTGCAGACGACTGCATTATCTATAGAAAGATTATAAATAATTCAGATGTAGATGCTATTCAAACAGACTTGAATAACATTTATAACTGGGCTTTAAAGCATAGGATGAAAATAAATGGTTCTGAAAGTAAATCTATAACATTTTGTAAAACCCGAGAGGAAACTAGTCTTAATTACGAATTCAGTGGTGTTATAATTCCGCAAGAACAATGTTGTAAATACCTAGGAGTGTATTTAAACTCCAAACTTTCTTGGGGATAGCATGTTGATAATGTTACAGGCAAAGCATGGAGGACACTTCACTTTATTATGAGAATCTTGAGAAAGGCTAGCCCCAAATCGAGGGAAATAGCATATCTAACGTTAGTGCGACCGTTAATGGAATACGGAACTACGTGTTGGGATCCCTATAGAATATATCAGATAAATTCCTTAGAAAGAATCCAGTATAGGGCAGCTAAATTTGTTAAAGGTAAAAGAGAAGATGGGAACGATACGATAAAAGAACTTAAATGGGAAACTTTGGAAAACAGACGTAGGAAAACTAGAATAACATCATTGTATAGAGCACATCTAGGTCAGAAAGCATGGGTAGACATAACGGCTCGTTTAGAAAAGCCAACGTACTATGGTAGGAACGATCATGATTTTAAAATCAAATGTAGGAAACAGAAAACGGATGTAGGTAAATTCTCATTTTTAAATAGAACTATAAATGATTGGAATGACCTACCTGCAGCGGTCTTTGAGGGCTGTCCTTCCTTAAGGAGATTCAAGAATAACTTAAAAAGTTGTGTATAAAGTGCAAATTAAAATTAAGGTGACATTCAACATTTAACTTTTTAAGGTGACATGTATTTATCTAGCCTGACGAGTTTACTTCCTTGGTTTGAATTGTAAATTATTTAAAAATAGCGTGTAAGAGGGCCTTAGACTAGAAATGTTTAGTTTAAATGTAGTTCTGTTTATAAGTATGCATAAGGATGCAATTATTTGACTTATTTGAACTGTTGTATCAGTGAAGCGAGGTGAGTCAGTGAAGTTATGGTTTTACAGTGCAGTGAACAGTTCCGATCAGTGATAATTTATAGCGTCAATGAAATGTGTTCTATAGTGTCAGTGAAATGTGTTACAGAGTGTCAGTGAAATGTGTGCTAAAGTGTCAGTGAAATGCGTCATAGTGCCACTACAGGGAACGAGATGAGAGTAAAGTGAAAGACTATTGAAACTTATGTAGGACCTATACATAATTATGTAGGTTGTGTTGTAAAATTAGGTGTTTTATTTTATGTTTTATTATTATTGTGTTAAATTGTATTGTGTATTCTTATTGTATTGTGTATAAAATTGTATATGTGTTGTAAATTGTATTGTGTATTGTAGATTTTATTGTGTATTGCTTATCATTTTATTGTGTATTGTTAATATTGTATATACCACTGCCACCGGGTGCTTGCCCACTTGCAGTGTAAATAAATACATACATACATATAATATGTGTGTATATATACATATATAATATATGTGTAGATACACTATCTACCAAAAGTAATTGGGCACTGTTTTTGCCCCTTTAGAACCTCGTGGTACCACCTTTTGTTGCTATAACAGCAGCCACCCTGTCAGGCATGCTCTCCAGTAGTTTGTGTAGGATATCCACTGGAATGCGTCGCCATTCCTCTTGGAACATGGCACTCAGTTGGACAATGAAAGTTGGCCCCATGTTTCGGCGGTTACTATGCAGTGGTATGCAGACTAATGGTCACCGGTTGGACTGGCCTGCACAGATTCCTGATCTCAATCCCATTGAACACTTTTGGGACGATTTGGACCGGCGATTGAGGTCTCGGGAGATGGGGCCAACTTCCATTGTCCAACTGAGTGCCATGTTGCAAGAGGAATGGCGACGCACTCCAGTGGATATCCTACACAAACTAATGGAGAGCATGCCTGACAGGGTGACTGCTGTTATAGCAACAAGAGGTGGTACCACGAGGTTCTAAAGGGGCAAAAACAGTGCCCAATTACTTTTTGGTAGATAGTGTATATATATGTGTGTATATATGTATATATATGTGTGTATATATATATATATATATATGTATATATATATGTTACTATAGTAACGCTAGAAAACCGCTACGAACTTAAGCACAAATCCAACATTTCGTAAACGAGGAAAAAACGAAACTAACGACTATCATCACGTTTCTTAACGAATTAAAATTAGTTGGCATCTTGTTTGCACATGCTCATAAGACAAACTTCAAGGTCTGGACGACAATAAAATTTTTGGCTTCCTCACTTTAGTTCACAAACTCGATTACTATTGATGGAGTGTCTTGTTATTTATAGGTTATGTTAAACAGTTTCAAGTGATCAATCATTGTAGCCTAATAATAAGTCACGTCAGACTCAGAAGTGATATTGGTGTGACGTGTTTGTTATTATGCAATTCGGTAAAATAGCGAGTGTCGTATGTACGGTATTGAAATTTGCCTGCAGAGGAATCACCAATTTTGAGTGTGTCTGTTGGAAGCTCAAATGACAATGTAGATCACAGGCAGGGGATATAATATTTTTAAGGGCTGATCATTAAAACAAATGACTGATAAATCTGTTAAACGTGGCCGTATTTAGTTTTATTTCTACTGTTAAAACAAACTGTAACAAAATGCTATAATCTCGTCTGTTTCTTGTTGCGTATAAAGATTTAATTTTTCCAAGGCTAGAATACATAAAATATTGGATATTTGTCTGAGATTGATATTTCGTATGCTCGATGCCGCACCCAGGAATTTATCTTGGGGATGATCCAATAAAAGAATGATAAGTTACATAAATGCACACACACATACAAACATACCTCTTCTATATTTTTTTACAAAACAAAGCCCAGTCTCTTGGCATTTTCTTTAGTTTAACATCTTCTGACGAGGGATGTCAAATCAAAAGTGTTATTTATATGTACGTGAATCATTTCGGTGAAATTATAGATAACGGAATTGTATGCTTCCAATGCCTAAAAATTCAATAACAATTTTACAACTTATCACTTTGAGGGGGGGGTCAGGACCCGATGGACCCCCCCCCCCCCGTCGGTGCGCCCTTACGTATGCTTTCCTTTCGTAAAATATTAGGACATAAAATTATAGCAATCAGAATGTTCCTTGACTGGCCGTGCTCGTCTGCAATAAATTACATGAGACGCCAGCAAGCATTTTGCTGTTCTCTACATAGCTTGTGTGACGTGTAATAAAGAGTAATTTGTTATTACCTTCTTCTTTTAAATACCGTAAAATGGGGTAACTTTGCACCTGCAGGAGCAACTTTGTACCAACTGTGAAAAACCTTTTACATAGGTCTAGGGGTTTTTACGTGAACCAAATTTATCTGTTCATCACTTCCACCAATAGATGATATATGTGTACAGTATTTTTCCACAGTTCGTGGTCACAGAATTTGTTTATGGTATTTCTATAACTTAACAACACAATGTTTGCATAATTAATATTTTTATTGTTTAACACGTGTATGGTGCAATGTAACACCAGCAGTGGCAAACTTTGCACCACCCCTCTTAAAACTCTCGCGGTGCAAAGTAACCCCCCAACTATGGGTAACTTTGCACCAAATTTTTGGCAGATTATAAATTTCAAAAGACATTTATTTTCCAAGATATGACTGGCTAAATACATTCCCGCATACCCCTAGAACGTATAAAATAAATGTCCATCTCAAAATTAGACACTTAAAGACTACATACAGACTGAAAACAAATTTTTGACTAGAAAATGGTGCAAAGTTACCCCATTTTACGGTACCAATATTATATAATATTAACGGGGCATGCGGTAGCATCTCTGTTAAGGCGTTGGCTACAAGCCGGAAGGTCGCGGTCTCATTTCCGGAGGGGTCATGGAATTTGTCCATTATCTACCATACTTCTTCCGGCACACTACGGCCCTGTGGTTCACTCAGCCTCTAACAGAAATGAGTACCAAGGTGCTTCCCTAGTACGTAGGACTTGACATCCTTACTACTACCCAGAGCCAATTGTCTTTAACATCCCGCCGCAATAAGGGCCTTTCGGGGTCTTCAGTGGGATTCTTTAGGTTTACTCTGATATTATTAATAAATTTTCTGCGTTGTGACTCGCTAGTTTTTCGACCCCTCCGTAATATTTTAAGTATTAAAAGCCTATAGGTCACCGGATAGCTCAGATGTTGAACGTTCAACTATTGATCCGAGACAGCATTTGGGCGTAGATTCCAACCCGGTTTAGATAGTTTGCGTGGTTGGGTTTTCTCACAGGTCCCCCCATAATTGTAAGGCGAATGTCAGATAATGCATACGAGTCCTCGGCCTCATCTCGCCAAATGCTATCTTGCTATCACCAATTCCATCGACGCTAGATAACCTCATAGTTGATACGGCATCGTTAAATAGCGGATTAAAAAGAACCTGTAGTCCTATTGTAAGGCCCCATTCACACGGTGAGGGAATTTCTCGAAACCGGCTTTTATTGGAGTCGATTTCGTCCTGATAGAAGTGCTCAAACAGTTCGATTTTTTTCCGTGCATAATGAAATTTAAGTTGAATCGTGTGTACTCTTCTGTCCGCACGAAAACGATTCGAATAAATGTCCGTTTTGAGAAATTCCCGTACCATGTAAACGGGTCCTAACAAAAATGTCTCCTCAGTTTAGGCCTATTAGTAAACTTTAAGACAAATGACACATTGACGTATTTCTTCATTACCAACAGTAGTACAGATGAAAGTGAAGTCCAAATACTGTACCTCTCGTCATATTTCCTGTACTTCGGTTTTGGTTTCTCAAAAACGCTAGGTTCAGCCATGTCCAGTTCACCTTTCTTACACGTACCGGTATTTAAGAACTTATCCATTCGGACAGCACACTCACGAACTACTAAGTCTCAAATGGAAAATAGACGTAGTGTAACAAGCTTCTAAACCTCATTAGACTTCGTGACACTAGTCGCTAATGCTGCTCGCCTAGTCACTATCAGGCTGAGTCACGGACGCTGTTGCCAGGCTGCACTTTCCATGCATCTGATTGTTATTCAAAGACCTATGAAAATAAAAATGTTATTACTGAGTATTTTGTTTTATTTCGAATAAAATACAATGCATATTTTACAATTTCGGTACAAATTCGAATAAATTCTCGCGCATCCCTTGGTAAACACTGGCGCCTCACAGTTTGAAAAACACTGCGCCAACCCATTAAGAGCAAATGCTGGTAACTTTCGGCGCTGGACCCTGGACTCAAATTGCCGGCATTATCACCTTCATCACTCAGACGCTAGATAACCATAGCAGTTGACAAAGCGTCGTAAAATAAACTGTTTAAACAAAACAGAAGTACAACTCAAGCTAAAAGAAACACAATGACAACTGTACAATATCCAGAAATAAATCTGTCGACTAGATAGTCTATGAGATTATGGCAATATCCAACAACTACGATGCTAGGCTATGAGATTATGGCATCATCCAACAATGATGATGGTAGGCTATGAGATTATGGCCTCATCCAACAATGATGATTGGTAGGCTATGAGATTATGGCATCATCCAACAATGATGATGCTAGGCTATGAGATTCTGACATCTTCCAACAATGACGATGGTAAGCTATGAGATTATGGCCTCATCCAACAATGATGATGGTAGGCTATGAGATTATGGCCTCATCCAACAATGATAATTGGTAGGCTATGAGATTATAGCCTCATCCAACAATGATGATTGGTAGGCTATGAGATTATGGCATCATCCAACAATAATGATGCTAGGCTATGAGATTCTCACATCTTCCAACAATGACGATGGTAGGCTATGAGATTATGGCCTCATCCAACAATGATGATGGTAGGCTATGAGATTATGGCCTCATCCAACAATGATGATGGTAGGCTATGAGATTATGGCCTCATCCAACAATGATGATGGTAGGCTATGAGATTCTGACATCTTCCAACAAAGACGATGGTAGGCTATGAGATTATGGCCTCATCCAACAATGATGATGCTAGACTATGAGATTATGGCAACATCCAATAACGACGATGCTAGGCTATGAGATTATGGCATCATCCAACAACGACGGTGCTAGGCTATGAGATAATAGCAAAATTCAACAATGATGATGCTAGGCTATGAGATAATAGCAAAATTCAACAATGATGATGCTAGGCTATGAGATAATAGCAAAATTCAACAATGATGATGCTAGGCTATGAATCATGGCAATATCCAACAATGTTGATGCTAGGCTATGAAATTATGGCATCATCCAACAATGATGATGCTAGACTATGAGATTATGGCAACATCCAATAACGACGATGCTAAGCTATGAGATTATGGCATCATCCAACAACGACGATGCTAGGCTATGAGATAATAGCAAAATTCAACAATGATGATGCTAGGCTATGAGATCATGGCAATATCCAACAACGACGATGCCAGGCTATGATATTATGGCAACATCCAACAACGAGGAAGGAAGCAGAGCCAAAATTTGCGAATGCGCTAGTCGAGGCCGCACCGGAAATAAGAATGGGTTAAGTAACATATTATTACATAAATTAATGGAAAATAGGACGGACAAGTTACCTAGTTGAGGTTTTTCCTTTTTTTTTCCCCTAAACCCATTAAGAGCAAATGCTGGGTAACTTTCGGCGCTGGACTCATTTCGCCGGCATTATCACCTTCATAGGAGCTCCATCTTGTTGGGAATATATGTCGCCACTAGGTAGCCCACAGTAGCTATGGAAACAAGTTTGCGATAGCCGATAATGGGTATCTATTAGCGTTCAGCGCTAGATAACCACAGCAGTTGATAAAGCGTCTTGAAATAACACACACATAATAGGCCGATAAAGCTTGATTAGATGCACATATTAATTAAATATGAAGAAAGAGTAAGTTGAAATGTGAAACTACCCAATAAAATATGGTTTGAGCTGATCTTAAAATTGACTTACATATGCAGTTCAATTCATTATTGCAATTTGGTCTCTCATTTTGTTTTGCTATTTCTCAGAACCAATTTTGTTGTGTAATGACCTAATGACTTTACTACTCATTTAAAGCTTGAAATCTGACCAGAGCGAAGAATTGTTGTCAAGGTGAGCTGGATACACAGCCCAGTATACGTGGGCTACGTTACGTCACGTTGACGGCCATTATTCTCCTTCCGTGCGTGCAATGACCATGTGGGGGCATGGACGGTTCAGCAGTCACGTTTCCACATACTGTACGATGTTAACTGGTATGATGGGCAGCAATTCGCGCTCGTGCGTCCAATTATCCTCAGCTGCGAATTGATTGGGTTTCAGTCTCTCAATGAATCACTACTAGTAATTCGCGTTGCAAATCAGTGCTTACGACGTGTCTCGAAATTGAAGCTGATGAACCTTGAACTATAAAGATTCGCGTGGGTTTCCTCTCTCAAAGCTCTTCGGAGGCTTTAGATTAGTCAATAGAGAAAATTAAGAATAAAGATAATATAAAACTAAAGTGAGTAAGTAAGTAAGTAAGTAAGTAAAGCTTTTCACGCCTTCATCCCGTGATTAAATCCCGGCATATGCAAGTGGAATTTGTGTTGAGCAGAGACTGTGTTGGGGAAGGTTTTATCAGGATACTTCCGTTTCATCTGGTTTCATTTCAGTATCCGGTTCTGTCAGCCAACGTTATATGTAGGATAGCCTATAGTAGAGCTTCAGAGCTGACCACTAACCACTTGATTTTGAAACACCTAATAGAGAAATGATCCTGTTTAAGAAATTAATGTATAGTTCAGGGATACAGAACTGGCGAGAGAGGGTGGAAAGCATGGGGAAAGCGTTGGTTCCCCGTCCACAGTCCACCGGCGTTGAATGACATAATCTGTGGCCCGTACGCAATCACAACAGACACTGAATACAAATCCCCTCCCCTACCAAGTCAATGACGCGGGGATGGAAGGAAGAGGTGAGTGACGTATTCGATGAGTAACGTAATGCCACAATTGTCTCCCATTTCTTCAAGTCTGGTATAGTTGAATTATGTTTATTCCCTCCAGATATGATCAATTAAGATTTTATGGAAAATACTGGCGAGAAAAAGCAACCGCTTCTGGAGATTTTAGAAACGAAACTATTTATATTGTTAAAAGCCGTACCCTTCCCTTTCTGCCTTAACGTCACGGGCTAGTTTGTGTGCTCTGTTGACTCCGAGAGCTACCTATACCGCGGCAGCGTAACTACTGCTTTGGTCTCCCATGCCGGGCAGGTCGAGAGGGAAGAGCCAGATGAAAATAAAGGGTTATGGATGGATTGACACCCCATTCATGTAAAAAGTTATAAGCTACGTTTCCACAGAGAAGAAAGCCGGACGGATAAATCGGTGAGGACTTTGGTTAACAAAAATAAATTTTATATTTGGTACATAGAACATACAAGGGCTGAATGGAAACAAGATGGAGATAGTCAAGGAAGCAAGAAAATAAAAAGAAAAGCGCACAAATGTGCACTAGTTTTTGATATAGTCTAGCAGAGATTTTGTTCTCTTGGTGCATTTACCAAAGTGGTAACGTTCACATTTTTTTGTTACACACACAATATAGATCAGGCGTTCTCAACTTGGTGCTCGCGAGCAACATGACACTATTTCAATGACATTTGGTGCTCTCGGCATGCAAGTAAAAATGTGCTCGCGAGCATGAACGCTCCTGAGGTCTTTTTTTCAGTGCAAACTTTGTTGTACAAGCTGAGACAAATAGTGTTCCATTAAACTATTTTAGCGACCTGATACGTCTTCCCATGTATTTCATTGTGTATAAATCCTTTCAACTCAGTGTGGACTTAGTCCGAAAATCAAGATTATTCAAGAAAATAATATGGCTGCTCGCGAGGAACTTGAATTGACAGACCTCCAGTCCTTCTTAGCGCTGAAATATTTGTTTTAAAAGGAGAAATTCATAGCCTTAGGGAAGTAGAAGATACAAAAAGATTTCAAATACTACGGGGCGTTTCTCTCAAATGCTTAACTATGATCGGAACGACCTACCTATGCGAAAAAAAAATACTTTCTCACTTATGAAATGCCTCACGATTAATTATTGATTTACATCTAAGCCACTTCTTAGACATCACTGAAATTTTGAATAACATTGAAGTTCGAAGATCGCATTTCCCTGGTGAGTTTTTTTATAAATGTGTATTTTATTTGTTATTTAATTTATTTACGTATTCATATATTAAACCTATTTGACTTCATGGTACTCGCTCACTTAGCATTACATGTGGGCCGTGCTCACAATCATAAAAAGGTTGACAACCCCTGATGTAGATGTTCGTGGAAGCTTGAGCGAGTACACAGCTTGTGATGGAAGCCATGTATTGCCAGTCTATTCAGTGTGTTCCTCATGTCGTTATTTGGTCCAGTCTAGTTTCGATTCTTCATTGCGTCAATTGAATAAAACTTGGGATTGATTTCTGACCGTTTTCTTCGTGTGATTAGTGTTAATTCTGCTTCTTGCTGGGTAGATGGCAGCTGTAGCCTGGCTCTTAGATCCTCCGTAAGGAAAGACAAGTTTCTCTTGATAATTCGTAGGCAAGTCTAGACGGTGCCATTTTTGAAATGTCAAGTGTCCATTTTAGAAACCTGGCTTTGACAATTTCGATGCAGTTCAGATCGGATACTGTTATTTGTTCCCAAATTAAATCCAGCCCGTAGTTATTACTGGCAGTACTTTGGCATAGAATAAAATCATGTCTGGTGGGCTCATTAATGTCGTATATACTCCTGATGACTGCTGTTGATCTCTCTCTTATGTGGTTTCTAAACGAGGTTGCTGCAGTCTGGAGTGTGATCCCAAAATACTAAAATGAATTTACAACTTTCAGCTCCTCTCCTTTGTAGATTATCTTGTCACCAGCAGCAATTTTCCCTCCTCTTCTAAAAACCATTTGCACAGTCTTGCTTGTGTTGACTGTAAGGCTGTTGTCTTCCGCGTATTCCTCAAGTTTGTTCACAGTCGCTTTCTGTTCTCCAAGGAAGCAATAAAATGTAATGTAGATATATTGGTCATGCCAGAGACAAAGAAAAAACGGACAGATCAAGAGATTATAGAGCATTATGTACATATATTGAGCGGTGTGAATAAAAATGAGAGAGCTATGGCAAGTGTATTTTTCTTGGTAAAAAAGAAGTGAAAACTGGGCTTACTTAATTGAAAGAAAGTAAATGTATTAAGTCAGTAGAATTCTTCAAATATGTAGCATCTATTATCCATGAATCTAGAACCTGTGACATGGTTATTGACTATCGAATTTCTCAAGCGAGGAAATGTTAGGATGTTCGATGGTATATAGAAAAATTAAGGAGACGAAGAAGATCTTCCATCTGGATCCATGCTAACCTATGGAGCTGAGCGACAAAAAAATATAATTCTGTCCGCAGAAATGGATGGTTTAAGACGAAGTTCAAGAACATCCAGGTTCCAGAGAATAAGGAACAAAAGCATCAGAAAGTAGGTGGTAGCAGAAGTGACTGTGGTACAGAGAATTGAAGAAAGCACATTGCAATGGTATGGGATGTGATAAAGATGAATGAAGAGAGACAACTGCTGGAAAAGTGGAGAAACCCGTAAAGTAAAACATGTCTATCATTATGTCCATTTTCTTGTTCTGAAATATCCAATATTAGTTTCACTACAGATAGTAATTTTAACAGAAAATATTCATAGTGATAAGACAACTGATATCAATTTACTTTTCTTTTCCATTAAATTTAATATTCATGAATACAATTTTTCATTCATGACAAGCTTATTCTCGCGAATTTTCCGGAATTTCTGTACCATCACTCACACTTTTAGCCATTTTAAAACCACGTGTTTCCATCTTTGTCTTGAAAGACACTTTGCAGCATCTGGGGTACACTTCTGACGAGACCCGCTATTTCCGCCTAAGGGTTGCTTCTCGAAAGCTTCCTGAAGCTCTTCCAAAGTCTCTGAAGCGTGATGACTAGACATCGGATGTTTAGGAAAATGCCTATTTTATTTGAATGTTCATATTCAAAGGCACGAAACGTGCACGAATCATGAGAAAGCATTCTGATGAAGTTTGATCTTGTTTTTTTTTGCCATTTACGCCTTTTTTTACTGTAATATGTACTTTTTTTTCTTGCCCTTTTCTTACTTTTATATGTACCTTTTTTGCTTTTTTTCTTTAAATTACTACTTACTCAACAATATTTCATTTATTTCTGTGTTCGAAACTAAGGAAATTGCAGTTCTTATGCTCATAGTACTGGTAGTCATAGATCTGGGAGACACTGTTGCAATGCAGTGTTGTTTCACTTACTCCGGAATCGATCTTGTCCTTACTCAGCACTGCTATCTGACTCCAACATTGACCTACCCAATTAATTCCTGGCTTAGTTGCCTCATGGGTGATGCCTTATTGGTGTCATTTGTGAGGTTCAAACCTGTCTTCGTACAGTTAACTAAACAACAACAAACATCAGTATTAGTCGAATACATGAAGCGTTGGATTTCCACGCTGATAACCCGGTTTCGAATCTCTGTGAGTCGAACTATAATTTGTGATGGACAAACACGGTGCTTGCTGATAGAAATTCGCGGCTCTACCGACGTCTCATTATTGTTACATTAATCATCGTCACACTGATCTTTGAAAAGTTGCTTGGTGTTTATTGTAACTCAAATTATGAAGTTGTGGATGAATAAGTACAAGTGAAACAAGTCTATAGAACAGAGAACTACTTTTCCAGTGTACTTTGTTAAGTTACTTATAGTCTAATGGATGTTTACTTTATTAATTACTAGCCGTACCCGTGCGCTCCGTTGCACCCGTTAGAAATAAATATAAAGTAATTACATAATTAAAATAGGACATTTGATCCAGGGAACATTCGTGTTTGATAGAAGGATAAATAGTTTAATATGTTACTTAATTTAAATTGCATCCAAATAATTAAAATGCAATCATTTTGGTCCAGAGATCACTCATTGGTGCAATGACAATTCCTTTAACATGTTTCTAATTTTTATTACATGCAACCATAGTTTAATGAACATTGACATCATTTAGATTTAATGTGTATACTTTATTTTACTTGTTATAGGTTTCCATTGAATTATGGCAATAACTTAATTTTAACCCTTGTTTTCTACGTATTCAGTAAATGGCGTTTGGCGCACTATGGTTCTGAACCCTTCAAATAACTTAAATTATATTATATAATATTACATTACATATATTGTATTATATTATATTGTATTATATTATATTATATTATATTATATTATATTATATTATGTTATATTATATTATATTATATTATATAAGAAGTTACTGTAATAACATTATAGCATTATGTCCATCTAGAGAAACTACACTTTCCAATGGTGAAATAATAATTAATTATACAAATCGGTTAATTTAGCTTCCGATATTACTTCATACAAACACAGAAACATTCTCTGTAGGCTCTCTTTCATAGCTTTCGATTGTTGCTGTCCAAGGTTCATTATAGACGAAGTCATTTGTTTTTTATTTCATTATACGGCCTTAGATGGCAGTTATTTTAATTTTAAAACTCATTTATCTCATTAAATATCAGTCCTATCAAACTTTTTCAAGGAATAAAACTTATCGCAAATTATTTTTAAAGAAACTTTTGCTACGTAACATTTTTCACAAAAATCAATAATAAGCGAGATATTTCGATTTGTTTAATTCAGGCCCCCTTATAATCCCCCTTTTAAATAATGTATTTTGAATGCCATATAGCCTAAAATCTAAGTTACAACGAAAATAATTTATATTCCAATTTTCATCGAAATCCGTTCATCCATTATCGCGTGAAAAGGTAACAAACATAGACAGACAGACATACAAACAGAAACTTCAAAAAAGCTATTTTCGGTTTCAGGGTGGTTAATTATATATGTTAAGACCAATTATTTTTGGAAAATCGAAAATTACCAGAAAAATTTCGGCTACAGATTGAGACGGTTCCTCGTATAGGATGAGGAGATTTTCATTAGATTAGTATTTCGTGTTAATATTCTTATATGGATAGGATGCGCGGACGTGTAAGTTAGTTTCAAAATCTGAGACGGAAGTAACAGGTGGACAGGAAGGCCGAAAGGAAGCTAGGCGGACAGGAAACGTGTGTCCAGGCGTGGAGTTGACTGATGAGGGAATGTATGGACTTTGCCTGCGGGTGGTCAGTAAGATGACGCCAAGCCAGGTTCCAAAAGAGATGATCTGGTATATGTCAGAGAATTGTCAGAACCCCGGAAGTAAGGGGATGTTCTAGTTAACGAACAATTTTTGAAGAACGCGTCTTAAGTGACGTAAGTGTAATCATGGCCAATCAGGATTCTTAATAGAGACACGTGATATATAGATAGGAGGGCGAAATTCTATGTTTGGTGGTTGAAAGTAGGGGATAGATTTGGCAGATAGACAGAAGGCAGATAGACAGTGTTCGGAGAGGTCGAACTCCACATATTCTCGGCAAACCTAACTCGGAAGTACAGTATAACAATTTACGGACTTAGAATTTTTTAGTGGGTGTAGTAAGAAGTCGTGTGTTGCATTATTATTATAAGTCTGAATTCTTTCCTCTCATCACGTTATCAACTGTCCGTTATATTACTGGTGTTTTATAGTACAAAATATATAATTACGTGAAGTCAGAAATTAGTATACCAACTCGTGGGAAGTGAGAGCGAGATATTATACACTTGGACGCGCATTTCTGCTGATCTGAAACGAACACTTAATAATAATAATAATAATAATAATAATAATAATAATAATAATAATAATAATAATAATAATAATAATAAACGTTTTCATAGTTCTTACCAACAACTTCTGGTGTGCGCCTACATCATTTCAACCTACGAGCATGTCTCCCAAACCCCATGTCCCGACCGTTTTGCAGCTGACCTGGGAACCTCATACCTCTACCGGAGTAATCTCGAGGAGGCTGGCGCCCAAATTAATCAGTGTACATAGTTAATTATTGACATCGACGTGCCATCCTCGAGATACTTTCCATATATGACGGAGCTGGCAGCCGAGGGCGACGACGACCACCAGCAACGACGACGACCGCTTCAAGATTTATTATTAGTATAGAATAGATGAGTGATTCAGTATAATTTCATTGCCTTTTATTACCCTATTTTTTGTTGTTTTTAGAGCCTTTCTAGGCGCCTAAAATACCATTTTTTAGTGCCTTAACTTCCGATGTCTAGTGATGGACATTTTTTCCTAAACTCTACCACACATGCTCAATTGGAGTGAGATCCGGACTCGGTGCTGGCTTTGCATGAGTTGAATCCCTACCCCATTGACGTCTTGGAGGACACATCGCGCCACGTGAGGACATGCATTATCCTGAATGAGCACGAAATCGTTGCCAGTATATAGTTAAAAAGGTAAAACGTGTTCTCCCAGGGTTTCTTCAATATAGTAATGAGCGTAAGAGATTCTTCTCCACAAAGACGAAGACAGTCTGTTCGGGCAGCCAAGCTGCTCCCTGTCCACACTGTAGCTGAATTGCTAGGAAATGCTGTCCTTGATGAAAAGGTGTATGAAGAATCCAATACTACTCCACATTTTTTGTCGTCCATCTGAGGATCTGAGGTTGAATAGGGACTCTCTTCGCATTGTTTGTTATCCCATTCCAGATGATCTCTTGCAAAACTTCTGCGATCCTGACGATGTTATCGTGTCAGTTCTAGGTCAGTGACAGGTCTTCTAGAGACCAGTTTTCCGTCATGTAATCTTCTTCTCATAGTTAATAACTGACATTCACACATCGTACTTGTTGAAGTCTATTTCTACCATCCACCACAGTCGTGTGGCGGTTATAAGGAACTTTAAGGACCAAAAACTGGTAATCCCATGCAGAAATTAATCTCCCCCTATCATATGTCGGTCTTCGAAAATATGAACCCAGTTCCCGGTATTCTCGCATAGTACGCCAAATTATTAAATAAAAAGTACCCAACATTTGAGCCACATAACGCAAGTTATGCCCATGCTTCTCTTGACAAGCATCTACTGGATTTTTTTAGATAGGCACGTAAAATGACCCTATAAGAGGGCTTCCAGTAAAATTTACCTGCGTTTTCTTATACATTGTCCTCGCCTATTATCATTTGCAATTTTTACCGACACTGAATAACATTATTAATTATGTTGTGTAATATTTTTCTCTTACACAGTCATATATATGACGTTTTTATGAAGAAATTGTGAAATTATGACAGGGAGAAATGACAATAGCCTATATTATCATAGCGCTGAAATAAAGAAAGGCAGCTTATAGTGGTATATCGAGGACTTAATGCAAGGATGAGATGTGTTACAAATCAATCACTTTGAGAAAATGCAAATAGAAAAAAAAATGTTTATTTTATCGGGCTTTTCACGCATTGAATTTTCCAGCCACAAACCTGAAAATTTGTATGGGGGTGTAATTTATTATATTATTTTATTCAGTGTTATATTCAATTTGTTAAATAATTAGTTAAAATTGTTTTGTGACAATTTTATCAACTGTCTCATTATTGCACTGAAGGTATTAAATGTTAAACTAAGTTATTTTGCGCATTTTATAAGATAATCGAATATTGCATTGAACATTGGTTCAGTTTTTAAGCCATCCTGTAGATTATTGTCAACTTTTTAAAGAAGTTGTAGTTTAATTTCATATTCAAAAACAATTGATTTAAAACTTGGAACTGAATAATAGGCACTTAATCTTACTTTTCATTTTAAAATATTTTTATAATAATAAACTTTACCCACATATAATAACCAGAGTAACCAGGACAGCTTAATAATGCTTTCTTCTTTGTCACTTGATCTCTACATTGAAGAATGAAAATTTTAAAATATCCCAGTATCGCATTTAATATAAAAAGTTATGAGCATAAAGTAAAGAACTCCAATACTGTACTGTAACAGTACAACATATTACAGTATATCTGTATTGCATTTACAGACATGTTATAGTTGAATGTGTTATAGCATCATCATTAATGAAAATATCATATAAGACACCATTGCATCGAAAAGGGGTTTATTTTATTATCGAAATGGTATATTACTTTATCTTAATTCTCATATACAAAGTGAACCGTAAGTTATAATGTCATTAATTTCAGGAGGTTATTCTTTGAGATATTTCAAACAAAAAAAAATTACATACAACTTTCCTCGTTTTTGCTTCCTTTTGGAGAAAAAAATTGTATGATATGAAACATTTCATACCGTGTTTTAGAAAAGCCATTGATTGAATTTCGAATATGCTCAGTCAATTTAAGAGAGCAGGTAGTATGACAATAAATGACTGAAATAATTTTAGTTTTGTGTTTTAATGTGCAAGCATGTGACCTGAATAAATGTAACATTGAAAAATGCCTTTGCAGAACGAAAGGTTACATTTGTTCTGGTCAAATTTCTGCATATTTAAAGGACAAAACTAAAATTATTTCAATCATTTATTATCATAATACACTGCTCGCTTAAATTGACTGAGTATATTGGGAATTAAATCTTTGGCTTTCACAAAACTCCCTATGAAATATTTAGTATAAAACAATTTTATCTCGAAAAAGAAGCAAAAACGAGTAACATTGCATTAAACGTTTTTGTTCGAAATGTCTCAATTCAATGAAATTACTTACGGTTCTCTCTGTATATCCCATCCTTGCATTAAGACGATCTGATGCTTCTTATTGTAGCTATTTTAGTAAAAGACTTAAAATTATGTAAACAGTTCCGAACATTAGGACTCTGCACACTGTAAAGAAATTGTTAATCTGAAATCAGTTAACCATCTGTTTCAAGTAAGATTGGCAGCAACTTCTTTCCACCGCTTCGGTACTCACCTGCTGTTGCTACAGCTGTTCTTCAAATACGCAGTAGCCAAATCGGAGTTACTGCGTTGTGACTGAGATGAAACATTCACAGGAATCCGCTCCTGATTTTCTTGAAGTTGCCCATAATTGTTTGCTTTTAATTCTTTCGCTGTATGTTTACATTTAGGATAAGGTACGTGGTCCTCTATTAACGATCTCTTGATCTTATATTCGTCATTCCCATCAATGGTTTGAAATGACACACATTGGATATCTCTTTCGTCATTGCAAGGGATCTCTCTGAAATTCAAATACACTTTTTAGACAATTTATTTGCGTGTTTTTGGTTTCGTTGTTCATCATACAACAAGCACTAAATTAAGCCATTTTGAACCCGTTTCGGTTTCAGCTAAACAGGGTCTAGAAATCTTTTCTGTGGGTGTCCTGGTCTTCGTCCTCCTTGTGGGTGATACTGTAAGAGTACTTTTGGTGTCCTGTTTCGTTGTTGAATGAATGTAGGCCTAAATAAAATAGTTGCAATTTCAAAGCTTTAACGTAGGCTATATGCTATGTATGACATTGTTTTAATATTGTCATTTAACCCTTTGCAGCATAGTGGTTGTTCAGAAGAACCATCGTTTCTTTCTTTCTAAATTTTATGGAATAGATATTCCACCAAGGAACCACCTCTTGAGTAGACAGAGGTTTTTTATTTTATTTTAGTAGGTTATTTTACGACGCTTTATCAACAGCTTAGATTATTTAGCGTCTGAATGAGATGAAGTTGATAATGCCGGTGAAATGAGTCCGGGGTCCAACACCGAAAGTTACCCAGCATTTGCTCATGTTGGATTGAGGGAAAACCCCGGAATAAACCTCAACCACGTAACTTGCCCCGACCGGGAATCGAACCCGGGCCACCTGGTTTCGCGGCTAGACGCGCTAACCGTTACTCCACAGATGTGGACTACATAGAGGTGCCATCTGTATTTTGAAATTGTGTGCAGAGTTAAAATGTTGAAAAAAAATTGATCGAAGCTTTGTTATGCTTCATGAAATGAAAAACATAAAAAATTAATTTGTGCTGCAAAGGGTTAACTTCCTTGATAAAATATAAACAAAAATGGTTAAAGTAAAAATAAGTATAATTTTTTTCGGAAGACGTTGAAGGTACGAAACGTACACTCAGTTCGTGAGTTTGAAGTAGTTTATAGTCGAAACCTTGAATGTGAGCATGATTTACAGTATAATTATTAAGGTACAGGTCAAGACAAAAAGAGGAGGAAAATAGTTACGGAAGTGAGAAAATAGAAAAGAAATAAAAAGTAAACAGAGAAACAAAGGCGAAAAGTAAGGAAAACTTGAAAAAGAAAAGACAGTAGAAGAAGATATCGATGAAAACATGTTTGGGAAAACACATCCGGCATTAAGGATTTAAACCACTTAACAATATTTTAAACTTATAAAAACCTTTAGCAATAGTAAAAAAAGTATCGTGTTTACGGGCTTGAGCAGAAGGCAATTAACATTTCTAAAATTTATTCATAACATATTTTTAAAATATATATTCTTTAAACGTAAAATTTGTTTGGGTATTAAGTTCCTTTATGCTGAAGGGTGATAGAGGATTCTATTTGAAACAATGCATAATACATTTTTTTTATAAATTCAACTGTTTTTTTCTAAATTAACCTTATTTAAAACATCTACATTAAAATTTGCAGTTCAAATAATATGTCATAGTTTGCTGACAGCAATTGCTTACACCCTTTAGTACTTCTAGCTGCTTTCAAAAATGATAACCCAAACTCCACCCCTGGCCATAATTTGTACGTTATAGTGACAAATAGCTTACAGATCAGCTGATTTCAGTCCGTTACTTACATGAACAGTGTAAGTCAGTCTAAATATATCAGTACGTATTGTAATAGGCTACAATGTAATGTCATTTTCTGTAAGCGAATTGGCTGATATAATACTAATTTATTATGAAACCCGTTGAAATTTGACTACCAAGATCCTCCGCTACGCGTTGCGTTTAAGTGGCATCTATGCTACTGGTTAAACATGACCAACTTCTGCCTTCACATAGGGTGGTCAGATTCTTTCTTATTCAACAGGGAACACCGTCCAGGAATCTAGTTTAATCGCAACAGTTACGCCAACATGCTTTTATCTATAAGTAAAATGTTAATGCAACAAAAGTAAACTTAAGGGGACAAAATCGGGGACGTTTATTCACTCCGGGACAATAAATGAAAATGAGAGGTTGTTTCCTGAATTAGGGGATGTCTGCCTTAACAGTTATTATCTTCTAAATCAGATAAAGCAAATATGAAAACATTGAACATTTTAAAATATAAATACTAATTATATTAATGTGTTTTGTTCCATATATCATCTGCTATCACTCCTTAAAATAAAGACATTCAATATTCTCATAATATGTAAGATAAGAGTAATGTAGTGTAAATTATACAAAAATTAATGATTTAACACGAAAAGTTTGATACGGATTTGAAATAGAAAAAGGACGAGTTTATAGATTAATAAATGAGAAAAGTTCCTTCACGGTAAGTTTGATGGCCACATCCATCCCACTTTGGACTAATACTTATCGCGTATTTATTAACTCGCAATTAAAATAATATTGACAACTATCATGGATACAATCAGCATTCTAAACTTTTCTAATATTACTGACCTCCTGTTACAACTTCGCCTCGAAGATGAAGGACCAGAACTCAACTTCTTCAGCTGTGATCGTTGTGCAACATTGGCAGGAATCTTCCTTTGATCATCTCGCGGTTTTGGACTTTCTCTCCCTATACGCGATTTCTTCACTACACGTTTCTTTCCTTGCAGATTACGCATTTCGTCTCCTGTTCTCAGTTTCTTCACTTTGTGTTCGTTTTTTCGTAAGTGAGGTATTTGATCTTCTGTACTCAGCTTCTTTACTGTACATTCGCTTTCTTCCGAATGAATGATTTGTTCCCCTGTATTGCGTTCCTTCATTGTAGGCTCGTATCCTCCTAGATGTGCTAACTGTTTTTCTAGACTTGATTCCTTCACTATGAACTTGTTTTCTTGTCGATGAGGCATTTGGTCTACTGTACTCAGTTTCTTTACTGTATATTCATTTTCTTGTGGATTAACCGTTTGTTTTCCTGTATTCCCTTCCTTCACTGTGGACTCATTTTCTTCTATATGTGGTAATTGTTTGTCTAGACTGGATTCCTTTACTATGCACTTGTTTTCCTGTAAGTGATTAATTTTATTCTTTATAGTCGATTTCTTCATTTTACAGTCGTATTTCTTGAATCGAGGTATTTCGATCCCTGTTCTCGATTAGCTCATTACATGTTCGTTTCTTACGAAATGCAGTATTTTGTCCTCTGTATTTGATTCTTTATCTGTACAGCGTTCCTCTTTGAAGAGATGAGCTTTTTCCTTACGTTCCTTTTCTTAGAAATTAGATTTGATCGGTTTCCAATTTATTCCCTGTACTTTCTTCTTGGTAAGAAAGAGACACTTTGTCTGCGATATGCAGTGCCTTCACTGCATGTTCGGTTTGTTGAGGATGATGTATTTGGTCTTCTGTGCTCCATGCTTTCTTTGTGCATTTGTTTTCTTGGAAACAAGGCATTTGGTTTCTGCATTTATTTTCTTGGCGATGAGGCCTCCTCTATTTCATATCTTCATTGTGCATTTATTTTCTCGAAAATTATACATTTTGGTCTCCTGTATTCGATTCCTTCATTGTTCATGCATTTTCTTGGAAACGACTCATTTCATCTCCTGTACTTGAGTCCTTTACTGCATAGGCATCTTTTTAGATTTAACGTATTCTGTTCTCTGTATCCGTTTCTTCACTGCCCAACCGTCTTTTTGAGAAAAAATAAATTAGATACGCTTTCTTTCGATTCTTTCACACACGTCCACTTTCTTAGAGATTATATATTTGATCTGTTGATTGGATTTCTTCGTTGTATGTCCAGCGTTTCGACTTCTCCACTGCACGGTTGTGTTCTTTTAGATGAGGTAGGCCTACTTGGTATCCTGCGCTCTATTGTGAGCGTGCATCTTCCTCCCTGAGAAAGGGACATTTGCTTGCCTCTTCTTTACTTATCCTATCTAACTAAAGCTCTTATATTTCATTTAGGTCTATTAGTAAATTCTGCACTATACTTTATTATTTTGTGAGTGCATTTCTCGAGCTCTTGATCGATTTTAACATACATTTTTCAAGAACATGATTCATGTAGGATTTAACATTATCTCTTACTTCGAGATTCGAGCAGGATTTGTAACAATTTTACTATAATTATGTTTAACGCCTAAGTTGTTGTGTTTCACTGGTAATTAAAATGTTTATGGCGGGAATAAATTTTAGTTATACACCGAAGAAATCTATCTTTTTAACAATGTTACATTTGGATTGTCCCATGGAATCGATTGTCATTGAACTGGAATGAAACTGATATCAAACACGGAAACAAAATCTATATCTCCGTCAAATGAAATTACTATATTTCCGAGACAAAACTTGTAGCATTAAATATTATATTCTTTGAGGCTTCATACTAATATTTAGGCCTATCACACTCTATTCTCTGCTATTACTTAGAGACACACCATGTATGAGATAGTTGCAGCTGGCTTCTGCCGATCACACTTCACTATTTCCCGTATAATTTCACCAAACATGTTGATTCAACCGTTCACTATTTGGAACTGGCATCATATCAGTACCGGCAGCTGGGATGTAATCAATCTGTCTCCTGTTGTAAGTTTCCATGTCGAGTTCATTATGACCTTAACCATTTACTACTAATTAGGTCTCTTAAGCGTTATTTTATCTTCATTTCAGTTTGTATTTATAAAAGCTATTAGTAGAATCACGTGATTAGGGTAGCAAGAAATTCACTAGTGTATGTTTTCAAAGTGCGTAGTTTTGATATTGAAAAATGAGGCATTTCAAAGTTACAATGAAAGAAGTCTCACCAACGTTACTTTGACATGTAACCCACCACTAAAACAATGAGACTTGAATTAAAAACATGGTCATAACTTATCCGTATCTTTTATGAGGAACAGATTTGTTTTTAGCATCATGAAATTTAATGTTATTGTTTTCAGGGGTTAGATACAGTTTACAGCAGTAAAATTTTTGGAAATAATCAACATTTTTTCCTCCATTATTATATCTTGTACAGTAGTGGCAAAAAAACCGGACCGACCCTTGTAGCTGATTTCAGAGCTTTGTTCACTCCAGAGTACGATAGACTGGTAACTAAGACTTTCGTGGTTCGAATTCTGCTGGGAAGGAAACTTTTTTTTTTTTTTTTCCTTATTCAAATTTATTCCCAATACTTTTCGATTGCTGGTAAAATTCATGTTCTGGGAATAATAAGTTAATTAAGTAGTAAAATGTCGTTGCAATCGAAAAGTATTGTGTTCTGTGTGAACAAGAATCTGAAATCAGCCACAAGGTTTTTTTTTTTTGCCACTACTGTACAATAACGAAAATTGGTACGTGTAAAACACTGTCCTTCTGCTATATGAAAAAAAAAAATATTTTTACGATTTACAAAAATTATTTATATATATTTTTTAAGAATTCAGAATGTGCAGTTCACTGTGCAGAGATGAAGCGTTTCCCTCATAACTCATAAACTTGTTCTCTCTCTCTTTTATTTTATTGCTGAAACTCATGCTTACAATATCATGCTCTTTCAACTACATTCCTTAATAATTTTTTTTTCTAATTTTTTGTTAGAAGAAAATACTGATATTTGACCATTTTGTAAAATAAATTTATTTTTTATCACACAATCTATCAAAGATAGGGAAGTGATCTTGCATCATATTGTAGATATGACATGCATTAATATACACAAGAAATTTCATCACATAATGTTGGATAATTTTTTTAGTTATGTGGGAAACGCTTCATCACTGCACAATGAACTGAATTTTGAAAAAAAAAAAATGTAAATAATTTTTTTTTAATCGTAAAAATATTTTTTTCATATAGCAGAAGGACAGTGTTTTACACATACTAATTTTCATTATTGTTCAAGATACGGTAATGGAGGAAAGAAATGTTGGATATTTCCAAAATTTTACTGCTGTAAGCTGCACCTAACCCCTTAAATAAAGTTAATAATGTTTAGGTGAGGGGTTTGGACTTTTTCCATTGCTGGTTGTCACAATCAAAAATTAAGACACAACGTTTCGAAGGGTGATTCTCCCTTCGTCTTCAGTCATACAGAATAGCTGTACGTAACGATCCCAACAGTAGGTTTTTTTCCTTTCTCTCCTTCCTTCCACCTGAAGACGAAGGGAGAATCACCCTTCGAAACGTTGTGTCTTAATTTTTGATTGTGACAACCAGCAATGGAAAAAGTCCAAACCCCTCACCTAAACATTAATGATCCACCATTGCTTTCCAACCCCTCATTTAGACCAAAGTCAATAATGCAAAGCGAAGTACGACATAACAAAATTAGAATCACAAACTAAAATTAGCCTAAGCAGCTTGTGTGATTTGGTTATGGTTGTGATATAATAATTGGTTTCTTATGCATCATGGTTAATATTGGAACTTTTTTGTGTTAGACCCCTTTCCTTACAGTATATATTCGTAAGGGCGGATTCGATCGAATATTTTCTTCTGAGATCCTTGTCCTGGACGGAATTCAAACTCTCAACCTTGGCTTCCATGTCTAGCCTTTGTGTACAGCACAGTAAGTTAGAATTATCTTCCCTCACTCCAGAATCAAACCCACACCCCCAAATTCTCGACGAGTCGCTCTTTGTTTGTTAAAGTTAGTTACATTTGCCGCTTCTATGAACACACATGGTTTCTTTATATAGAAACAAGTGGAAAAGTCCCTGAAGGAAGGCTGCCAAGATGAATACCTCTGCTAATATGTAGTTTCAAAGTATATGGTTATTCTTGAAATATTAGTTTGCCAGTTGGCAGGTGAAGAAGCCCATGCTGTCTGTATGAACCAGGGCAAAACCCACATATGTGAGCTCCCCCAAATAAGAGGAATTTAGCTCGCAGCTCCTGACGAGAATAGTCTGCCCGTGCTGCTTTCCTGTAACCAGAAGAACGACCTCTCCAACCAGTCAGATAATCTTTGTTGCCGTTCGTTTTACAAAGCTCTATTTCCTAACAGTTGTATATTGCTGTCAGTTGATGTATCACGCAATTACTGTAACGGTTTCTCGTCTCAGTATTGTTCGCATCCCACAAGAAATGTTAATTAGACTTGTGTTCGGACTTCGTATTGTGTTGTTACACTTAAAGACAGTTTCGACTGTAGCACTCATTCAGAATCATGAAATAGTGTAATATTCTATTCTTTTCCTTACTATTCCTACACAGACTAATATTATCCTCTTCGTTCTAGTTCCCGCAATCTTTCTTAGCGTGTGAAGCGTACAAGTCAGCAGCATACTGCGGTATTGGTACAGCAGGCAATGGACGGTCGGTATTATAAACAGGAAGGTTTAACTCTTATGATGGAAGTTTTATCCTCATGGAAGTTCCTTTGTTTTCCGCATTGGGTTAGAGTATGTTAGCTGTGTTCCGATGGGAATGATGGGAAGAGATTGGTTATAAGAGTTGCCAACTTAACAATTTTAAACATGTAATATGAATACTCATTATATGCAGGTTGTCAATTTTATGACAGATATTATTATTATTATTATTATTATTATTATATTAGCAATTCTAAATCTTTCTCACCTATCTCCAGGTGTATTAAAAATGCTAACATATATTTATTTTTTATTTTATTGGGTTATTTTACGACGCTGTATCAACATCTCAGGTTATTTAGCGTCTGAATGAAATGAAAGTAATAATGCCGGTGAAATGAATCCGGGGTCCAGCACCGAAAGTTACCCAGCACTTGCTCGTATTAGGTTGAGGAAAAACCCCGGAAAAAACCTCAATCAGGTAACTTGTCCCGTTGACCGTTACTCCACAGGTGTGGGACGCTAACATACATGTAGGCGATTTCGATCCATTCAATATATAGAAGTATTAGAACATGGCAATGTCTTTGCTAATATTATTCGCATAATCTTTCTACACAAATTGGTAATACTTTTGTAAGAATCAATTCCTTTCCATAAAATATAAAAGTATTAATTCTTGTAAATTAATCATCGTAATCTATGTTCTTCATTTTGTAGTTATCTCAATTATTTAATTTGTACCATAGTTGTTCATTTTGTTGTATTAATTTTATCACTATGCTGGACTTTTATTAGCCTGTGGTTGTTGTCCAGCACATAAATATCAATAAATAAGTAATAAATTATTATTATTATTATTATTATTATTATTATTATTATTATTATTATTTATCTATAAGATCGTCGTTTTGTATATCCAATTTACAATTTCAATCGGAGACAAATTACCTTTATTAGATACATTTGTTCAGTTGGTCGGCGATTAGATGTTGGTAAGCCTGTTACATTTGAATAATAAACGTTGTCCGTTGATGTCAACAGATCGGGTAGCAGAGGGAATGTGTTGTCATTGGTTTTCAGTTATGTTCAACCACTATATTCATATTCATAAGTCAAAAAAAGAA
This sequence comes from Periplaneta americana, assembly GCF_040183065.1. Classification (NCBI taxonomy): domain Eukaryota; kingdom Metazoa; phylum Arthropoda; class Insecta; order Blattodea; family Blattidae; genus Periplaneta; species Periplaneta americana. The sequence goes on along the minus strand of NC_091131.1, from coordinate 100,471,850 downwards.
CTATATATGATATGCATATTATGGTTAAACATTTTATTTAAAGTGATAAACCATTACGCGCTGTTACGGAGAGTAATATGAAGAACACTTGTAATGATATTGTTTGTATAATGGATACCTGTAATACCGATTGGGCTTTGTAACATGAGAATTTACAATTCATTTTATATATCAATATGCCTGGTAAACTATTAAATAAGTATATAATAAATTTCAATCTTAAGACATATCAACTTGCAAATGTAAGATTACTTACTTAGAGAAGTAAGTAATCTTATAGTAATTATTACCGCTGCCTTAAATCAGTTATTGATTCTCTACTTAAATTTCAATGTATGATTAAAATTCATACCTAACTTATGATTTATCTATTACGAAATATTCGTACATTCCACTACATTCATAATCAACGAGCATTTATTCAAATATCTCAACAAATCTAATCACACCTAACAGCAATTCTTTAACATAAACAATGTTAGTTCATTAATAAATGTTTTTTAGTAAGTAATCTTATAATAATAATAATTATCTGCGTCTCTATATAATAACTCGTTTATATTTTTGCATTTATTATTATTTCTCCATTTCAATTTTCAGATGAAACAATTACAAAATACACGAACATCAGCTACGCAAACTATCTTGTAACTCACGACAATTCTCAGCTACGATTACTCTAAAATATTTTATTATCATCATTATAAATTTTAAATTTTAACATCATTGACAAATTTTAACCATTGTATATTTAATTGTAACATGAGCTATATGTATAAAATATTCGTCTAGTCTAATTTTAAAATCCAAACATTATCTCAATATTCATCCTGTATTATGTCATATTTTACATATAGCTCATGAATCTCATGTATTACATATATTGTTTTCTATTCTTCGTCATTTGCATAATTTACTGTTATAGGTCCAGATTATATGTTTTTTGTTATATCTGAAGATGCCCTAAACGGCGAAAACGTTCATATATTGTTATTAAATAGCAAATAAACATTTGCAAGTTGATATGTCTTAAGATTGAAATTTATCATATACTTATTTAATAACATGAGAATTAGTTCCGATTTGTCACCATTCAGTTGGCTCTAACAGCTCTTCAATAGCCTCTCGAAAGTATACATTGTGTTGGAGGTCTTTCTGTATTATTTGTTTGTGGTATTAAGAACGTTCTCCCTTAGAAATAAATGGTGGATTATTCACAATAAGTGAGACATCAACTTTTCTGATGATGTATAGGAGGAATTCACGGCGTTTCAGAGATTAGCTGTACCTTCGTCTTTAGGCGAACAAAAAATGGAGGCGAGAAGGCTCAAAGTACACTTAGCCATTTGCAACTACTCTAACGAGTAAGTACCCTTAACGCCCCTTTCTTTTTGTTCTCCTGAACACGAAAGTAGAACCAACCGTCTAAATGTCGTGATATAACTTTTCGTTCTAAAAAGGAATTTTAAAATGTTATATTTGTTCGGATCATTTAGAGGACAAAACTAAAATTCTTTCAAACATATATTATCATAATAGTATGTTTTATAAAATGGACTGAGCATATTGTGAATTCAACCAATGGCTTTCCCAAAACACGCTATAAAACGTCTCTTAAAACAATTTGTATCTAAAAAAGGAAGTAAAAACGAGCAAAATATATTAAACATTTTGTTTGAAATATCTCAAAGAATAATCCCTTGAAATTACTTATAGTCCACTTTGTATAGGTACTTTAAATAGGCCTTAATGAAAATTTGTCACTTTTGGTAATTTTGAAGTCCATATTTAATTATATATTCAGATAAAAGCAACTAATATATAGCAATGTAATAATATAACAGTATATTTATTTGCATATTTATACACTTTTAGTATATACAAATTCATTGCCTGCTTATAATGATTGGTGTTGGTCACGGTAACAGCGTAAGGCAGAAGAAATGGAAATATATCAAGAGGAAAGGCGTCTATAGCCAAAGGACGTGCTGGAAAGCAAATTTCGATTTTCTCATTAGAAAGCACAGTTTCACTCTTTTGTGCTTGGTATGAGATGACTCTTAGTCACCATGTAGAAACTTGTTCACAAAGGTGTAAAGGTGCATTCACCTGCTTTACACATAACTAACCTCGGTCACTGAAGCCAAGGATTAAAATAGAATCTCAAACAGAAAAAAAAACAGCCCGAGTAACTCTACGCTTTTACATTGGATATAATGTAGGACTTGAATGAAAAAGTGAGCGCAACGACATTGTAAGTGGCGCTGAGAGCTCACACCAAGTTTTAGTTATCTAGTCATAAGCAGAAAGCCCCACTTGCGCAGGAAGCTATTGGTAGTTGAGTGGTGACCAAAGATGTTGATAAAGCGTCGTAAAATAACCCACTAAAAAAAAAAAGATAGTTTAGTGGTGATAATGCTCACAATGCTACGTGAGACTTCCGTAAATCTGAATCAGTTTGAAAACAAATTAAGGCGTTCTCTGGAACAATAACTTAACTACAAAATCTTGAATTTGAGATACAAACATTTTAGATCCGGTACCTATAACAGCATTGCGCAGAACGCCATTCAAATGTTTATAGAAAGCGTTGTGTTTATTGGAAGGAAATAATATTTTGTCAGAAGCGAAATGTGTTATTAAGTATTCAATACATAGGTCTGCTGGAAAAGGAAAAACGATGTGACATACGTTAAGTTGTTATTCAATAATACGCAATTGTACCAAATATCTTGGAGAGTGATTTTCTCAATCTAAATATAATATTAAGTCAATCCTTCATGTTTCCAAAAGATTAGATAACACCTATATTACTTCGATTAACTGAAATATATGAGCATAGACGTACCCTGTAAATTTTATTACTAGCGAAGATGTTTTATTGTTGGAAAAATTTGGAAGGAATACTTGATGCAGATAAATTATATCACCTTTTTCTATTTCCTATTTCTCGGCTCTGCAGAGCGTTGATTGCCCTTGGTGTAAGTTCACATCTGGACATTTCTGTACGTAACGCTACAGGATGGGTTTCTGGACTTGCTGCACGCTACACAAAAGGTATAGGCACCAAATAGGCAACGGACAAATAATATCCATTACACATGAAAACTTTGTCTTGACCATTATCCCTGTCCTCATTCTATAGTTTCTGCAACTGTAAGCAGGTTCGATATTGTTAAACGTCCTTAAGTAAATTCGCGTTGAAATATGGTTTAGTAGTTCAGTTGACTGAGATCTGCCGATCTAGAGTTGCGTTCGGGCGTGGGTCCGATTCCTGCTTGGGATGATTACCTAGTTTGATTTTTCCGAGGTATACCCCAACCTTAAGGCGAATGTCAGATAATCTATGGCGAATCCTCGAACTTATCTCGCCAATACCATCTCGCTGTCACCAATTTCATCGACACTAAATAACCTAATCTAATAGTTGATACAGCGTTGTTAAATAACCAAGTATATATAATACGGTTAATATTTTAGAGGCAGGCGGTTATACGATGTCATGTTGAAAAACTGAACCTGAGAGATGTGTCGTGGATAGAGAAACTTAGAAGCAAGTTCCATTCGAATAATTTAAACATCATCGACGGCGACGCTATATATCCTCTGCGATCTGATATAATTTATTCATAAAGTTTTTTTTATCATTATTATCAGAACTTTTAATAGTATTACAATAATTATTATTAATACAGTACTATTGCAATTACTGAAAATATCATTACTGCCAATATTATTGTCATTTGCACAAATACTACCGACATTGCTTCTAGTTCTGCTTACTACCATTTCGTCAAGTATTGTCATTGCTTCAAGAACAGTGTTGTTCTTATTATTTCAAAGTACTTGTTTCAAGTGTCATTGCTTCAGATACTATTGTCATTGCTTCAACTACTATTGAATTGCTTCAACTACTACTATCATTGGTCCAACTAGTCATTGCTCCTCATTGTTATTTCTCCAATTACTACAGTCCAACTACTACAGTCATTTTTTAACTACTGTTATTCCTCTAACTAGGCCTACTACAATCATCGTCCCAACTACAGTCATTGCCCCAACTACTACAGTAATTGCTCCAACTACTACAGCCATAGCTCCAACTACTACAGCCATAGCTCCAACTACTACAGTCATTGCTCCAACTATTAAAGTCATTGCTCCAACTACTACAGTCATTGCTCCAACTACTACAGTCATTGCTCCAACTATTACAGTCATTGCTCCAACTATTACAGTCATTGCTCCAACTACTATAGTCATTGCTCCAACTACTACAGCCATAGCTGCAACTACTATAGCCATTGCTCCAACTACTACAGTCATTGCTCCAACTACTGCAGTCATTGCTCCAACTACTATAGTCATTGCTCATTGCCATCTACCCAAGCCATAGCTCCAACTACTACAGTCATTGCTCCAACTACTACAGTCATTGCTCCAACTACTACAGTCATTGCTCCAACTACTACAGTCATTGCTCTAACTACTACAGTCATTGCTCCAACTACTACAGTAATTGCTCCAACTACTACAGTAATTGCTTCAACTGCTACAGCCATTGCTCCAACTACTACAGTCATTCCTCCAACTACTACAGCCATAGCTCCAACTACTACAGTCATAGCTCCAACTACTACAGTCATTGCTCCAACTACTACAGTCATTGCTCCAACTACTACAGTCATTGCTCCAACTACTACAGTCATTGCTCTAACTACTACAGTCATTGCTCCAACTACTACAGTAATTGCTCCAACTACTACAGTAATTGCTTCAACTGCTACAGCCATTGCTCCAACTACTACAGTCATTCCTCCAACTACTACAGTCATTCCTCCAACTACTACAGTCATTCCTCCAACTACTACAGTCATTGCTCCAACTACTACAGTCATTGCTCCAACTACTACAGTCATTGCTCCAACTACTACAGTCATTGCTCTAACTACTACAGTCATTGCTCCAACTACTACAGTAATTGCTCCAACTACTACAGTAATTGCTCCAACTACTACAGTAATTGCTCCAACTACTACAGTAATTGCTTCAACTGCTACAGCCATTGCTCCAACTACTACAGTCATTCCTCCAACTACTACAGCCATAGCTCCAACTACTACAGTCATTGCTCCAACTACTACAGTCATTGCTCCAACTACTACAGTCATTGCTCCAACTACTACAGTCATTGCTCCAACTACTACAGTCATTGCTCCAACTACTACAGTCATTGCTCCAACTACTACAGTCATTGCTCCAACTACTACAGTCATTGCTCCAACTACTACAGCCATAGCTCCAACTACTACACCCATTGCTCCAACTACTACAGCCATTGCTCCAACTACTATAGCCATAGCTCCAACTACTACAGTCAATGCTCCAACTACTACAGTCATTGCTCCAACTACTACAGTCATTGCTCCAACTACTACAGTCATTGCTCCAACTAATACAGCCATTGTTCCAAGTACTACACCCATTGCTCCAACTACTACAGCTATTGCTCCAACTACTACAGCCATAGCTCCAACTACTACAGTCATTGCTCCAACTACTACAGTCATTGCTCCAACTACTACAGTCATTGCTCCAACTACTACAGTCATCGCTCCAACTACTACAGTCATCGCTCCAACTACTACAGTCATCGCTCCAACTACTACAGCCATAGCTCCAACTACTACACCCATTGCTCCAACTACTACAGCCATCGCTCCAACTACTACAGCCATAGCTCCAACTACTACAGCCATAGCTCCAACTACTACAGCCATAGCTCCACCTACTACAGCCATAGCTCCAACTACTACAGCCATTGCTCCAACTACTACAGTCATTGCTCCAACTACTACAGTCATAGCTCCAACTACTACAGTCATAGCTCCAACTACTACAGTCATAGCTCCAACTACTACAGTCATAGCTCCAACTACTACAGTCATAGCTCCAACTACTACAGTCATTGCTCCAACTACTACAGTCATTGCTCCAACTACTACAGTCATTGCTCCAACTACTACAGTCATTGCTCTAACTACTACAGTCATTGCTCCAACTGCTACAGTCATTGCTCCAACTACTACAGTCATTGCTCCAACTACTACAGTAATTGCTCCAACTGCTACAGCCATTGCTCCAACTACTACAGCCATTCCTCCAACTACTACAGTCATTCCTCCAACTACTACAGCCATTGCTCCAACTACTACAGTCATTGCTCCAACTACTACAGTCATTGCTCCAACTACTACAGTCATTGCTCCAACTACTACAGTCATTGCTCCAACTACTACAGTCATTGCTCCAACTACTACAGTCATTGCTCCAACTACTACAGTCATTGCTCCAAGTACTACAGTCATTGCTCCAAGTACTACAGTCATTGCTCCAACTACTACAGTCATTGCTCCAACTACTACAGTCATTGCTCCAACTACTACACCCATTGCTCCAACTACTACAGCCATTGCTCCAACTACTATAGCCATAGCTCCAACTACTACAGTCAATGCTCCAACTACTACAGTCATTGCTCCAACTACTACAGTCATTGCTCCAACTACTACAGTCATTGCTCCAACTACTACAGCCATTGCTCCAAGTACTACACGCATTGCTCCAACTACTACAGCCATTGCTCCAACTACTACAGCCATAGCTCCAACTACTACAGCCATTGCTCCAACTACTACAGCCATTGCTCCAACTACTACAGCCATTGCTCCAACTACTACAGTCATCGCTCCAACTACTACAGTCATCGCTCCAACTACTACAGTCATCGCTCCAACTACTACAGCCATCGCTCCAACTACTACAGCCATAGCTCCAACTACTACAGCCATAGCTCCAACTACTACAGCCATAGCTCCACCTACTACAGCCATAGCTCCAACTACTACAGCCATTGCTCCAACTACTACAGTCATTGCTCCAACTACTACAGTCATTGCTCCAACTACTACAGTCATTGCTCCAACTACTACAGTCATTGCTCCAACTAATACAGCCATTGTTCCAAGTACTACACCCATTGCTCCAACTACTACAGCTATTGCTCCAACTACTACAGCCATAGCTCCAACTACTACAGTCATTGCTCCAACTACTACAGTCATTGCTCCAACTACTACAGTCATTGCTCCAACTACTACAGTCATCGCTCCAACTACTACAGTCATCGCTCCAACTACTACAGTCATCGCTCCAACTACTACAGCCATCGCTCCAACTACTACAGTCATTCCTCCAACTACTACAGCCATAGCTCCAACTACTACAGTCATAGCTCCAACTACTACAGTCATTGCTCCAACTACTACAGTCATTGCTCCAACTACTACAGTCATTGCTCCAACTACTACAGTCATTGCTCTAACTACTACAGTCATTGCTCCAACTACTACAGTAATTGCTCCAACTACTACAGTAATTGCTTCAACTGCTACAGCCATTGCTCCAACTACTACAGTCATTCCTCCAACTACTACAGTCATTCCTCCAACTACTACAGCCATAGCTCCAACTACTACAGTCATTGCTCCAACTACTACAGTCATTGCTCCAACTACTACAGTCATTGCTCTAACTACTACAGTCATTGCTCCAACTACTACAGTAATTGCTCCAACTACTACAGTAATTGCTCCAACTACTACAGTAATTGCTTCAACTGCTACAGCCATTGCTCCAACTACTACAGTCATTCCTCCAACTACTACAGCCATAGCTCCAACTACTACAGTCATTGCTCCAACTACTACAGTCATTGCTCCAACTACTACAGTCATTGCTCCAACTACTACAGTCATTGCTCCAACTACTACAGTCATTGCTCCAACTACTACAGTCATTGCTCCAACTACTACAGTCATTGCTCCAACTACTACAGCCATAGCTCCAACTACTACACCCATTGCTCCAACTACTACAGCCATTGCTCCAACTACTATAGCCATAGCTCCAACTACTACAGTCAATGCTCCAACTACTACAGTCATTGCTCCAACTACTACAGTCATTGCTCCAACTACTACAGTCATTGCTCCAACTAATACAACCATTGTTCCAAGTACTACACCCATTGCTCCAACTACTACAGCTATTGCTCCAACTACTACAGCCATAGCTCCAACTACTACAGTCATTGCTCCAACTACTACAGTCATTGCTCCAACTACTACAGTCATTGCTCCAACTACTACAGTCATCGCTCCAACTACTACAGTCATCGCTCCAACTACTACAGTCATCGCTCCAACTACTACAGCCATCGCTCCAACTACTACAGCCATAGCTCCAACTACTACAGCCATAGCTCCAACTACTACAGCCATAGCTCCACCTACTACAGCCATAGCTCCAACTACTACAGCCATTGCTCCAACTACTACAGTCATTGCTCCAACTACTACAGTCATAGCTCCAACTACTACAGTCATAGCTCCAACTACTACAGTCATAGCTCCAACTACTACAGTCATAGCTCCAACTACTACAGTCATTGCTCCAACTACTACAGTCATTGCTCCAACTACTACAGTCATTGCTCCAACTACTACAGTCATTGCTCTAACTACTACAGTCATTGCTCCAACTGCTACAGTCATTGCTCCAACTACTACAGTCATTGCTCCAACTACTACAGTAATTGCTCCAACTGCTACAGCCATTGCTCCAACTACTACAGCCATTCCTCCAACTACTACAGTCATTCCTCCAACTACTACAGCCATTGCTCCAACTACTACAGTCATTGCTCCAACTACTACAGTCATTGCTCCAACTACTACAGTCATTGCTCCAACTACTACAGTCATTGCTCCAACTACTACAGTCATTGCTCCAACTACTACAGTCATTGCTCCAAGTACTACAGTCATTGCTCCAAGTACTACAGTCATTGCTCCAACTACTACAGTCATTGCTCCAACTACTACAGTCATTGCTCCAACTACTACACCCATTGCTCCAACTACTACAGCCATTGCTCCAACTACTATAGCCATAGCTCCAACTACTACAGTCAATGCTCCAACTACTACAGTCATTGCTCCAACTACTACAGTCATTGCTCCAACTACTACAGTCATTGCTCCAACTACTACAGCCATTGCTCCAAGTACTACACGCATTGCTCCAACTACTACAGCCATTGCTCCAACTACTACAGCCATAGCTCCAACTACTACAGCCATTGCTCCAACTACTACAGCCATTGCTCCAACTACTACAGCCATTGCTCCAACTACTACAGTCATCGCTCCAACTACTACAGTCATCGCTCCAACTACTACAGTCATCGCTCCAACTACTACAGCCATCGCTCCAACTACTACAGCCATAGCTCCAACTACTACAGCCATAGCTCCAACTACTACAGCCATAGCTCCACCTACTACAGCCATAGCTCCAACTACTACAGCCATTGCTCCAACTACTACAGTCATTGCTCCAACTACTACAGTCATTGCTCCAACTACTACAGTCATTGCTCCAACTACTACAGTCATTGCTCCAACTACTACAGTCATTGCTCCAACTACTACAGTCATTGCTCCAACTACTACACCCATTGCTCCAACTACTACACCCATTGCTCCAATTACTACACCCATTGCTCCAACTACTACGCCCATTGCTCAACTACTACAGCCATAGCTCCAACTACTACAGTCATTGCTCGAACTATTATCATAGCTCCATCTACTACTGCCATTGTTACAATTATGTCATAGCTTGAAGTATTATTGTTATTGGCACAAAGACTGTTGTCATTGTTACTAGTATTTCTGTAATTGCTTCAAGTATTGCTGTCATTGCTTCAAGTATTAATGTCATTGCTACTGTAAGCTTTCCAATAGTACATATAATTACAATCATTCCTATCAGCATGTTACCACTACTGTTGATCGTGCTGAATACAGCGGCAACGACGTATAGCAGCTTTAGCATTGCAAGGAATCTACGATCATGTTTATAAATCCCTTCTAAAATGGTTACTTATTCGATGTTCATTCATGTAAAGGCTCGGGATTGTGCTAATCCCACATCACGACAGTTCCGCCATGTGATTGTCTATTTTAATGTTAGGTCCAGAAAGCTACCCAAAAATGAGCAATAATATGAAAATCTTCGACATATGGCATACTCCACACATACATATTACGCATGCATACAAATACTGTCACTAATACAGCTATTACTGTTGCTGCTGCTACTATTGTTACTGCTAAGTGTGCCAATAAGGAACAATGGTATCATTTGGCTCAAGGAAAATGAGTGAGAGAAATCGAGAAATCCTAGAGCTTGTGCTGGCATGTTAAAACATAGTAAGAAAAAAGTATGTGTGCCTTGCCTCTAGCGCACTGATCTTCCATACCGGCGTCATGGTTTTTATCCCCCACCTATAATGGAGGAAGCAGACGTTGCACTTTTTTTTTCTTGGGATACTCCTGTTTCCTTCTTTCATTCCGCCAACATATTCCAATTCCCCTGCATTTCATCTATCTGCATTAGTTAAAAACAGACTGGAGTATGGATTTTCGATACTGACGTAGGAATTAAGGGCTTGCGACTTCAGGCCCTGTGGTTTATTAGATCCTCCGATGACGGGACCAGGTTCTGCCAGGGCTGAGGCGGGTTGGCTCAGCTGTTAGCGTTGGATTCATGAATGCCATCTACCCAAGCCACCTATAGAAAGCACAATGAGCCAAAGCATGCCCAAATATGAAGACTTAAACCGGTTCCAGCCCCCAAAAAGCCAAGCCAAGTCAATTACTCCTGCTGCTTCTATTCATTGGCTCTTACAAACCTTAAAGAACCTATCTAGGCCTATATCTGAAATTTTATCGGCTTGCACGCTAGACGAACTTTCGGTGGTTTTTCACCAGTCGGTACAACTCTAATTCTCTATCTAAAGTAAGGAAGGTATTGCATTGACATCCGTGCCATAGATGGGATTCGTACATAAGATCAGGATTCTCAATCAGCATTAAAGTTGTGCTTAACGAGTACAAAATGTAGGCAAACCTCTGCCTCTTTCTATACACTTATGATTTTTTCAAGACACTATTTCTGTAGGTCTAAGCATTAATTTGATGCATATTGCTCAACTTCTTTCATTTATTTTCAATTATCGTTAAATTAACCAATAAAAACCAATCATCAATACTTATTTAGAATTCCTGTCAAATACACGTTGCCACTTAAATCATTTTATTTACTCGAAACGCGCTCTTGCGCGTGTAAACAAACTACTTTGAGGCAATGACGTATGTGATTTCATAGATACGCACGTTTGGCCATGATTCAACATTCCTAAAGTTGCAAAGATACTTCGCTGCCACCAGTAGACTACAGAAAGTTCGATAGTGTAATACGCGAGAAACATGCTCTGTAAAGACTAGGCTAGTATTCTGTCTGTTATGCTGTGTAATTATTTTCAATTTAAGACAAGTTTCGAATCGTTAAGGTACGATTTTCCTCTTACTAAGTATAAAATATTACCACTGGGAAAATTATTTATGATTATGATGATGATGATAATAATAATAATGATAATAATAATAATAATAATAATAATAATAAATTTTTCTTAAAAATATAAATATACTGTAGGTATCATTCATTTACAATTTTAATGTAAGAAAGAAGTCTTTAAACATAGCTCAGTTTGCGAGAAAAAGTTATTTTGAGTATGTGTGCTTTTTAGAAAAATACTGATTAATTTATGTAGTGAAATGTATGTAATTTATAAAGATGCTGGAAATGTGCATTTCTGTGGAAGTCTCGAATGGATATTTTGCACTATCACAAGAGTTAATCATTTTGTTTTGTAGAACGAGGAAGTAAAATTGCTCAGCAGTTTTGTAGTTAATTCTACTGTATGTAGGCACGCCGAGGGGGCAAGAGGTACGGGCCGATGGAAGTACTGCCTCTTCCAAGAAGATGAACAGATGGGGACATCGACTGTGGAAATGAACAGCGTAGCAAGAGAAAAATTCGAAGCGAATTAAACGTGCAACATTATGTTTATGAATAAAATATGATACTCTGCGAGGGGAACGCTCCATGACTACATAATAAAATAAACGCACTTGGAACAAGACACGTATTCACATGCAGTGGAACTGAAACCATCTCGTGACCAGTGTTGCCAACACATAAATTGTATCCTCGTCAGTCTAACACCTGGAAATGCATCAGAATACGTCAAAATAAAATTACCCACTCAATATATCTATATAATTACAAATAAATGCAAATTTTAACAGAACTTACTCACCAATCTTAATTAAAATAATTCGTCAATCTCTGACTTGATTACGAGGAAATCTGAAAGAGGGGATTCTTTAACATGGCAGGGCTGTTCAAAGAAAGAGTAAAATCCCCCAGAAATTAAACAAAGTAAAATGACAGCAGCTAAAGAAGTCAAAAGACGGTGTAAATCGTAAATTCCGTCAGAAATTCCGTTACCCGTCAAAGCCATTCTTTTCCCGTTCATTACGTTGAAATTCCATCAGTTTTGACGGAATTTCCGTCCAGTTGGCAACACTGCCGTGACCTTTCCCGTCGCCCGCTCTTCCTTATCGAATTGTTTCATTCGCATTCCTGTCGGCGGTAATCCCTGCTTGCGAGACGTTTGCTAAGTTGTTATTATGAAAACTCAATTACATACACTCTGAGCATTTCCCATTGTCCTGGAACCTTTTATAATTTCGATATGACCGTTGGGATTTCTAAAGGTTGATGACATTAACACAGACTTTTTCACCAGATTGAAGGAATTAATCACCTCGGTGCCTGAGAGTATTGTAAGGATATACGGTATGTATGTAGTATAATATCGGCTTTAAAACCTGACCGTAAGTGCAGTATGCATCGCTATGACGCAGTCGCAAGGTGACCTCTACACTGCATTTATAAGGATGCAGTTCCATTTCCACATAAAACAAATGGCCTTCTGGAATGTCTACTCAAGCGTAAATGCGAAACGCCGTGAGCGCGAACTGAAAGGCTCTCGTCTTCACACTGGAGCATACGTGCACGCTATCGAATTTATGACGATGTTATTGTTTAGGGTTGCCAGATATCCGTCTTCAAGCCGTATCGTCCTGTTTTTGGATTTAAAAAATGACGTCATCCGAATGACTTTTTGTCCTGCTTTTAATTGGAACGAAAGTTTTGAAAAAAAAATGTGTTGTAAATGTTCGCTTTTAAAGTGTTTCCAATGTTTGTCATACTATATCGAAACATCCCCCATTATGGGAGAAGTCGACACTTCGGCATCAATTTGTACTTATTATTTAAATACAGTGAAATAAAATGATCACATTGGTACCAGATATGTAAAATGTACGGAAAACATGCCCATACATATCAGGGGAATAATTAGAATAAAATTTGCATAGGCTAAATTGCTCCCAAAGTTAACATTTTTCCTTAGCGTATCAAGATGTCCCTAAACGACCCTACCTTCGAATATTTATAAATAAGTTAGTTCAGTTATATTACAATGAGAAGCGGTTGTCAACTTGGACTCTCACTTTGAGAGAGGAACAGAGATTAAGGGTGTTTGAGAATAAGGTCCTTAGGAGAATATTTGAGGCTAAGAAGGATGAAGTTATAGCAGAATGGAGAAAGTTACACAACACAGAACTGCACGCATTGTATTCTTCACCTGACATAATTAGGAACATTAAATCCAGACGTTTGAGATGGACAAGGCATGTAGCACATATGGGCGAATCCAGAAATGCATATAGAGTGTTAGTTGGGAGGCTGGAGGGAATAAGACCTTTGGGGAGGCCGAGACGTAGATGAGAGGATAATATTAAAATGGATTGGAGGGAGGTGGGATATGATGGTAGGGACTGGATTAATCTTGAATAGGATAGGGACCGATGGCGGGCTTATGTGAGGGTGGCAGTGAACCTCTGGGTTCCTTAAAAGCCATAAGTAAGAGAAGCGGTTGTACGCTAAGAAGACTCCTACACAGGCTACCCAATGGTACGTTATTTTTAATTCCGAACTCTTTGTAACAAACATTTATGAAAATTGTGTTAAATGAAGTTATATATGTGTACCTGGACCTCACAATTTATAAATGAAGCCGAATAATATTATTTCTTAGATTATGAAAAATATGTTGGAAAACATACTGTTCTCCAACCAGGAGATTAACTGTGAAAAAAATGTGCTTACTATTGCCTCATCTATTGGAGCGAAGTAGATAGATAATATTACCGTTTTAACGTCAGTTTAAAAAATATGCGCTCTCCTGCGTATATTATTTCCTGTATGGAGGGATTAAAAGTCCAGGAGATTAACCGTGATCTAATTTTGTAACTAGGGTAGTATATGAATGTGTGTATCAGTGTTATCGTTTGTGCTTTGAGAGTTAGCCAATGGAGGTGCATGTACCCACGTGTGTGACCTTATGACATCAACATTCTGTCACTGCATTACCCCGTTGCGTCTCATTCCCCTGAGACTTTCTCCTGGTTGGAGTACAGTATGTCCATCTTTTTATTGCGGTGCATATTGTCATCTTCGGTAGTTTATCTGATCTGTTGCCAGACTGAGGTTCGCGGCTTCAAACTCGGACGATGGTGATGGATTTTAAAGCGGATAAAATACATTTAGGAGACTCGTGTCTTAAATTAACGCATGTAAAAGAATACTGTCCTGAATAGAGAGCTCCAGATAAAATTTGTCAGCCATTTCTCACGCTCGTCAAAATTTGAAAGCACCACAACGGACCCATAACTTACTAATGATTTAAGTGCGTTGAACTTTTTCCGTCCTCCATCTCTGATCCAAGCCATAAGGGAGATATTAAATAATTTCATATATATGCTTCTCTTTTCTTTCAAGATAATACATTATAAATCATTCTCAGTATGGGAAAGAAACTATTTATACCAAGTGCGTAAAATTTGTCACCGGCGTATTTCAAGTAGTATTGCCTGCTGATCGCGAGCTGCTCCCAGGTGTGGATTCGAACCCCGCTTAGGCCGATTACCTAGTTCAGTTTTCCCTAGGTTTTCTCCAACTATATGGCGAAGGTTAGATAATCACATCACGAATCCTCGTCTTCATCTTGCCAAATACCATTGACACTAAAAGAAAATCTGGCAGTTGATCCAGAGCTGTTAAATTACAGACTTAAAAAGTAGCAGGGATTCATACAAGATCCCTGTAATTGCATGAAACGTTTGTTGTCGGATATTTGAAGGCATTGGTTATTATTTATAAGGTCTGTGAATATGATAGAGAGTGAAATAAATTTCATGCAATTTATGTACTGCATTATGAATTTTTATTTCCCTTTATTTCTTTATTGAATACACAACATACATCTGCACAACAATGAAACAATTGTTATTTTATGTCATCTGAATGATCCGTTGCTAAGCAAGTGACGTCAGATGTTGAAATGTTTGTAACATTTTAATCATTTTAAACTCGAGCACAGCAACAGGTATATGCGATCCATGGTAATGTGTACTTAAAACGTTTCACCACAAATTTGGTCCATGGTAAGATACTAATTTTTACTTCATTTGTATTGTATTTTTGATCCAGGAAACACTCGTCTCTTATTCACTGATTTATAGTAGTCATGGATCACTACAGCTTTCAAGCAAACATTATCATGTGAGCATATATAAACGTTTTTTTTTCTTCTTTCTTTTCATTGTCAAAAGAAGTGCTTATACAAATTTTGGCCACTCGAGCGCAATTACGAGGGTCGTTCAGAAAGAAAATTTCCGTGTGGATGTTTACAGAAATAAAATATAATTTCTTGAAAAGATTTATTGGGACAGATACAGCAATTGAAGGGTTCACAACTATAGTGGGCCAAGCGCCATTTACTAAAACCGTAGAAAACTAGGATTAAAATGAAGTTATCATCATAATTCAATGGAAACATATAGCAACTAATATGAAGTATACTCATACAAACTAAATGATATGTCAATCTTCAATAAACTATGATATTTACTTAATTTTAACTTTTGCTTTCTCCGTTTTCAATAAATGGCGCTTGGCCCACTATGGCTCTGAACTCTTCAATTGTTCAGCTATTTTTCAACATATTCCCCACCGGAATTGACACACTTGTCACACCATGGGGTCAAAAGAGAAGTGCAGACGTGTGTCACACACTGATTCCGATCCCAGGTGGCAGACTTCTACGACATAGAGATACAAAATTTGATCCCATGGTGTGACAAATGTCTCAATTCCTGTGGGGAATATTTTGAAAAATAGCTAAAAAATTACTATATCTGTTCTAATAAAACAACTTTCCATTAAATTGTGTGTTCCTTATAGAAACAGCCTCAGGGAAACTTACTTTTTGTACGGCCCTCGTAATTGCGCTTCAATGGCCATAATTTGTATAAGCACTTCTTTTGACATTGTTAACATGGTGAAAGAAAAAATATAGCTTTTTTATCTGCCCCCGTAAGAATGTTTGCTTGTTAGTTCAAGCGTAAACATTTAAAATTTAAAGAACGTGTAATGAGGAAGTAGCCTATGTATCATTTTTGTTGCTGACTTTTTTTTCTTTCAATTTTGGAAAGATTGTATATTTGCTAACTCTGCGTTGAAGAATTAATACAGAAAAAATGCAGACTTGTATGTCCATGTTGTCAGCAAAGAGGCGGAAACTATGTAACAATAAACAAGGCCGTTTTGTTGATATGTTATGTAATTTGATATGTGGCGTTCAGTCTCAGCTGTGCCAGAATGTTGACCCTGATTGTAACACTATTCTTCCGGATCGAAGACAAACACACGCGTCTGCGGGGAGGTCGGTTTTACTGATAATATTGGCATTATCTAGAGCTGTTACACAAATTAACTTATTTTACATACATTGATAAACTGTCCTTGTCTATAAAGTAGTAAACATTTGTGCGAAATTGTCTGCCCCATATTCGAATCACATTTCGCATGCTCGTTCATACGCTGTCAGTATGTTATCCGGTTTTGCCTTAAGTAGATGGAAGGAGATGAGCAGGCTTCTCGTCATAGGAGTTCGGCGATACGTCAGTCTAGTTTATAGTTGAGAAACTTAAAAATGGGTTAGTAGTAGAACTCAATACAGGTTTTGAAATGGTTCATTACAAAATACAGTTACTCCCACAGAAACAAAAATATTGTTATTGAATGCGAAATTTAAACTCGGAAAGGAATTTCTCAAACCCACATTATCTTGCAGTTATTATTTATTTTATACTATGAGCATTTCGATTATTTACGAGGGAGAGTCTGAAAGTAAATTACAAATTGAAATAATAATAATAATAATAATAATAATAATAATAATAATAATAATAATAATAATAATACTTTATTGCCAGAACAAAATAGTGCATTATGCAACGAGCCTATAATGGTAGTAATTAAGACGCGCGTATGTTTATGAAACGAGTGCAAGCGAGTTTCATAATTTTCATACGAGCGTCTTAATTACCATTATAGGCAAGTTTCATACGACTTTTTATGCTCGATCATATTTCTAACTTGAAATTATTCATAAGTATTCATGTTATTCTTATCTGACTGGGGAGCGGAACTGACCTTGTGCAATATCTCGTAAATTGTGAGATGTGCACAGACGCGAAAGTATTGATTTTTTCCGAGAAACAAATGTCATTGACCTCGATATAATCTAGAGAGTAAAATAAACATTAATCTTGATATAACCTTGAAATTGATTTAGACATTGAAAAACGAGATGACAAATTGAATTTATTTGAATATTATTTACAATTAACGCTAATTATAATTATTATAGTAACAGAACATAACCTTCTGCGACAGTATTGGATTTCCAGCCTCCGTGACGTTTCGCTAGTTGTCTTTCGATTGCATATCCGAGAATAATCGATACTTGCGCTTTCATATTGCTACAATGGTGTTTTCTGATTGGTGGAACACCTGAACTTTAATTAATAGGTGTACTTTAATGAGGTCCATTAAAGGGATGCTACCAGGTGTATAATTACTACATTTCGGCATGGTCGAGCATAAATATATATTGCTTTTTATATAAAACACTTTAGCACCTCCAGAAAGAGTAAGTTACATACTGGTGCTCAGGGGACATTTCAAATAGTGTTAAGATATTTTATTAAATAACAGAGTAAAAAGTAAAAAAAAAAAAAGAAAGCAAAAAGAAGAAGAAAAAACACATATCACAATAATTGAACTTTAAATTTTCTCTCTAAATAACAGTTTTAATTGATTCTTTAAAATAAGGAGCATTAGCAAATTTATGTTTGGGAATTTGGCTATTATCTTGTTATAAAGCCTTGGACCAGTGTTGTCATGGAGGCCATACGGGGCCTTACATCGTATGGGAACCTACAATTTTTTTCGTTAATCGTATAGGGAAAAGAAAATTTTACCTGTACGCAGCCATACGGCATATAGGTGCCTATGTTTTGTACGTGAAGATCTGTACATCTCTTAGATCATCTCTTGCTGTTCCTAATGTATTTTGTTTGATGCTCATAAACAAAAATTGTCCACCTCTGCAGCACTGGAATCCAGAATTTTATAAAATAAGGATTGAAAAACAAGAAGTGCTGCAAATACACACTCCAAGATTCATCGAGACAAGTGTACATCTACGGTGGGGCTACAGGGTGTATTCTTTAAATCAAACTTGTTGTACAATTAAAATGTAAAGAGATAAAATTTCTTTATTTCTTCTTTAAGTTAGTTAGTTAGTGGGGTTTAAAAAAGGGCGCGTCAGATACTATGACTATTTGCGCCCTTATCTAAAATATTTCACTAAACAAAAATACGATACAATAATCAGAATACTTAAAAGAACTAAAAAGCGTTGTCACGGTTCTTCTTTAATATTAAAAAAATAAAAAAATAATAATTAAATGACAGTCGGAGAGATAGAGAGAGGAGAGTAAAATATATTTAAAGGGAGAAATCAAGGAGCGTTGAACTGAAGTTTCTACTGTGATTATATGCTACAGCTATAGTACATTTAGGTTCTGTCAAGCATATGCTGTCTGATCTTTAGGTTTTTATATTTATGTGAATATAAATGAAATATATTTCGGTTTTTATGTACGAAATCAATAAGACATTGCTATAAATTTGATGCAAGTCAAATACTTTAAATTCTGAATACAAATAGCGATCTAAATTTTTGATTGAGGCGCCTGAAACTATCACCGCTAGATGGCAGTATTATCTATGTGCGCACAAATTAAACAAAGAAGCATTAACTGTAACATGGCGGTACCTCTACATGGGTGTACCATTGGCGTATTGATCCGGGCATTGATGTACGCTTTGTCTCGCGTTGGTGATTAACTAATGATGCACCCAAGGTTCGTCAGTCATCACCTATGACTATCTGAGCTAGCATATCGTGCCCTTCATCATATCTGCTCTAATCTATTGCACATTTGTCTCCGTGATAATCTTCACTGATCGACCGACTCGTATTCGATACTTGTTCACTTTTCAGGAAATTTCTGTACCCAATTTGTAGACAGGTTGTCGTGACAGGCAATGCTGACTATGTATGGACAGCATTTCTTTATGAATATCCTTTGCTGCCATTCCTTTTGCCCAGAAAATCGCACAACGGAGCGCTGCTCGACAGTGGTACACTCGTACAGAAGTTCCGCTATCTTGCAACTGCTGCTTCTTGATTTTACTTGTGCCACTTGTCAACAAATCGATCATTTCGACATCTGGATAATACTGCTATCTAACGATGATAGCTTCAGGCGCCTCATTAAAAAATGTAGCTCACTATTCCGATTTGTAACTTAAGTACTGACTTGCTTGTGTAATTAAAGACTGAAGAATGTAGTTATTGCAGAGCTGGCCAAATTATTAGACTGAAACGTTTCTCTTTTAAACATAATATAATTTGTCATATCAGTATATCATTATAATTCACAGAATCTATATTGTTGTAAATATGATTGTTTACATCTTCTGGTATAATCTGTTGGATATATTTTGTCTGCCTATGTTGATATTATTGATGTTTTAGTTATAGACTGGAGATACTCAACAGTCTATTCCCCCATGGGCTGCAAAAAGGCCGGATATGAACCCAATTGAAAATGTGGTCTATACTGAAGAAGAAACTGAAAGATTGAAGCTAACAGCAAGAAATGAACTCACTGAAGCACTGTTTGATATCCGGCTAAATGATGCTGATATTCAAAGAACGTGTCAAATTTTGGTTTACAGAATCCCTGACAAAATCAACATGTTAATGAAAAATAAGGAAATGTTCACAAAATATTAGTAACCTCCAGTTTCAATTTTCTGTTCATATTTCTGTCTAAATATATTTTTTGTTGATTATTTCTGCCGATAAATACAGCTTTGTTGCACATGTAATCTCTTTAGTCTAATGATTTGGCTACCTCTGTATAATCTGGTAACACTTGATTATGGTAGAAAAGAAAATGAGAGAAGAAAAGGATTAAAAGGTGCACGATCTCTCATCCTTAGAAATAACTTTGGTGCTATGAAAAGTCAATGTGAGCTCCAAGTCTGTTGGCCACTTGTCTCACTCCGTTTCTCGTCATTTTGTAGAAATGTTGAAAATGGACGTAACCTAGTAACTACCACACGAAGTGATAATGAAAAACGACTAGAAATAAATGTTTAATTCTTTGTATCTTCATTTCCCCTCCTGAGCACGAGTCTTACTCATTCAGGAGTGGGCTAGTTTATATTCTATTAACTTGTATTCATTCGAAACTTACTAGCAATAAATAAATAAATAAATAAATAAATAAATAAAAATTCACTCTACTCCTCGGACCTAATTATGCTCACTCGGTGCTTTCGAGCTTCCCAGTGTGTGGTCAGTAAGAAAGACAGTTACGACGTATGGCGTGACAGAGCATGCAGTTGGAAATCTCTGTTACTCAGAATCATAGGTGTTCCATATCTACATTATCTATTCATTTCACCACATCTATTTAACAAATCAATGAATAACTCTCTGTTGCAGAATACTTATTTGTGAAACCCACGGGTCACCGTCCATATACATGGTCAAGAAAACAACAGGAAACTACTGCACCGTATGATATCCAGTGTCATCAATGGAGAGAATAGATCTGGTATCAGCAGCTGAATAACGCATAGCTTTTGACAGGTATGAGAATTTTTTCACATATTCTTATTAAACATTTCACTACTGTTCAACACATGAAATTACAGGAAACACGTACAGTCGTTGCAATACTGGTAATGCCTCCTTAGACAGGCACAAGCTACAATTTCTTCCAACCTGCTGGAGAACAACACTGCTTTACCCTCTCTCCAGTTAGTACACTCGTTCCTCATCCGAAGCACGGCATATATCCCGTAATGTAAGTTGCTGAACATACCTGGCCTAGACCAACCTCAAAGGTATAAACCATAAATGTGTGTTGTATTCCTACGCAGATTATAGGCCTATACTATTATTGTTTGGGGGGGAGGAATCTTGGCACGACACTTTTTTAACGTAAATAATGGTTTAACATTAATAAAAACATGGTTTGATTCGAATATTCTTTCACTTAACACTCTTAAAGCTATAGCTATTCCTTTTTCATTAACCAGTAAATGTTGCAAATTGCCTCGTTCTCCCCTGAGCATTAAACTACGCAATTCGGGTTGTTTCGCAGTTAGCTGTAATTGTCCAATATTATAAATGAATTTTCGGAGGTTAAATATTTAGGAATCATTATAAATAAACATCTGAAACGGGTCAAACATATTAACTTTACTCTCTTTATATCAAATTACATAGAATTATACTCGTACATTATTTTGTTCAGTTACGAAATCACTTATCAGTAGATACACTACGTACAGTTTACCTTGCCTTATTTCAGTATAAAATATTAGATGAGTAGTACTTTTAAAACTAACCTTAATCCATTAGATTTATTACAGAGAATAATAATTAAAATACTTATGTCTAAAAACTATTAATTATCCTACCGAAAATTGTTTGTAGAATTTAAAGACTTGAAAATACAGTAGACCTAATTACACCAAATTTATATCAATGTATTATTAAGTTTTATACATAAAGACCACACATATTTCAGCTCATATAGGTCTACTCACAAACACAAACCCAAAAGCATGAATACAATACGTTTGTTTGAACCCAAGTGTTAAACGAGCACTGTTATTAATCATAGTAGTAATATTGGCCTTAGAATTTATAACAAATTAATAAAGAAATACCCACATCTATTTACCTACAACGGTTTCAGATTTAAAAATATATGTACCTAAGTAATTTGTTATGAATAGACAGCGGGAAAGAAAGTCAAATAAAAGTCATGTTTACGGTTTACAAGTACTGTATAGTGAGGGTCACATAAGAACAGTTCCTAAACTGCAAAATTGGCGTCTTGTCAGTGTTACTAGACATCACACGATCCTACGTACTAAATGACTTATTTACTTACCGTACTTTATGTTGGAAGGTTATTCTAAATAATTCAATAATTTGTAACATATTTTCGTAGACAAACTATAAGAGAAAAAAATCAACATGTCAAATATTTTGTCTGGCAATACGAAATTCATTGGTTTGACTAAACAGTTGACTCACGAGACCTAACCTAAAAATGTATTTTGTTTGATCACATGAAATTATTAGTACTAATTCCGAAAACTTACCTGACTATAGTCTTGAATTATAAACACAACACATAAAATAACTATTATATATTAATATTAAAACTGATATTAATTACTTATTAGTATGTTCAAATTTCACTAGCTTCCAGTAACCAGCTCAGAAATGTAGTACAATTTTAATTTCATGGAACTCCAGTACCGACAAATATTTTCGATGTCTCAGCTGCCGACATATAAGTGACAAAATCACTACCATTTGTCCATTTGAGCATTAGTGTTTGTCAGTATCGAAATTCGAAACGAAGTCGGCAAAGGAAAATTCAACCTGCAAACTATAAAATCACCACAATCCACTAGCATATGTAGTAATGGGGGGAAAAATGGTTAGGTTTCACCCTTAGGGTATGAAGTAAGCTGACCCGGACTATATGTATAGACTACGGCATGAGGTGTGCACGCATCCCAAGTAGCTACAACACGGTACCGTCCGCAGAGAGCACCACGCGAACACCGAAAACAACTGCCACTCTGCGTTCTCAGTCAGTCCTCGTCCGTACGTGAATAGAGAACATTGACATACGTAAACATATTCTTCATTTGTGTTCAGTGAAGTGATCATAATGCCGAAGACAGATGTTAAAAAAACATAGGGTGTATTCTTTAGTACAGGAATATGATGTCCACATTTTTAGTAGTGATACTGGTGAAAGAATTAAATGTCGCTTATGTATGTGTGCATTAAAAAAGATAACAAAACCATCGATAGAACATCACTATAATACACAGAAACACATGAAAAATGTTGCTCTATGTTAGAAGAAAATAATTGTTCAAGTTAAAATTCCGCCTCAAATATGAGACATGACTTTTGCCAGGATTTGTGTCGAATGATGATAAATTGCAATATTCCATTCAAAACGCTGGACAATCCTCACTTTAAAGGGTTTATAGGAAAGTACACAAAATATGAGACACCTTCTGAATCATTGATTTGAAAACAGTTCTTACCTGCACGCGTCCCTAGTATGCCTACTGTCCTTACGTAAACAACAACCCTCTGACGAGACAAACTACTCGCGTTGTAGTTACCTTCACATCCGAATGACTTTTTTTCCGCTGTCTAGTTATGAGTAAATATTAATTTTTCTTTTTTGGATCTTATTTTATTGTAATTTATGCATGTAACTTTACTATGTATCGAATCCTAGAATTTCGTCTGGCAATAAACTTATTATCTGCTTATTATTTGACTGCTGGTTTCACGTTCTCACGCCTCAGCATAGATGAACGGTCATCCTCTCAGTACGGGGGATATTTATTGTCAGCACAATTATGTAATTGAGATACCCTTGTAAGATGGACACTTCTAATTATGTATAATTAAAGAATTGTCCGGTCCAAACGACAGGCAATTCCTTAAATTCTGAATTTTTTAAGCTTAAACTTTATGATACGGACAATAGCAAAGAATTGCATTTTCTTCTGAATATAATTTACCTCAGAGTCCGTATAGGTCAATTTCTGTTAGATGCGTTTCCAATTCACTGTGGGCTAAAGCAAGGAGATGCACTATGACCTTTACTTTTTAACTTTGCTCTAGAGTATGCCATTAGGAAAGTCAGGAGGGTTTGGAATTGAACGGGTTACATTAGGGGAAAATATTGGAATTTTACTTGAAGCAAATAAAGAGCTAGGTTTGGAAGTAAATCCCGAAAAGACAAAGTATATGATTATGTCTCGTTATGAGAATATTGTACGAAATGGAAATACAAAAATTGGAAATTTATCCTTTGAAGAGGTAGAAAAATTCAAATACCTGCGAGCAACAGTAACAAATATAAATTATACTCGGAAGGAAATTAAACACAGAATAAATATGGGAAATGCCTGTTATTATTCTGTTGAGAAGCTTTTATCACCCAGTCTGCTGTCAAAAAATCTGAAAGTAAGAATTTATAAAACAGTTTTATTACCGGTTATTCTTTATGGTTGTGAGACTTGGACTCTCACTTTAAGAGAGGAACATAGGTTAAGGGTGTTTGAGAATAAGGTTCTTTGGAAAACATTTGGGGCTAACTGGGACGAAGTTACAGGAGAATGGAGAAAGTTACACAATACAGAACTGCAAGCATTGTATTCTTCACCTGACATAATTAGGAACATTAAATTCAGACGTTTGAGATGGGCAGGGCATGTAGCACATATGGGCGAATCCAGAAATGCATATAGAGTGTTAGTTGGGAGGCCGGAGAGAAAAAGACCTTTGGGGAGGCCGAGACGTAGATAGGAAGATAATATTAAAATGGATTTGAGGGAGGTGGAATATGATAGTAGAGACTGGATTAATCTTGCTCAGGATAGGGATCAATGGCGGGCTTATGTGAGGGCGGCAATGAACCTCCGAGTTCCTTAAACGCCAATAAGTATAATTTATCTCTCTGTAATGAATACCTTCTCTACCGTGATAATTTTACTACTACTACTACTACTACTACTACTACTACTACTACTACTACTACTACTACTACTACTACTACTACTACTACTACTACTACTGCTGCCAACACCACCGTCACCATCACCACTAAGTTGATTTCTCTCTCTCCTTGATTTCGTCATATATGTTCCAGGTGGCATTTTGACACATTTATACTCTATAAACATTGATGAAATGAGGGAAGAGCTTGCAGACAAGCAGGAGTCACAGAGCTGAAATAGGACAGCGAGCGTCAATCTCTTAGCTTTCTTGTCGTTGTGTACATAATGACATTTCGCTCAGGTCGGCGCGATAATTGTGAGTCGCGCATAACAAAGCGGCAGTTGTGACATGCCCATCAATTGTTTGCGACTTCCGCAAACAGAACGGACGACTGCGGCGTGGGTGCTAATGTTGCCAGGGCACTGCCCCGCAGAAAACGTCTTTTCACAAGAAGAGAAAGAACAATTTCCTTCTCTTAAGTATTGCGGTTTCACGGACCAGTTTGGCATTGTCGGATTCTACTGCGACCAAGATGGCTTTTCATTTACTGTAGAAAATATTCTGCGCTGTACCATGGATACATCCATACATCGGAATGTACTGTACTCCAACCACGAGAAAGCCTCCAGGGAATGAGACGGAGCGGGGTGATGCTGTGAATGAATGTTGTCATAAGGTCATACACGTGGGTACTCGTATCTCTATTGGCTATCTCTCAAAGCACAAACGATAACACTGATAGACACATATTTATACTACCCTAGTTACAAAATTAGATCACGGTTAATTTCCTGGTCTTTTAATCCCTCCATACAGGAAATAACATATGCAGGGGAGCGCATGATTTTTAAACTGACGTTATAACTCTATTATTATCTATCTACTTCGCTCCAATAGATGACGCAATAGTAAGCACATTCCTTTCACGGTTTATCTCCTGGTTGGAGAACAGTAGAATTGAAATTACAGTTGTGTTGATTTGGATGGTTTATTTTTGTTTCGGTTTACAAATTGGGAGGTTAAGAGAAGTCACTAATGAGGGGCCTATATTTTCTCATCTCATGAAGTGACATTCCGAAATAGTTCCAGGACACAACAAATTTTTCCACCATGGTTCACGTAGAGTGTATCGTACGTGTCTATTTTCACTTACCGAGTGGTAAATCGCAGTAACATATGGTTTAGCCTACATGAGTCAGCGAGAAGAAGACCGGTAGAATCAAGAGGGCTTTACGGGAGATCAAGAGAAGGTGCGGTTAGCGTTCAGAGAAGACGTCAGGACGCGAAAAGTATGATGGGTGAAGAGATAGTGATTTCGTTACGACAAGGCAGTATTTTGTTTTTGACGGGTAGATTTAAGGGTCAAAATAGTTACAATTTTAGAAGTTGGTGCATGAGTAGTAAGAAATAAAGAAAAGTTCTGAATGGAATTACAACAGGAAGTTTGGCGATTTAATGTCGTAAATCGTGTGTAGTGTGATGAAAGTGTGTTTAGGGGATCGTAAATGTAGAGATCAGTTAGGAAGTTATAAAATTGAAAAAAATGTTGGGAAATTAAAAAGTGGCTAGTTAATAAATATAGGTAGTTATTGATTGAAGTTTATTGTAAAGAAGTAAATCTTAAAAAGTGATGTAGGGAAGTTTATGAAAGATGATCTTAGTGATAGTATTTATAATTTTCTATAGTTTTTCTGAGTGTTGATTGTGGTTAAGGAATGAATAATCGAACTAAAGTGAACTAGATACTCATGTCAAGATTTAATAACATTATTATAATGACGTGTATTAGGTAGAAAAAAGATCCCAATGAGTATAACCGAGTGAAGTGTTAAAGGTTTTTAAATAGGGATGTTAGTATAGGAATTTTAATTAGGATAATCAGTTAAAATTTAAGAACGATATTTTGATAAAGTAAAAATGAACAACAGAATAATATCCTGTAGAGTAGGAGTTAGATGTAATGTAGAAAGACGGGATTATATATAAATTTAGTTAGCTACATTAGAATGCTGAAAGGAACGTAAGTGTGGAACGAACAGATGGTGGACATTTAAGATCATTAAGAAGAAATTGACTGTTTGGAGTTAAGTTAATAGCGAGAGTAGAAGAGTTATTAGTTTAACAGGCTGTCTGGATTGCATGCTAATTGTATGTATATGTAATAGAAAGCTTTGGTGAAACCCGTATACATAAGTTGTGGTACACCATAACTAGTATAAATATCTATATCTATTTTCAGTTCAGTATTGCAGAACTAGTGATTAAAAATCAAACGTGTGTTAGCACAAGTCTCGTTGCCGAGATATTGCTAAGAGAGGCAGCGGGGCAACGATAATTTTATACGCAAATTCCCCGCCCTCGTGTCTGTAACAAGGAGATGTGGCGTTATTGGCCGTGGTCACTCAAGTCGCATTGGTTTATGGCCTAACTACTAATAAAATTAGCATTTGGCCGCGGCTCATAATATTAGGTAAGTATTTGAAATTTCTGTCATTTTTTATATCCCTACGCGGTGCGGAGAAACACCTTGATATCATATAGATTCTGTAATGTCTGCAATGGGCAAAACGCCTATGTCAATGACTTCAAGAGTTCACTATGAGTTTATCAGACATTCAACTTGCAGTTGGAGAAAATCTCGGAAAAGAAACCGACCGGAATTCGAACCCATATCCTAGCACAGCCTCGGCGCTCGAGTCGCGCTAACTCCAAGATTGTCGATGGCCGTGTAAAGTTAGTCGTGAATAATATTAAAACATAAAAGCAACTCATTTTAAATTATGTAAAATGTTTCCTGCGCCTACATGTTTAACTAGATCTAAAATTGCTGTCGTGCAGGCAACAGTTGCCATGCTTCCGAAAAGTCGAGCTGCCTCCCGAGAATACTGGGCAAGAAGTTTCCACTATTATAATTGAAGAGTGTTTATCCTTTACTTACAATCTATCTTTAGACACTGTATTACTGATATTGCGTTAACGTTCAAGTTTGCATTTTGCAATCCGTATAGAGAGTTCGCTGAACTTTGCTTTTGTCCAAGTTTGTATGTGTTTTTAACCTTCATATTTAGATATCACTGAAGTGTATCACACATATTAGTTTGCTGAAATGTAGGCCTATATTTCTCTCATAGTTAGGGAACGGATTTCTAGCTCCGTAACTATTTTGTTTGTTACGTCCTAGACCAGGGATGCAAAACTATGCTCCAATTGAAGCATGCATCATAACCCGGAACACGTAACTCATCCCTTCCCTTCAACTCTCGCGTCATTGTACTGTAGGGGGAGAGGAGAAGAGAGAACAGTATATATGCCGAACGTCACAGAAACGTCATTGAAGGCTCCGGCCTTGTGGATGGGGGAACGAAATCTTTCCCATGTTTTCACTCCTCTCTTTCCCAGTTCTGCAACCCTGTCCTAGACATATGTTATTCAGGTATCTCTACGTTTCATGTACACAGGATTCCCCTGTTAAAATTCTATATGACCTAAAACTTCTAAACGAACCATAAACTCCTATAAATGCCTAAGAACTATGTTTGTGCCTGAAAAGCATCTTTTTAGTATTTTGCGTATATTTAAAATAAAATTACAGATATTAAAAATGAAAAAATACACCAAAAAACTACAAAAATGCTATTTAAAATGTAAATAAGCTATCTCTTTCAGACAAACACCAGTCTGACAAGTTGGTTCCATATTGGTCTTAGTAGGGGAGAAAATATTTTACCTATTTCCTGAAACTTTTTGAAAAGTCAATTTTAGCATACGTGTAAAAGGAGTAGTAGGTTGTTCAATTTAGGCGAGAGCTTACAGATTATTTATTACATCAACGCACCGCCGTTATGCGAAATGAAATTGATCAATCAACAATCAATTCTTTACTGGTAGCACTCATTTTCAGCACTCATTTTGTATATAAATTCCACCTAAAATAGAATATTTACTAAACTTATTTATTGTTAATTTTATATAAATTCCTAAAAGTCCTAAGTTGGAATTTATAAAGAAATTCGTTCCCTACTTATAATAGTAATGAACTTAAAGCACACGATAGATGAATAGAAACAATGTTTGCAAATAAAGTACTATCTTACTTATAGTTGCCGCGACCCCTGCGATCGACTTTTATCTTCCGAAAACCAACAGTGGGGTATTACAAAGGCAATCCGTACACGTTAGAGCAGTGATGGACAGATTCCTGCAATGCGTGTATGTCCTGTGCAAGACTGAAACGGTGTGCATTCGAGATGAACAAAACTAACTGCCGCTCTTGCTTTCTGTGTTCGTTGCATTTGTTCTCTCGAGTCTCGTCTCGTCTCGTCACTCCCGCGCGCCTCGAGTCTCGCTCATCACTTTCGAAACAGCATCCGGTCGGCGTGGAAAGTCTTCGCAACCCCGAACAACATACATCATTGAAACAAACAACTTTATAAATGTTAAAATAAGACAAAACAAAACAGTATCTTAGTTATCAAAATGTTCCGGCTCGACCATATGATATTACTAAGGACCGGATTTTTATGTAATATCAAGGTGTGAAATATGTACATATTCATGTAAGAAAAATAAGCTGGATATGTACCAAAATATGTAAAATCATGAAAATATTTAATATCAATTCTGGCAAGTAAAGGATAGGCAAGACTCTCCAGTTGTGATTTCATAGAGCACCCGACTTTTCTACCGCACGCTTGACACATTACTATTTTTCCATCTGTAGTGAAAGCTTCGTCCATTGCAATCCATAATTTTATTTTTGTCGTTAGGGTCGAAAATACAGGGACCATTTTAGTTAGTTAAAAGCAGTAGATAAACTCACTTCCACTTTATAAGTACTGTAAGTACTAAAACTAGAGAATTGAGTGAAATGAATGACACAGCAGTACTGCAAGCCACTGTTTCGCTTTATTGGATTAGGAGAAAATAAAAAGAGATGTGAGACGCATGCATTTTAGCTGCTCCCCGTAATAAATAAAGTACTGTACCTACTAAAATCTCGAACTATAGCATTTACAAACTGTTGTTTGAAAAGTGACATTCCTGTCTTATTCAGAAGGGTGGGATTATTCCAGCCGAGAACCATACTTTCTAATTGCTCGGAAAATCCCTTTTCGGTATAGGTCTACTCCTCTTGGTATAGGTCTACTAAATATAAAATAAAGAGGTCAAGCAATAACCTGAAAGTGTCATGTCAGACTTGACACGGGTTTTCCTTGGAAGAGTTAGAAAAAGGGTGGATATGGTTGCAAATTGCATGGGAACGGCTTGTTAAGACGTGTGCTAAACAATAAATTATAGTTCGAGACAAATCATGTTGTCCTCGTCCCATTCACCGCATGAAGGCAACGCTACTTTCTGAGTGATTTTTACAATACAAGGTAGTTGTATGAAAAAGGTTGCCTTTTTTCACTCATATTTAAAGTAGGCTGTATGGGGTGAGTGCCTCTATTACTTCCTGGAACTAAGGACATTATGTTTCGTCCCGAAATATATCCTTTCTTGGGTAGGTAAAAAGGCTTTTCGAATCTGTGTATTTCAAATTGTAAACTTTCCCAGCAGAAGTTCCCCCCCCCCCTTTCAGAGAAGTAGAAATGAATAAAATCCCTAAATATGTAGATTTATGTAATACCAAGCCATAATATGTAATGTGGGGTAAATATGTAAAAATATGTAGTATCAAATTTTAATATATTAACGGTAATTACAAGGTTCGCAAAGATTTCTTATTTATATACTGTTAGGTCGAAAGGAATATAATATGCAATTACATAAAAATCCGGTCCCTAGATATTACCCATGGTTATATAAATAGAAAAAAAAACAATTCTCAAATAAATTTGCATTTCTAAGAATCACAAAACATAACGTTAATATCTTTTTATTTGAGATTCCACACTTGATCCCAAACATTTGAAAAGAAAATTCCCAGCCTTTCAACAAGGGTCCAGTAATTAAACAAAGACTGGAGAACGGACCATTATAATCCGAAAGGCAGAGATAATGTTCAAACACACAACAGTTGCCAAAGCAGATAAAAGTTCAGTCAGGTACAAACAACTGTGGCGATTCAAGGCTGCTTGACGTTCGGGACTTCGGGAGTGAACAATCTCGACGTCTCGAAACACTCACAAACAGTCCCCACGTCAACGACGCGACGTACAAAACACTGTCGTGCGGGTCCTCGGCCTTGCGGGCGCCCTTAGTCTTGCCCTCTCGATCGTTGTTCATCTCTAGTATGCATACTTCATGCACGTGGAACTGGTGTTCAATCGAAGCGGTGAGGATGGGTTAAGGTTTAGCGAGTTGTACAGTGTTGCAAATAAAGTGAAATAAATAGCGTATAATGTATATAATAAGTACCTTTAATAGTTTAGACAATTATAAATTATTTATACTGACGGAATTTTTGTTTATTTTTAAATATTTCAATTTGACCTAAAATTCAGCACATTATAAAGAACACAAAATTAGGAAATGCTACTTCGAAAAATAAATTAAATTAAGGTCATTTTTAAGAATAAAGATCACTAGCTTAACAAATTCAGAGCATTATGTATGTATGTATGTATGTATGTATGTATTCACATTGCAAATGAGTATATACCCGGTGGAAGTGGTAACTAATTACACTCAATATGACAATTAATAATAAACACAACTAATAAAAAACAATAATAATGAATAATTAATAATAATAATAATAATAATAATAATAATCAGGGGCGGCTCGTCCATAAGAGCTGCGGAGCTGCAGCACTCCCTGCTTTGACAGGAAAATAAAAATAATATTTATTTTAATTTTTAGAAGAATTGTTACAGCTATTATTGGTAAATTGCTTTATATTTCATCTGGCCGGGAATATGTACTATTATCTTATGCATAATCTTTTTGCGCGTCGACTGTATTGGAATTGACACTGCATTCAAAGTCGTCCTGGGATCTGTAGGGTGATCAGCTCATAGAGAGTGTGTCTTGCTTGGTCAGGGGTTAGAGAGGTGAAGGGAAGCAGAGGGAGACTGCCGCTGTTTAAAACCTATATCTCGCTGCAGTGGCTTGCAGAGCCAGGCCACAAGGGATCTTTCCTTCTCCTCCCACACCGCTATTGTAATGCTGCGTCAAATGGATTCTCTATTCCCTTGAAACTTAATGACAAAATTTTTATTTTCTTTTAACATACTTATTGTTGTAGAATCTTATCGAGTTAATATAACGAAATTAATATTCTCTTTTGCCTTATTATTACGTATAGCCTATATCCACCCTCCAGCAGAACCTAATATTTGCCTTAACTCAAAATGATTGCACGAGTAGAATCCTTTTGATATAGCACGTAAAATACGAAAGAGACTTCTTTTCCAGTTTTAGAAAATTGTTGACCATCAGTATATCTGAGTGTTACTTTGGTGTGACGTCTTAATACCGTAACTTAACCAGTGCAAATTTGCAAGCATGAGTGTGTGTGAATTACAGAATATTAATTTTATTTTTCTCAACTTTCCCTTGCGGAGAATATTGATGTAATGAAGTGAAATTAAAGGGTCGTCCGTTACCCGACGTAAATCTTACTTAAGCTTCTTCCAGCCGAAATAGTGCACATATGTAAGGAAGTATAACAATGAAATTTACGCTAAGTATTTGTGATTACGTGGATGTGAACAAAAAAAATCTGTATTTTGTTTTCCTTGCCTCCTCTTCGGTGGTGATGCTGTATGGACTAGGAGTGGTGTGACAGATTTAGGACATTTGCCCCTAAAAAGCAAAATGCACGAATCTTCGCAGTTTCACCTGAAAAATGTTGTTTCATTGGCTATATTACGCAACTCATACTGCTGTGTAATTAAGTGAAACGAACAGAACAAACATTCTCAAACATAATCAAGAAGTGAGAAAAAATCGTGAAATTATTTTAAAAAAATTGATTGTATCAAATTTTGTGGCCAATATGAACTTCCCCTTAGGGGACATGATGAAAAAACGATTCGAAGAATCCTGATGTGTTTCGTGGGTTGCTACAGTTCGTGAGTAATCTAAACGAGCCTTTCAAAAATCATTTGGAACATGCCACTGTTTAAGGTTATTCTAAGACAATTCAGAATGAACTGGTAGATTGTAAGTTGAGTGTCTGCCGATCTGAAATTCAGACTGAAATCGATGGTATTAGTTTTTCTTAGGGATTAGCAAATAGTCCCACAGATATCTCCCAACTAAGTCAGGAAGTTTTGGTTTTTCGATATGTAGTGCATTTATTTTTGTCCTATACTTATTAGTAATGGTATCAAGAAGTGAAATTTGTATGTACCGAAATCTACTGCAGCTCTCCCAATCCACAAGTTCACGAGCCGCCACTGATAATAATAATAATAATAATAATAATAATAATAATAATAATAATAATAATGAGCATCCTAAATTAAATGAAGCACGATCACTTAAAATAACATTTAAAGTAAATCTAATTTGTATCTTAACCCTAAGTTCATACCTGCACAAGTACCTTTCGGCACTACACTTATTTCGCTATCAATTCACTCACTGCACTGATTCTATCCTGATTTCACTAACACTTCAAAACCATTTCACTGTTCAAATACTTTGCACAGCCACTATGAAGTATAGAACTTCACTGACACAATCACACTTCACTTACACAACAGACTTCACTGACACTACACACTTCACACTTCACTGACACAACACACTTTCTCACTGATACAACACTTCAAATAATAACATATCAATTACACCCTTTAAATAGTGTGTATAATATACTACCGTCTATTAGTAAAGTCCTTAAGCCTATTTTTAAATACATTTTTGGTTATTGGTAAAGCCTTTAGTAAGTGTGCAGGTAAAGCTTTCCAGTCCCTTATAGTACGATTGAGGAAAGAAAACTTTCCAGTGTCCGTCCTCAATCTTCTTTCCCTCAATTTATGTGAATGGTCGTTCCTTGAAGAGTAATTTGGCGGCTGCAACCTATTTTTTATTTACCTCCAGGCAGGCTCACCTCTGTATGTTTTGAACATTGCGCATAATCGAATTCGCGTTCCCCTGTCCGTGAGTGTGTCCCATTTTAATGGTGAATTATTACGACAACGCTTAAGAGTCCGTTTGAAAGTAGGATTAAACAAATTTACTTCTAATGTGATATATTTAATAATGTTGCTCTAAACAGTATTTTCTAACAGTGGTAATACCTCTTCTACAACTGAACACTGTCCAATTTTCTACCTCGAAAATAAATAATCACTTTCCCACAGAGAATTCAATTGAGACCCTAAGCGTCATTTAATATCACTAGTGCTAGCCTTGCAATAACTGATTCACAAAAGTTCTGTTTATATACAACATTGATTTATTACATATTTTAGTTCACTTTTTAAGTGCTGCAATCTATGTTTGTCGATCATTGATTTTTGGAGACAAAATCAAAAGCGCCTAAAGATTAGGCAATCTTTAGAACAGTGCACGCGATTGTTTACAAATGATTAGGAATGCTCATCTCTGCGTTAGGGAAACTGTACTCGGATATAGAGGATGAGAAGAGCGGTCATCAATCCACAACTTCAGATTGTAAACAACAAAAGTTGTAAGATCCATTTTTTTAAGTGGTTGTCAAAACAGGTTGTATGTGTGAGGTCCGATAACCTACAGAAGGCTTATGTTGAAATTGGAGAACAGTTGATATGTCTAAACTTATCTCTCTGGTACTTCGGAATATAAATTCCCACATACAGATTTTCCCATTTGAACTATGGCTCTCGGAGAATTTACGTAAAATAAATCGGTCAATGGTTGCAGTACGGGAACATTTTCATGAAATCTCTCACTAAATGCATAAAAATAGTCTGACCGTGTGCCTCCTGATTTTCACTTGAATCTGTCTGATGGATTTTTTGTAAAAAAAAAAAAAAAAAAAAAAAAAAAAAAAAAAAAAAAAAAAAAAAAACATTATTATTAGACGTGAATTTTTATGTTCTTGTTTAATAAGCTAGACTGGTAACGAGTGTGGTTCGAACTCCGATTAGAGGGTAGCTAAAGGCTGTAGGTTTTAATGACATTATTTTTTAAACAAGCCTTATCATTTCATGGAAATATAAATGAAAGATGTCATTTTATGATAGCTTTCTCCGCCTTCCTCTTAGTTTCCGTCTACGATCCTTATATCTTTATGTTGTCTATCATATGATATTGTCCCCCCCCCCCTCCAGTGCTTCCTTCAGCAGTGACCTAGCCATTTTCTTTTCAATTCCTGTAAGTTTCAGTGTTCGTTCTTCACTCATTCCTTCTATCATAGCTTCATTTCTTATTCTGTCTGTTCGTTTTACACACTTCATTCTTCTCCATAGGCCTACTCACATTTCAGACGCTTCTAATCTTTTTTTCTTCACTTCTTTGCAATATCCATGTTTCTGCCACATATTATCCCACATTTCACACTAAGCACTTCATAGTCTCTTCCTTAGTTCTTTCTTCAGAGGTCCGCAGAAAATGCTCTTTTTCATATTAAAAGCTTCCTTTGCTATTGCTATCTTCCTTTTGACTTCTTGGCAGAGGCTCTTGTTACTACTTATAGTAGCCTAGATCCCAAGTATTTTGAGCTTCCGCTTGTTTTATTGCCTCATTTGGAATTCGCACTTTTCCCGTCTTTATTTTTCTTTCGTTAACCATGGTCTTCTATTGTGGATATTAATTAAAAAATAAACTATCAACAGTAATGTTATTTGCATTATGATAACGAACAGAATTTTTACGTAACTTTGAATATTTTTTAATTAAAAATAAATTGAACAGTAATGTTATTTAATTTATTTAATAATTTATTTAATCTTGCAGAGCTAAGGCCAGTAGGCCTTCTCTTCCGCCCAACCAGACTCTAATTCTAATTGAATACAATTGCCTACATAGTTATTACATTAATATCTAGACCATAAAACAACATGAAAGTAAATAATGAAAGTTGGATAAGTAATGTTAGTGTGACAATAATAAACATTGGTAAGAAATAGTTATAATAATAATAATAATAATAATAATAATAATATTAATAATAATAATGAGATAATTTAGATTTTTATGTGATATATATATATATAACCATTAAACATTGAGAAACCTGAAACAGCTATTATTGTTAACAAGAATTGTTAGAAAAATATTTCGTTAACCTATTCTTAAATTGGTTTGATGTTTGACAGTCCCTGACATTAGTCGGTAGGGAATTCCAAAGCCGAGGAACAGCCACAGTGAAAGAAGATGAATATGAGGATGTTCGGTGGGAGGGAATGGATAATATTGAGGAGTGTTGTGATCGTGTGTATAGGTTATGATGGATGGATAAATTTTGAAAACGAGACGCAAGATAGATAGTAGTGGAGAAATGCAATATGTGAAAGAGAAGGGAAAGACAGTGGATTTCCTACGATCTTCTAGACGGAGCCAGGACAACATTTCGAGGGATGGTGTTACGTGATCAGCCCGGCGAATATTGCAGACGAAACGGACGCACATATATTATGAACAGGTTGTAGTCTCTGCGCCGAAGTAACGCTTAGGTCAGTAAGCAGGGTATCACAGTAATCGAAGTGGGGCATCACGAGTGTTTGCACTAACATTTTTTTCATGGAAAAGGGTAGAAAATTCTTCAATCGTCTAAACGAGTGGATTAATGAGAATACTTTTTTGCAGGTTTCTGCAACTTGAATGTTCCAATTTAAACTTTTATCCATATAATTACCTAGATTCTTTACTTATTCACTGAACGGAATTTCGGTGCCGTATATTTTAATCGGGGACAAATTTGGTATGGTAATAGTGCTTAACAAACGTGAATGGCCCACAATGATTGACTGTGATTTTTCTGGTTATTTGGAATATGACAACGAACAGAATTTTTACGTAACTTTGAATATTTATTAATTAAAAATATACTGAACAGTAATGTTATTTGGAATATGATAACGAACAGAATTTTTACGTAACTTTGAATATTTATTAATTAAAAATAAACTGAACAGTAATGTTATTTGGAATATGACAACGAACAGAATTTTTACGTAACTTTGAATATTTATTAATTAAAAATAAACTGAACAGTAATGTTATTCGTAGCAACATGATACAAAAAACTTAATTGTTACGAAACTCGTGAAATGTATAATAAGGAAGTAAGTGTCATCTGAGTGACGCCCTTTTTTTTTTTTTAATATTTACGGTCTGTGCATCATATTCACAGACTCTTACACCACGGTATGGTGCAGAAGCTTATTTGAGGTCAATGCTCGGAACCATAACTTAGTGGGATCTTGAAATACCCACTAAAGCAAGTGAGAATATTTTAAATACGCTACAGAAACAGCGCCGCATATTTATTGGACACTTTATGTATAACAATTTGGTCTGGAAGGCTCCGCAGGAGACAATATACGTACAGAATCTTCAGCCGGAAGCGCGAGCAGAGCGGGTGGTGTATCCCAACAGCTTTCCGCGAACACTTGGAACTAGTTCAGACTAGTTTATATTTAGACAGGATTTCCATGAAAGAAAAACGAGTTACAAAACCATTGAGATATCTCGTAAACACCGCCAATGACACGAATGCAATGGTAAACTAAATATAATAAAGGGTAAGGCTATGCACCTTGTTTACTTGGCTCAATACCAGCCTACTTAACAATTCAGTATGAGGGCTAGAGTGGTGTAAGTACACAACAATGCTGAGGGTATAGTAAACTTTCTGGCAATAGTTTTTCTCGTCCCATCTGTACTCCGAAATTCTTTAGTTTCTTGTACCATGCAAGCTTTGTCGGACATGCTGAATAATGTTATGTTTGTTATTAATTACATGGGCAGCGTGTTGGTACTATTATTTTTAAGAACTTCAGGCTCTAAGGCTGGTATTCATAGTCGAGACTTTATATCACCACTTTGCAAAGTGACGCTTTTGACGAAAGTGGCTCTTTCATATTAGTGGTATTCATAGACGATTGAAGAAGTGCACTTCACAAAGTGTCACTTTACGCCAGCAAAGTGTAGAGTTACAATTTGGTTGGTAATAGAAGTCCCACAATGCCTTTCAAAACAAGTGAACAAACAATAACAAATTAATGACGTATAACCTACAAATTACAATGCTTGTAATTTGAATTGGGAGCCTATTGATTGCGCGAGGAAGAAAATATAATTTAAAGTTGTTTTATTTCAGTTTCTAGCTTTTGTTGCCGATAGTTTAGATTATTTCAGTCAGTTCAGATATATAGCATTTTATTAAATAGTTGGTGATACTGCTGGTGAAATTAGATTAGGTTCTGTACAGTACATAACTGATCCATTAATTTATATAGTTAGATTAGGTTCTGTACATATCTTTTTCATTGATTTATGTCGCTAAGTTAGATTTTGTATGTATCCGTTCCACTGATTTATACAGTTCGGTTAGATTTTGTAGCCTACGTATCTTCTATTAGTTTATATAGTTAGGTTAAGTTAGACTGAGTAGGTTAAGTTTTGTGTAATCATTAAATTTATATCGTTAGGTTAGGTTTTATACGTATCTGCTTCATTGATATATCGTGTTATTTCCGTTATTTTCATTTTTGTCTTTTTCGTGAATAGTGAATAGAAGTAAAAAAGGAATGAGATAAACACATTACTACTGCTATTATTATTATTATTATTATTATTATTATTATTATTACTACTATTTTCTCTCTCTCGTTTCCATTATTGCCTGTTCTTCAGGAATATTTTGAATGCCAAATGTTTCTATAATGCAAAACAAAATAGGCCTAATAGTATGAGATCTCTTTTCATGGTGAGGTTATGACTGCACATGAACTAGAGACAGTAGATGTATTGGTTACCGGCGTGAAAATATATATTACCGGTATCAAAACAGTAATGATTATATCAACACCAAGATAAATCTTATCTCAAAATACAGGTAGTCAACAAAAATCAAAATCATTTTAAACCCAATATAATTATGGAATCGGCTTAGAAGGCAGGCACGTGAGATCTCTCAATGCTAATTTAAAAATAATTATGCCTACATTAGATTGAAGTTAGTTTAATATTATTTAAGTTAAAAAATTCGTTTCAGTAATAAAAAATAGGTTATATAGGCATATCTACCTACATATCACTAATCGAATTGAGGTTATAAATATACGAATGTTACTACAGAAATACCTGAACTATAATATTATATATATTAATGTATGGTACATATCTGTAGCATAGAATTTTAATGCAGTCAATAACTGTATTATTGGTGGCACTGACAAACGTCTATTATTCGTTTTTGTCAACCAGTCATCGAAAATATAAGCAAATCTTTATCAAATCGGAACCGTTTTTTTTAAATTCTATATCATTATAAAATTCCACGGGATTGTCTTTAGGCCTATCTCTAATTTGTACATTGTCCACTAATTGTGCCATCTCTTCCGCACGTTCTAATAATTCGACAATTTCCAAGACGTCCGCCATTTTTATACAAAGTGCCACTTTCAGCTCAAAGTGTGGTCGGAACTACACTTTCATCCAAAGTGTCCCTTTGCACCAAAGTGTCGACTGTGCAAGGAAAAGTGATACTTTGCGTCTTCCAAAGGACACTTTAATCGAAAGTGTCGACTATGAATACCAGCCTAAATCAGCGGTGACCAAAACTCGAACTGCAGTGATTACATGCGACAGTCAGCCTATGAAGTAAGGAGGCGGAGGAAAGGTACTTGGCATGAAAACTACAGCCAGTGGTGGTTCCTACATTAACATCTTAATCAATCACGCAGATAAAAATCTCAAGCTTTGCTGTATCAGTAATGTCACTGCTGTCATCAAGAGCCAGTGAATAATATAGGCTACGATTTTTCTTGCTTCTTTTTATTACTTTTCTCTTGAACACATCAGGAATTTTATAAATTCTTCTCTCGATACTCGGTCGAGAAATTCGTAGTTTTTCAAAATTAAAAACTTCTTATAGATAAGTTATTTAAGCTATTTTAATCATTACTGTTTTGAGAAATTCTGTTATATTAAAAGGCTTTAGAGCACGCGATATTTCAAACCCATTAGGTAGCTAACTTCCTTACATTTATTTATCTCATCTTTCTCTTTCTGGCTATGATTTAAGACATGTCAATTCCTGACGTTTAACAATTCGTTGGCATATAATGTTGAATCAGTTTTTCTACAATATCATTATTAAATGAATAACTAATAAATAGTTACCCTTATCTAAAGATTAAGAAGATTAAGAAGATCAAAACTGAGATAAAACCTATTAATTTTATC
Organism: Periplaneta americana; assembly: GCF_040183065.1. Taxonomy (NCBI): domain Eukaryota; kingdom Metazoa; phylum Arthropoda; class Insecta; order Blattodea; family Blattidae; genus Periplaneta; species Periplaneta americana. The sequence continues at coordinate 100,431,408 of NC_091131.1, read as the reverse complement.
CTTCTAGGGAGAAGAACTAAAAATGTCAATATTTATACACGTACAGAAGAATTATAGAAACACATACTTAGTGGTCAGTAGTAGTGGTGGTGGTGGTGGTGGTGGTGGTGGTGGTGGTGGTGGTGGTGGTACATTATTCAGCGTGGCAATTAATGTTTCTAATGAGGTCCTACTCCTAATTGAACCGTTGAGCAAAGTAGACATATTACATTTTGTTCGACAGAACAACAAAAAAGTTCTCCTTCTCATTCTTCACGAAACCACCTCTTACTGCTTGTAGAGACAGAGGTTGTAGAGAGACATGATACCGCCACTGCTTTTCTTCAGTTCGTGAATGAAACACACAGCAATGTACAGGAAACTCCTCGTACCCGTTTGAATGTCTGTGATTACACGATGTAATCACGACACCCGCTTTGGTCACCGCTACTCTAAATAAATGCAGTCAGATTTTAGTCAACGGAGAGATTGCGAGACACAGGAATTCGTGTGTTATCGGTGAAGACAAAGCATGTGGTCAAGCACCATGGTTGCTGTGCGTTCAGAAAACTCTTTTCGCAACATTTAAGTTAAGCAGTAGTCAAGACCACTGTGCAACAGTTTGTTCAAGTCAGGTAAGAAAAGGCAACGCAAACAGGGTTGCCAGGTTGAACTATCGCCAAACTCGGAGATTTACGATATCTATAAAATTTATTATTATTATTATTATTATTATTATTATTATTATTATTATTATTATACCTATTATAATTAATTATTATCTTTCATTTTGATATTACTTACTTACTTACTTACTTACTTACTTACTTACTTACTGGCTTTTAAGGAACCCGGAGGTTTATTGCCGCCCTTACATAAGCCCGCCATTGGTCCCTATCCTGAGCAAGATTAATCCAGTCTCTACCATCATATCCCACCTTCCTCAAATCCATTTTAATATTATCTTCCCATCTACGTCGCGGCCTCCCCAAAGGTCTTTTTCCCTCCGGCCTCCCAACTAACATTCTATATGCATTTCTGGATTCGCCCATACGTGCTACATGCCCTGCCCATCTCAAACGTCTGGATTTAATGTTCCTAATTATGTCAGATGAAGAATACAAAGCGTGCAGTTCTGCATTGTGTAACTTTCTCCATTCTCCTGTAACTTCATCCCTCTTAGCCCCAAATATTTTCCTAAAAACCTTATTTTCAAACACCCTTAATCTCTGTTCCTCTCTCAAAGTGAGAGTCCAAGTTTCACAGCCATACAGAACAACCGGCAAGATTTACTATAAGGCCTGATTTATAAACACACTAATAACATTTTCTAATTTTAATAGACTCATAAGAATAATGTTATTGTTTGACTGAATTCTGTTACATAAATATTCTAGAAAACACACAAAATACGCACACTAATATTATTATTTCATTACTCAGTTGATTCTGATTCATTTTTGTATTGTAAGTTAAAAATTCAACAATGTCAAATTTGATTTGACGAATAAATTAATATTTAAAATCGTTGAAAAAAGTGCTTTTTCAACAAGTTCCTTAATTTTATTACGAGATTTGTAGAATTTAGGGAAAATGAATATTCAGGAATGCAATTCTTGAAAATGTCCGGGTATCATGGTATGCATTCATTTAACCTCTAGTTCCAGAGTCCCTAGCGAAGGTTTCTTAATTTGTAAGGAATTTAATTGCACTTATTTACCGAAAGGGGGCAGAGGGACAAGTGGTAAGCTCATCGCCTCGAAGTCACCTATTAAGCAACTAAGGTATTACTAGGACGCGAGAATGGAGGAATTTATTCCAGAGTCTCTAACATAGGCTCGGAAGTATTTAACGAGCCGCAAACTCCGACACGGGACACACTGTTTAAAGTTCTTTCCGGAGGACATGCACTCCGGATTTTGGCGTCTTGAAAAATCCATCGATCCGAGCCGGGTTTGATTCTGTAATAGTACGGACATATCTTATAATGTAATATTTCAGTGGCTGAGTTCTATGGTTTTTCTATATGCAATCAAAAGAAAATGAAGCATCAGATAAAGTAAATAACCGGATCTTTTTCACTGGATGAATACGACTCAGAGGTAGGCCACAAGTTTGAAAATACTAGACAAACAGTAGCAAAGTAACACACAATTTCTTCCACAGGCGAGAAATCTCGATGTCCTTCGAATCCAGTTTTGAATTCTAATATACGCCAGATTCGGCGTTCAGAAATAAATGGATCACTGAAGCTGTCTTAATTCTGCGGATAAGATGGCTGTATTGTATTAGTGCTGTTAAAAGAAAGTTGCGCTTTGATAGTTGAACATCTGTTGAAGGAATGAGGATGCGTGAAATTTCGTTTAATCTATGTAATTTGGCGTGCGACAAACATTTTATTTCGCCAGCTGAGAAGACTACATTCCTCTACACGAACACGTGTTGTTTCGTGAGTTCTTCAAAACAAGCGTTGTTTTGCAGGAATTACCAGTGTCTGAGTTTATAGTGAGATCTATAATTTATTTTATGACATTATGTAGATAAACTTCTTTCAGACCTAATTTTTATGTGGTTACACATTATGTAGTTTGATTAAAATTTGTTTTCTGTGCTGTTGGCAAGGAAATTGAGAACCATGCCAAGTCCTTTGTAGCTTCACTTTTGCGAAAATCATGACGTATTAACTAATAAATGAATAATGTATTTTGATGCTTCTTTATTTCAGTGATACAAAGGGAGTCATGTTGGAAATATTTGCTGTATATCTGTAATTGCAGACGACAGATGGACTCAGACAAGATTCACGTGGAACGTTTTATAACGTGTAACAGCTTAATGAAAATATATTGAACTTATTTTTAATTTAATATCAAATTATTATTCGTGCACAAATGGGTGCGAAAATAAATGTGGGGAGTATGAAGATAGAAATAGTTAATTTAACATAGTCTATTTTAAAGTACTTAACTGCTGTGAAATTAATTTCCGAATGAATTCAATTTTCTCTAATTTATTATTATTATTATTATTATTATTATTATTATTATTATTATTATTATTATTATTATTACAACACACTGGCGTCATATTTATGTGTGAATCTTTTCCGCTATCAATTGCATTGTTGTTTCGAAAGTACGCTCCATGGAATGAGGAAGCGATTATGAAGTAATTAACGAGAATAGGCCTACTCCATTTTGTTAAATTTAAATGTGGGAAGTATGAAGACAGAATGAAAATAACAGTGGACTCGGAATTCCTTGCGGTGCACGTGAAACTACTCTAATTCCATGAGTGGTCATTTGGGGAGGCTCTCGAGTTCCTTGCCAAGATTTGAAGCAAGATTTTTCAGACTTAGGACTGCCAGCAACAAGCTCAAGCATATACAGTAAAGTAAATCGTAATGAAAATAGCTGGTGTGGTTGAAGTGTTACTTATTTTTTAGACATAGTCGCCGGTACAATTACGATGCATTAAAATACTACATACAAGAAGTTAAATTAACATTAAAGTATTAATGCAATATCGTGCTTTCCAAAACATTGTTTCTACACCCTTAACAGCCTCACTGTTTTGGGAGATGTCTGCAGCATACTATCTTGGCATACCCAGATTTCATCATCTGGTGCTTACAGTAGGTACTAACTGATGACTGACTGAACTGACAACTTCTTTGCCGTTGCTCGGTGCCTCGTAGATTGTGATTCTCCTATCATTTTCATATGTTTACTTGCATACCTTTAAGAACTTCTACGAATTGAGACATATTAGGGTAAGGATGATAGCACATGGTATTTAAATATGAAAAGATTCACAGACATTTGTGGTGTACATTCAGCTTCATGACTTTTCTGCCCAGACACATGGGAAAATTCACTTCACTTGCTGGAATCGAAGAACAATTTAAAAAATGCTTTGAATTCCTTACAGTTGACTAAAATTCTGAGAACAATTTTGGTTATATAGCCGAAAGAAATTTTGGGTTGAGTCGGAATCAGAAGCAATTCTGGATTGAGTCGGAATCTGAAGTAATTTTGGGTGTAAGAAATTTTAGTTTGAGTCGGAATCGGAAGTAATTTTGGGTGTAAGAAATTTTAGTTTGATTCGGAATCGGAAATAATTTTGGTTTGAGTCGGCGTTGGAAGCAATTTTGCGCTTGTATCGGAATCGGAAGCAATTTTATGGTTGTGTCAGAGTCGGAAGGAATTTTGGAGTTGAGTCGGAAGCATTTATATAGTTGATTCGGAAGCAATTTTGGATTCAGTCGGAGGCAATTTTGGATTCAGTCGGAAGAAACTTTGGATTGAGACGGAAGCAATTTTGGATTGAGTCGGTAGCACTATTGGATTGAAATTAATAATTATATATAATAAATTTTCAGTCAAATACACTTTTCAGTTTGTGAGGTCAGATAATCTGTTACATCACAATATTTAATACAAAATCACTAATATTTTCGACTTTAAAAAGTCATCATCAGGTGCATGAGATGCAAACAATTTTAAAATAGGTGATAGTTGATCTAACAATTAATGATATAGTAAGTAATGCACGTGCTGGCATTTACAAGTATATAAGTTTCGTGCCTCTTGAGGTAAACTGTACATGGTAAAGCTGAACACTGATGATAGATTCTCGTATGTGTATAAAACAAGGAAAGGTACAGCATGATATTAACCTTATACAATTAAGGCTAAATATTCTCATTAGGTCACATCATTAAAATTAAATTTGTACAATTTGATATTAACTATGTTAAAATGTTATATATAATGGGTCATTCCATATCACATCAACAAGGCACTCAACCCGACCGACTCAGATTTCTTTCAAATTTTGAGGGTTTGTTTTACCTGCCGCGCTAACTAAAACTGCCGAGTTTCATATGTCCTGTGCTTTTCGTTTTCTGTCAGTGGCGTTTTAAACATGAAGAAAAATCATATTTTTGTAAGCACGCCGCTTCAATTAAAATTATATATCTCAACAACGTCTCCAGATAAATTTACAAAAATTGGGTGACACATTCTTAATATGTGATAGTTTTTATTGCTTATATTGTTTTCTGCATGTATTCAATTACACTAAAAAAAACATGGTGAAACAATTTTCATATATTCATATTTAAAAATGCAGGGGTTCTATTTTAATGAAAAAAATATATAGTACGCCTCAATTAGTGATATAATGAACTGATAAGTTTCGACTTGGAATCATCATAGGTTACAAAGATAAAAATTATTATGTCACAGCAAGCGTGAGCTAACCGTGTAAGTCGCGATAATTATGTCCCACACATTCGTTGTATTTAATTATATTTGATCATATTCTTGAATGGCACTATGTAACTTAACATGTAGTACATAATTCGAATTTTTTAAATTATTACCTGAAATAAATTGTCACATGGATTTTGTTAAACCTGAAGTTCTGTAAGAAATGCTTACCTTTCATTGCTGAGATGAAATAGCCTGATCATCTTTCCAGACAGGATGCTGCGTTGTTTCAGCTGCATTTTAAAACTGCTTAGCAAGTATAATACCCATCCTAAACAGCAGGACTGTATGAAACTTGTGTTCCAGGCACTGCTGTGGATTTTACAAATCGAAGAGCAAGCATTTTTTCCTCTTTAGTATAGCCTTTTTTAGTCGCATAAACGGTATTAATGTTTGGGAGATGATCCCTTGTCCAGTCGTACAATTCCCTAGGTATAGTTATTTGTTTATCGGATGGTCTCTGTAAACTAGCACAAGCCGCAAACCTTTTAAGTGTCCCACCTACAACGTCGTAGATCTTTTGCCATGCGATATGCAAAAATAATGCAATTCTGTTGGAAATCCAAAATCTTCTCCATGTAATGTGAGATTCAGGAAATTTTTTCCTATTTTTATACTGAGCAGAGAATCCATCGGAGAAATATATAATTTTTATGGTGAATTACAGATGTTTGTTTTAATGACTCCATTAGATATTTTTGAAACAGATGTACAGCTGTAGTGTTATATTTCGGGCAGTGTGAAATTATTACCAGATTTTTAATAGAGACTGTACCGGATGACGATTCGTTATAATATATTACGAAAGTATGAATGGTTGTCTGCACATTAGTCCTGTGATATGACTGAATTTCATCTTGGATTACGAAATAATAGTTTTCAGCGAAGTCGCATAACACAATAAGCAGGCATGGCTGTAGAAATGATTTCATATCACGTAGAAACTTACTTTGTCCAGATGATATAAATGAGTGAGTCAGTAAATCACCAAGTTTCTCCAAGAGATAGTCGAAAAATTTGTCTGTGGGTTTCATTATAGTCTCAAGCGTTGATCGGTCAGTCGTCATCCACTGCTTGTAGGTCACTGATTCACTGAAGTTTTATACGAAACATTTCTCTAAACCCTCTCTTATTTTGAATGGTTCAGGACATCCTGTACATTTCCTGAACAAGCAATTTATATGAGGAGGATTGCACACCATAGTAGCCAAGAAATGTTAAGTTGGAAAGTATAAAGAAAAATTTTCTTGAAATCCACGTAGACCTGAAACTTTAATAAATTGCTTCCGGCATAAGTTTTACATTCTGATAAGGACACAAACACAGACAGTATAGTCCACTAACTCCAGCTAGAATACAATTTCTTGGTCAGGGTTAGAATTTTTAAACACTGCATATAATTAATTTCTGCTCATGTGATTTACTCCCTGATTCTTTAATCGCAACAAATATTTCTTACCAGGCATCATTCTGCTTATCTCGTCAGAACAACAGAATTCTTTAACTTTACCGGCAACAGCCGCGAGCAAGGGTTTTCCAGGTTTCGGATTAGGTGAACACAAAATTCCCTTTCCCTTTGCCAGGACTTTGGCTTTCCGAATTATGTATTCGAAAGCTGAAAGAAACTTTTTTTATATTATTTACGCTCCAGCTTTTAGGTAGCAGTGTTAAAATGGTGATTTTCTCACTTTTACCAGAATTTTGAAAATTTTCCTGCAACTGAGACAAAATTTCAGAATCAGAAAGGTCCTGGTTCCTCGGCATCTTTAATATCGAAGACTTTGTCTTTTACAATATTTTAAAATTTCTGTCTCTTATATTTCTCTTGTTGTAGCCTTTCTTGTTTAATAAGGAACACACCTTGGTCAAAAAGACTTGCATTTAATGAACTTACATTTGCTGTAGAGTCGACGTATTCTTCATTACTAGAGTCATTATGAGGATTCTGCGTAATAGCATTATATTATATTTTTATTTCTTTGCGACACATAGCTCACACCTTTTGTTCCTGTTTTAAATCAGGAAATACATTAAGCATCCACGATATAACACTTCTTAAATTTTTCCTCTAATTACAATGCCTTGATTTCTCGAAGGGATTGCAGCAAACATAGACCTATAACTTAAAACGCTACTCCATTACATCGCACAAAACTACCACATACTACGAAAACTAACGACACTGCACTTGAAACAGATTGCACGTTTTGTATAAATTGAAGACTCTGTAAACTGCCACTCATGACGGCCTGACATATCTACGACGCAGCTTATCAGACAAGTACAAACTCGCGCGCATGCAGTGTTGGTGTAAGACGGTTTCAAGTGCTACAAACCAATACATTGATATATTTTTTTTACTGATATTCCTGAAACGTTTCCAAAATGAAACTTACACCAAGGGGAGAATACTCTTACCTCTATAACATACATTTTTCGCGAAATAATTTATGTCCCGCATTTATAGATATTTAATGTTAAAATGTGTTTCACGTGACCATTCAATAAAGAATTCATTACTTTGATACAAACCTATTTTTATTGAAACGTATGATCCCTTAGCTTTAAAATAAGCCGAAGTTTAAGATTCTACCTCAATTAGAAGAGAAGTTATGAATTATTTTTATTGACATAGTACGCGACATTTTTACATTTTTTCTCGTATTGACAGAATTGCTGTATGGATATCGTGCATTATTGAGGGCTAAAATTTTATATAATTACTTAACTTAAGGTTCTTTACCATCCCACCAAATTTAATGAAATCTGAGGTGGTCGGGTTGAAAAGTCCACTTTTTTGTGTTGATTTGACATGGAATGCCCCTAATGTATAAATTTAAAAGGGATGGAAAAAGCTGTGATGCAAATGCTGTTGGTAGGAGAGCACGCAGTCTAATTCGTCGTGGTGAATGCCATATTTGTCTGAAAATATTTAAGTTAATAGCTTATTAATAATTTTGAAAGGTTGTGAGCTGATTCAGCATTTTTTAAAAAGTTTATTATATTTATACTTACATAGTTGTTCAGTTGTTTACGTCCAGACAAGGAGGCGTGTTTCACCCGATGTTACATGTTTTAGACTGAGTGATGATGTATGGACAGATAACTGAGAGGGAATGCCAGGAGTGACTGTTCGATAATATTGGATTGAGTCGGAAGCACTAGGCCTATTTGGATTGAGTCGGAAGCACTATTTGGATTGAGTCGGAAACATTAATGGATTGAGTCTGAGTCGGAAGCAATTTTGGGTTGAGTCGGAATAAATTTTGGTTTTGAGTCTGAATCTGAAGCAATTTTTAATTGAGTCAGAGTCTGAAGCAATTTTTAGTTAACTCAGAGTCTGAAGCAATTTTTAGTTGAGTCAGATACGGAAGCAATGTTGGGTTGAGTCGGAGTCGGAAGCAATTTTGAGTTGAGTTGAAGTAGAAAACAACGCAGCCACAATCATTTTTTTATGATTCTGAGTTTGAAGCAGTGTTATGTGGAGTCTGAAGCAATTTTTTGTGGAGTAGGAAGCAATTTTGGTTTGAATCCGAGCCGTAAGCAGTTTTAATGGAGTCACATTCCGAGTCGGTAAAAATGTAGTCTTCAATCCCAACCTCCACTTAATATATTTTAATAAATATTTTAAATATTTTCGCTACCTTGTTGGCCACCAGAGATGTCATGCTTTATAGAAGATTTACGGACTTTTTGAGTCACATGGTGCGGTAATGACTTGTTTATTGCATTACGAATGAACAAGATACCCGATGGTAATGTTGATAAATGTAAAATGGAACTAAAAATCTATTTTGGCTGTAGCGTACCTCGATCATTGAACTTTGGATTAAGGGTTACGCCTCATATCTAACCTGATGGTTCACATGATGGTGATTAAATATTTTACAAGTGTGGAAGTGAAATAACCCTGCAGAAACGCAGAGCGATTTGGTCGTATTGAGTATAACAAAAATATCTAATATCATATTGGTGGGAAGTTTATAGTTTTCGAAATAAAAAAAGTTTTTTTTTTTTCCGAAAACTTATATGTCGTCGTTGTGGATAATTACTATTCATAGGATCTTAATTTCTGTCAATAACAATAGAGAATGTAATAAAGAATATATTTTTCCTTTGTCGTATTTCAATAGAATTGATGGTTTTCGTGTAAAATGAATAAAAAGTATTGCAAATTTGTTACCTGACTAACAAGACTAGACGTGACAACACTGATCAGCTGTTCTCGACTTTCTTTCGATGGTCAAGGTCGTCTTGTCACAGTATTACGTGATCTTCCGATCTTAAGTGAAGTTGGCGTATCGCAACTTGCGTGCCGTTCTACCCGCGTATGTAGAGAGGTTTCCGGTAGGATATTAAATATTATAAATTAATAGTGAACTCAGTGATTTTCAAAGTGTTGGTTGAAAATTGAAAATATGCGTGTAAAGATATTGTAAATAGTAAAGTCATTGTTTGTGAAAGCGCTAATTAAAATATTGTAAATAGTAAAGTCAGTTTTCATGGAAGTGCTAGTTAAAATATTGTAAATAGCTATATCAGTGTTTGTCTAAGTTCTGATGTTAGTAATACGTGGACATTGCATAAAAGTACCAAAGAATAAAGTGGTGAGAGTAATAAAGTTTAACAGGATTAATAACCGCACCACGACAGTATCTACAACTCGCCTGGATTGGCTCACCAAGTGAGATTCATGAGCCACCCCTGTAAAGGGGGTCCTACCCCCAGCATAGGAGGCCTTTGCCCTACATGGGACATGACGGCTATATCATTCATTCATTCATTCATTCATTCATTCATTCATTCATTCATTATCAGGTGCAGAAATATTCATCACTGTCTGCTAGCTGGTTCGTGATATGGACAGCGTAATTCCAACATTTCGCAATCGGAATCGACAACGACCTGATGAAATTGTTGACCGGGAAGAGGAGATTTTAAATTTGTCGAGGAAAATCTGGACCGAAGCAGTGGCTTGATTTTGTAATGCGAAGTATTTTGTTTACATCTCACGTCGGATGAGTTCAATGCCTCCGTGTGGAATCTTTGGCACTGCGACGTTGCCAGCGAATTTAAACTTTCGATGCTATTATTTAATTAGCCATACACTTAATCTCAAAACATATAATAGATTTTTCGTTTATTTTAATGTAATCTATCCCTCCTTTCAATGCGCAGGGTTTTATCGCTTCCACCCTGCTGCCACTTTTGCTGAAGATTCATAGTCGCATGTTTTGTACCATCGACTTTCCATCCCAGAATCTCCCGGTGATCGGAACTCCATTTTTGTGAAAGTTGTCGCCTCATTGAGCTACGCCTTGGTCGATTGTCAAGATAAAATATATTACTGCATGTGTCAGTTTCCCTGAAGAATAAACGCACCTATCATAAGGAGTAGAGTGACTAATGTGACACCCAGTTTGCTGTAAAATTCCACTACATTTCTTTTGATGTAATGGAAAAGTACTTGCACATTCATTCTGCACGTCTGCCTCGAAGCCTGTAGAATAAAACATACAAACATAAAAAAACCACGAAGGTGAAAGAATATAGTATACGTTATTACAGAGTTTCTGCAACTTTGTTAATGACAAGGCTTGGAGGAGTGGCTTCATACCAGCCATCGGCGAAGCTTACTCGGCAGAGGTGTTTGCCTACTTATCGGAGCTGCAAAGAGTTCGATTCCCGCTTGGGCTGATTACCTGGTTGAGTTTTTCGAAGACTTTCCTCAACTTTAAGGCGAATGCTAGGTAATCTAGAATTGTGACGGGTCCTCGACCTCGTCTCGCCAAATATCATCTCGCTTTCACCAATTCCATCGACGCTAAATAACCTACTTGATATAGCGCCGTTAAATAACCACCTATAAAAGTAGACCATCGTTGTGTGCTTACTCAAAGCGAAAACACAGCTATTCTTAAGGACACTGGAATACACTTCTCTTATTCACGGCACAGACAATTTTTTTATCTATTATGCAACTGAAAATAGTTGACTTCCCATGCAGATGGCAACGAAGAATGGAAATTGTTCTTATTTTATTATGCACTAGCCGTACCCGTGCGCTCCGCTGCACCCGTTAGAAATAAATATAAAGTAATTACATAATTAAAATAGGACATTTGATCCAGGGAACATTCGTGTTTCATAAAAGGATAAATCGTTTAATATGTTACTTAATTTAAATTGCATCCAAATAATTAAAATGCGATCATTTCGGTCCAGAGACACTCATTGGTGCAATGACAATTCCTTTAACATGTTTCTTAATTGTTATTACACGCAACCATAGTTTAATGAACATTGACATCATTTAGATTTAATATCTATACTTTATTTGACTTGCTATATGTTTCCATTGAATTATGGTAATAACTTAATTTTAACCTTTGTTTTCTACGTATTCAGTAAATGGAGTTTGGCCCACTATGGTTCTGAACCCTTCAAATAACTTAAATTATATTACATATTATATTATATTATATTATATTATATTATATTATATTATATTATATTATATTATATTATATTATATTATATTATATTATATTATATTATATTATATTATATTATATTATATTATATTATATTATATTAGAAGTTACTGTAATAACATTATAGCATTATGTCCATCTAGAGAAATTACACTTTCCAATGGTGAAATAATAATTAATTATACAAATCGGTTAATTTAGCTTCCGATATTACTTCATACAAACACAGAAACATTCTCTGTAGGCTAGCTTTCATAGCTTTCGATTGTTGCTGTCCAAGGTCCCTTATATATGAAGTCATTTGTTTTTTATTTCATTATACGGCGTTAGATGGCAGTTATTTTAATTTTAAAACTCATTTATATCATTAAATATCAATCCTATCAAAATTTTTCAAGGAATAAAACGTATCGCAAATTATTTTTAAAGAAACTTTTGTTATGTAACCATTTTTCACAAAAGTCAATAATAAGCGAGATATTTCGATTTATTTAATTCAGGCCCCCTTATAACCCCCCTTTTAAATAATGTATTTTGAATGCCATATAGCCTAAAATCTAAGTTACAACGAACTTAATTTATATTCCAATTTTCATCGAAATCCGTTCAGCCATTATCGCGTGAAAAAGATAACAAACATACAGACAGACAGACATACAAACAAAAATTTCAACAAAGCGATTTTCGGTTTCAGGGTGGTTAATTATATATGTTAGGACCAATTATTTTTTGAAAATCGAAAATACCAGAAAAATTTCGGCTACAGATTTATTATTAGTATAGATTTGATGAATAACAAATAATAATAGCCTATTGTTAAGTTTATTTCTGTTCTCTGATTTCTTTTCCTCCTTTCCCAATGGAGATTTTTACTTATTTCCTATTCCATAACGCACAAGCTACTTGCATAGAGTCCACCCCTCCTTTCATCTCCAAGCCCCCCACCACCTGGCTTTAGCTCTTTGATCTAATGTACTAGAGTCTGGCGCACTTTTTGTAGATATAATCACAGTCTAGTACAATGGTCGTCAGCACTCGCTGAAATGTGCGAAGGGTAAGCGGTGCCGTCCCGTGTGCTCCGTCGTGCAGCAGGAAGAGGAAGAGAGCATGCCCGCTAGTAGCTACGAGTGCACCATGGTGCACTGTGTTTTCCGCGGGTAAGAGACGCTAGCCCCAGGGTGCTCTGCTCTGAGGACCGCTGCCAGACCAGTCACGAAGCTTGAGTTGTTAAGGATACTAGGAACAATAGACTGTGCCGGTACTATTTCGCATTGTCTGTAATGAGGCGATAGTAGCGATCCTAGTGGTTAGCAACTACCTATGGATGCATATTGCCTACGTATTGAGCTTCGTGACTGTATATACTAGACTGTGATATAAGTTTGATTTGGGACCTCCGACGCTCTGCTTTGTCTTCTCGACCATAGCTCAACTTCTTCCTTGGGAATAAGTGAGCTTTGCGTAAACTCTTTTCGGGTTTCATTTGATCATATATATCTAAATTCGAAATTTTTCGCATTTTCACATGAAAATAAAACATTACGTTTAATACTTAGTTATAGCCAACTTACATACTATAAAATGTATTTAGTCCACACCTATGGAGTAACGGTTAGCGCGTCTAGCCGCGAAACCAGGTGGCCCGGGTTCGATTCCCGATCGGGGCAAGTTACTTGGTTGAGGTTTTTTCCAGGGTTTTCCCTCAACCCAATATGAGCAAATGGTGGTAACTTTCGGTGTTGGTCCCCGGACTCATTTCACCGGCATTATCACCATCTCATTCAGACGCTAAATAACCTGAGATGTTGATAAAGCGTCGTAAAATAACGTACTAAAAATGTATTTTGTACACGGGTCGGAGCATGAGAGTTAACATATTTGCTATCATTCATAATAAACAGACGAGCATTATTTGAATAATTATGCGTGGGATAACAAGTGTAGTAAATATAGTCTATACTGACTTTCACAGAATGACGTTACCCTCAAACTCGGAGAAATAAATTGCTAGGGAATGAAAATATCGATATAATATCATAATTGGTCATAACGCAGCGTTAATTTAAAATCTGCTGAACTTACAGGAATGAAAATCAGTAGGCCTATACGTTAAGACTGACTTTGTACATATTTCTTCATATGAAGGGTTCAGAGCCATAGTGGACCAAGCGCCATTTGTTAAAAACGGAGAAAGCAAGGGTTAAAGTTAAGTGAATACCACAGTTTAATGAAGATTGACATGTCATTTAGTTTGAATGTGTGTACTTTATATTACTTGCCATATATTTCCATTAAATTATGGTAATAACTTCATTTTAACCCTTGTTTTCTACGGTTTTAGTAAATGGCGCTTGGCCCACTATGGTTCTGATCCCTTCATATATTACATATACGTCATGTTCGATACAGATGACTAATGATATAATATAGCAAATGTTAAACGTAAAGAGCTTCATTCCGTTAATTTAAAAAAATGACAATTTATCAAAAAATCTTAACTATTTCCAATATTTACGAAATAAATCGCATTTTTTCCCCGTAATAAATCAAATTGCCACTTTCACAACACCACTCTTTGGCATTGACCTTAAATCAAGTGTCTGCACTCCTTGGGACACCTTTCCTTGCAACATACGATTTCTTCTGCACTTGCCTTTTCATGACCTCGCGAATGTTGACATAATCTGGCAGTTTCTTTAGTATAACACAGAGTTTTTCAAATTGAATTGCGCAAGAATGGTGAAATCTGTGTCAAAAAGAAAAAATTATTAGTTTGGATATTCTTACTCCACATCTCTTTATATTCGTAAGATAGCATTTCCCAATCTCATAGTCTCAATACATTTCAAGCACATTCTTACATACCTATGTTTATATAGAATGCAATATTTTCGTTGCAGTGTTAAGGCCATAAGGCCTTTCCTTCCACTCAACAAGGCTTAATCAAGACAATAGTGACATAGGCCTACATATTTAAATGATGAATATTTACAGTATTATACACTAAAGATTCTACAGCAGTATCCTTGAGATGAATTTTAACAATTAGTACATGTTTATTTAATTTGAGATAATGCGTATACGGAAAGGTAATAACTTAATTTATAAGCTAATGTAATTCAATTCAGTCTATATGCAATATGTAAAGAATTATAATTAAGTTGAGAAAGCTAGTTGGCTAATGATGAGAATTTATTTATTAATAATTTACTGGAACTATGTTGTAGGGAGCAAAGTATATATCTAAAATATATTGATATACTGAGAATAATATTAATATAATGAGATTATGCCATTAAAGATTTTGTAATCTATTTAAAGAAATTAATGTAATAATAAGAATGGACAGATGTTAGTTTCATTACAAATAACAAATATTAATCAGTTAATCTGTTAAACAAGAATTTATATAATTTTACTTCATTCAGAAGCGAGTTCCAATTTCTAGCAACTGAAACTGTGTAGGATGTAGAATATAAAGATATCTTGTGGCAGGATATAATGGAGCAAATTGTTTTGATGAGACCTGGTACTTAGCTGATGATATGCGATTTTCAAAGTCATTTTGCTATCCACATAAGTATTTATGTAACAAATTTATTTTTAATATTTTCATCTTTACTTATCAATGGGTGAATACATTAGTTATTTGCATGTTCTTATATATTACATGTTTGGGCAAACGTTTTCGCTTTAATCAAAGCATCATCTGGTCCTTGTTAATTTTTAATTTTTAATTATAGTTTATTCAACGATTCTCGCAACTGTCGAGGTTATATCAGCGTCGCCGGTGTGCCGGAATTTTGTACCGCAGGAGTTCTTTTACATGCTAGTAAATCTACTGACATAAGCCTGTCGCATTTAAGCACACTTAAATGCCATCGACTTGGGCCGGGTTCGAATCCGTAACCTCGAGCACAGAAGGCTAACGCTATACCGACTGCGCTACACAGGCCGACTTCGGTCCTTGTTATAAACCTATCTACTCGTATTATATTGAACACAATGTTGATAACCCAGTCTAATTGTGGATCTTATAATATTAAATTAAACATAATACCCTACTACATGCCATCAATCCTTTGAACTTGCCTATATTAAGTTCAAATTAGTCAATTTAAAAATAGAATGAAGTTAAAAATTGTATAAAATGTACATTCCATAAACATCAGTTTATAAATCAGTTACTTTCGTTAAAATCGTGGGATACAGTATTTACATCTTTTTGTACATAAGGAATTGTGTTCAAATTTGTTTCCGTCATTTCCCATAACTATGGTCCTGGAACACAACTATGGTCCACGATACAACCATTCAAATGTTGTACTCCATAACGTAGTATCTCGTTTATCTATTTTTTGCTGCACTGTAGTTTGAACTCAAGTCACTGCAGCTATCTACGAACGGTCTATGTTACGTCTACAATGTTCTTTGAATGGTTGTATCGTGGACCATAGTTGTGTTTCAGGACCATAGTTATGGGAAATGACGGTTCTACAATAAACATGTAATTATTATATGCATATTAAAGTTTTTGTTGTATATTGCTTCTATGCCTATGTTTCTTGTGGGGTTAAGTCGATAGCAGGTAGTGTTTTGCTGTTGTTTAGGTTTCTAAAATTTGTTTTCACTTTATTTTAAATTGTTGAAAACTTAACATAGATTTATACCTTTCAATTCTCTGTTCGGGTCGCTTTTTTTCCTTCCTACTTCTCTAAATTTTATTTGATTTTTTTTTTCAAAGTACAAGATTCACGAACACGACTTCAAAAAAGTTTGTCAATATTGATAGCAACATTAGGATTAGAAACGAGTGAATATATAAACTCAGCAGATTTGTCGACATAATTCGTAACCTGAAAAACTTGAATTCATGAAAACTGTTCAGCACCCTTCCCATAGTTTGAGATATGAAATAAGTTGATCTTAAGAGTTCAGAATATTTTCTTCGAATCCCTTCTTTCATATTTTCACCTTCAATATCAGTATCTCTAGTTTCTGTTTAGCTATCTTGGGAATGAATTTATGTTTTCTCCTGGAAGCAGGCATCGTAATTTGTGGATGCAGTCTATCTTTAAAACCCTTTTTGGTCTATCTTTAAAACCCAAAGTACAGTGCAAAATAGTCGCTATGACCGTTGGTGTAGTAGGTGCAGTACCATCCCTCGAAAAATGTAACAACCAATTATTAATCTCCTTTCCGAGTCCAAACCAGAAAATACGGACATTTCGTCACTTTTTTACTTGTACGATACGGACACGGGTCTTAAAATACAAACTGTCCGTACAAAATACGGAAGTTTGACAAGCCCACGGTATATACAAGGGAGAGTCAAAAAGTAACCTTAATAATTGTTTTATTAATTGAATATCATCGTTGTTCCTGCAATAACTCCTATGTACAAAACATGGAATTTTTCAGTAGGAAGAAAAACACATTTATTCTTCTATGGTAGTAGTGCATAGGAGATTGGGAATTCTTACATTTTCGAAACAAAGAAATATAATTACATATAGGAGATTTTATTATTTGCTGTATCACTATTTAAGTTATTTAATAGAGCAAAAATCTGAAATCGACAAATATGTCACATAAGAGTTATTTCCGGAACAACGACGATATGTATAATAAGACTACAAACACTTCATCACTTTTAACATAGAATAACAGGAACACTTGCATTGAACGTAGTTGGGACTATATTGAACAGTGATATTCAATTAAAACAATTACCACTCCAAGGTTACTTTTTGATTCTCCCTCGTGTATATAAATACTGTACAGTAGTGGCAAAAAAAAAGCCGGACTGACCCTTGTAGCTGATTTCAGAGCCTTACTCACTCCAGAGCACGATAGATTGGTAACTAAGACTTTCGTGGTCCGAATCCTGCCTGGGAAGGAAACTTTTTTGTTCCTTATTCAAAGTTATTCCCAATACTTTTCGATTGCTGGTAAAATTCATGTTCTGGGAATAATAAGTTAATTAAGTTGTAAAATATTGCTGCAATCGAAAAGTATTGGGAATAAATTTGAATTAGAAACAAAAAAAAGTTTTCTTCCCAGGCAGGATTCGAACCACGAAAGTCTTAGTTACCAGTCTAACGTGCTCTGGAGTGAACAAGGCTCTGAAGTCAGCTACAAGGGTCGGTCCAGTTTTTTTTTTTTTTTTGCCACTACTGTACATAAGGTCTCGTTATCTTCCGTACATTTCTCCGCAAATTATCTGTAGAAATATGAGAGGAAGGACTGCTTGTTAATAGGTTCTTCGGAAAAATTAGTGCACAATCTCAACAGAACTGGCCTCCTGACCGAAGTAAATGAGTAGGCCTAGCCTATTACGTGAATATGAAGGACGAAACCGCGACGGTATGTTCTTACTTAGTTAATAGTTTTGTGCATGAGTTAGTGTTTAATTGGCTTCGACTGGAAGGAAATGGCTGTAACCCACATTCAGGAAATACACAAGAAAATTGAGACTCTGATTGACAAGTGCAAGACTTTGTGGTCAACCTCGACACTCGCCCGCCGACAATTCCGAACAAGACTCGCACACGTTAATCATACGACAGTATGTTCCGTGAATTTTTGTAGATCAGGGACATCATGCTAACATTCACCTGGAATAATAGTTTAAAATGACAAAACACAGAACGTAATATATTATACACCATATCTTGATCACCTCAATTAGGTAACCGGCTAAAACCGCAATAGAGAAAAGGGCTGTCCAATTTGCCGTATGTCAGTACTGAAAGTAGATCGTTCCAGGCCATCGGCGCAGCTCGGGGACAGACAGATATCTCCTGATCCGAAGCTCTGTAAGATTTTCCAGGGCCCCCCCCTCCCTCAACCGTAACGAAAATGTCTGGTAATCCAAGGCGAATCTTCGATCTCATATCGTCAAAATATAATTTCACTATTACCAGTTCCAGCCACGTTAGATTACCCACAGTTGAAACCGTTTCGTTAGATAATAATAATAATAATAATAATAATAATAATACTAATAATAATAATAATAATAAATTTAGCTTTCCTTATGAAAAGGTTGCCAGATTTGACAAAGCGTATTACATAATTTGGAAATACACCTAAAAGTTAAAATGATACACATTTGAAACGGTTAGGGAATCGAATATACAAAATGTCAGAAAAATTTGCACCTAAATAGCGTTCGTGCTCACTTACAGTTAAGAAAGGGGGGGGGGGAGATCATCAGATAGGTTAGAATGATTTGAATGCCATATACCGCGAGAAAAATAATAGTACTGATTTGTTGGCATTGATATCTAAACCAATCAACAGCCATCGGTTAAGATAACTTCAAATTTCCATTATCACTCCCATACAAGTGATTTCTCAATATCTGAACCGATCCTTTGAGGGCACTAATGGCTATTTCCTTCGCAATGCTGTATGTTAGCCCCAGGTTTTTAGATATGTTGGCAATGAAGGAGGGTATGGTATCTCGTGCTCCCACAGATTGTTGGCGTATGATTAACACCGATATATTCGTGACGTTGCAATCTAGTCATGGAATACTTATACTATAACGCAAAGTTGTCAAACTCTGTAATTTTCGGCCAATTACGCGTTTCCCCAGGTGACCAAAAGGAAAAGACTTATTGACGAGAGAAGAGTTCTAGCTTCTTTTGCAAATTTTGTACAACCCGAATTCCTGTTCCACAAACAGAAACTGTGAATCATGATATAAGATATAGAAGTGGTGGTGACAAATTAACTAATTTTGAAGCACTGGTGACTTTCATACATTTATTTTTGTATTTTCTTAATTCCACGATTTTGGGGGTTTCTGTTGTAATATTTACCGCACAAATCATCACTACATCAAAATAAAATATAGAAAACATTAAAATATACAGTGGGTTCGTAGCTCGGCCGGACCACTAAAACATTCACATTTGAAAATTGTACTTTCAATAATTGTTCCTTTTAAAATTATTCATATTTATTTTTTATTTCATCATCCTCAATTAAAACTTTTCTTATTTATTTCATCATCCCTAATTAAAACTTTTCTAACACTTGTTTATATTATTTAGGTTAGGTTATAAAGGTCCGGCCGAGCTACAAACGCTCTGTACTGTCACACCATTTTAAAAATAACACATTTCACTCCATTGCGATTCTGAATTTTAGTCATATCATTAGGCAAACTGGTAAGGAATGATTTATGTCGTTGCAGTTTTTCAATAAAATGGTCGGTATTTCTTGATGAAATAAAAATATTAACAAATATTATTATTTCTTGTTATTACGAAATATGGCAACCCTACTCCAATGAATATCCCAAAAATCCAGAATGAGTCAAAAAACTGTTCCAGCTATGATTGTTATCATAATCAACTTAAACATAACCTGTCAGGAATTTGCTGCAAAATTGGAATTCTGACAAGACCTGCTAAAAAATTCACACTTCTGAAAATACCAGTAGTTTAAGTAGTACTGGTAGCTAATCAGAATGAATATTTTAGTGTGTAATTGCGATGAGTGTTCTCAAAGTATCTGAAAAAATATAAGTGAATAGTAAGCTAACATAAATGTCAAAAGTAGTATTTTCATACGTCAATTCTGGTCCCCAGAAATTGTAAAAAAATAAATAAAAAATAAATAAAAAATCTAGCAACTTTATTCTAGTTGCATCTCTTCACTCCGTCGTAAAGTCTATGTTTCTGCCTCATACAATGTCACACTCCACATAAAACACTTCACTAGTCTCTTCCTTAGTTCTTTTTCTATTAAAAACTTCCTTTGCCATTGCTATCCTACTTTTGGCTTCCTGGCAGCAGCTCATGTTACTGCTTATAATACACTCCAAATATCTGAAGCTGTCCACTTGTACCACTGCTTCATTTCGAATTCACACGTTTACCTTCTTTATTTTTCTTCTTGTTTGCATTTATCTTCATCCCACACTGCTCACAACTGTCATTTAGCTCCAGTAGCATATCTCTTAATATCATCTTTTCTTCTGCTGACAACGTCATATCATCAGCAAATCTTGTGCACTTTATTCTTCTTCCTCCTATTATCACCCCCATGTTTTGAAAACAGTTTTTCACTAAATTCTTCAAGTAGATGTTGAACACGGTAGGTGATAAAGAGCATGCTTGTCTCCTTATTTCACTTCCCTCTAACATTCCTTCTCCTATCTTGACTTTGACCCGTTGTTTCATACAAAGGTTACAGAACAGCCATCTCTTTTAAATCCATACCAATTTTCTTCAGGATTCCCATCAGTTTATTGCAATCTACTCTGTCAAATGCCTTTTCTAAGTAGATTCGCAAACACTAGCTATATACACTTCTTTATTCTTCTCGAGGTAATCTTTCGCCGATTGCTCGCAGCAGTCCAATTGTATTTCTCGTTCCTTTTCCCTTCCTGAGGCCAAACTGCTCTTCTTCCAACTGTCCTTCCATCTTAGAATACAAATGTCTATTCAGTATTCGCAGGAGAATCTTCGTCGAGTGCTATATCAGGCTGATATTCCTGAATTGGTTACATTTCTTGGCATTATTTTTCTTCGGTATTGGATGCAACACTGTCTCCGTAAAATCTTCAGGCCATTCGTCTTTCTCATAAATTTCGTTGCATATTGACATAATTTTCTTCTTGTCTTCATCATACATTTCACTAATTCAATGGGGATTCCTTCAACTTCTAGCGTATATTTCTGCCATAATCTCAAAATATATATTTTACAGTATCAAAATATTCTCTCTTCACGTTCGTATTGTAAAGAAAAAAAAGTAGAGCAAAGAAACAGATGCAAGAAATCTGCCACTGCACCTTCTGGAACCATTAACATAGGGTTCAGAGCCAAACACATTACTCAGAATCATCATAGCTGGTCCAATTCAGTACAGAAAAACTGAATCTAATCATATTAAACAAGATAAAGTCTTACATGCATGTCCTAAATATGTCTTTGTAGTCCTAGTGACCGCTTTCCGCGACGGAATATTACCAGGCCCATACGTCCTTTTTGCTTCTACCACTGTTACATGTTTAATCGACTATAATTCTCTTGCACTGACCTTCCTACAATGCAAAATAAATAGAAAAGTTTTAGCTTCCCAAACTCCTAAGTGTTGGGTCTGCGCTTTTTTAAATATAGAACGTCTTAACTGTTACTCAAATGATCCACTTAACTTCGCAAGCACTAGCGTTTTACGTGAAAATAATAAAAACAACTGCGTTTGTTTTGTTCATAAATTTGTATTTTCTTAAAAAAAAATATCTTATTTGAGCTGATAGTTACAGAAAAACGTGTCCACCGATTATAATCGGACACAGTTCGTAAATATGTTGCAATAAATTATTGTTATAATTTTCTTGATAATATATATGTACACTAAATTTCTCAAAATGTGGCTTAAAAAATTACCATGTTATAGACACAGCCTTGTTTTAATTATTAATTTCATATTAAAAACTCCAATATTAATTTATGCAATTTATTATTATTATTATTATTATTATTATTATTATTATTATTATTATTATTATTATTATTGTCTTCTTAAATTCTTACTATATGTACCTACTTTTGCCTTCTTCGTAATTTACTTTTCGGTGTCTAGGCTTTAATACTCTTTGAACCATACACAAGGAAAGGGGGGGTCAGAGAAGGCCTGACGGCCTTATCTCTACCAGGTTAAATAAATAAATACTAATACTATTAATATTAGATAGATATGCACTGCGAGCCTCCTCCTTCGTGTGTCGGCATGCAGAGAGCCACCGCGGAGACACCACAGGAAAGCAAATGACAAGGGACATCTACTCTGTACGGCCCGATTAGTTAGTCCTGACAGCTCAGCGGCACGAAAGAGGGGAAGTAATAGGAGGAGTGGGGAGAGTTCCGGAGTAGAGATAGGAACGAGCGGTCGGCAAAGGAATGCAGTACAGCTTAATTTACATTGGAAACATACAGCTCTACCGCACGCATGACATCCGATCGCTGCGAAGGCAAGCCAGTGAATAACCCAAACACCCCTTGACGTAACTAAATGGACTCGCCTGACCCAGGCGCAGATCGCAGGCGACTGTCAGGACTAAATCATTGTACTGTACCATGTAGGGAAGCGAGTACGCTATCCACTAAGCCAAGGCAGCTCAGTGTCTGTAGCTCAAGCGCTATTGAGCTGGCCTTCCACCCAGACAAGTCGTGTTCGAGGACGCGATGGAATTTTTCATTAGCAAAGTAGACTTTCAGACAATTTTTCTCGGGGTACTCCCGTTTCCTTCTATCATTTCATCAGCACTTTCCACCGCCTTATTTCATTTATCGTCTGCAGGAGTTAGAAATAGGCCAGGGTGAAGTCTTGAGGGTAGTATGGTTTCCCGGTGCTGGTATAAGAACTTGAGGCTCCGGGCCCTAGAGCTCGTCATGTACTCGTCTGAGGATGGGACCTGGCTCTGTCAGCCTGAAGCAGGATGGCCGCCTGTCAGCATCGAATTCACGAATACCATCCAGGAAAACAGTCGGACATGGACAATCATCGTATTATGTAGCGCGCACAATGGGCCAATGTTAGCGTAAGTGCAAGGATTCGTTCCGGGTCCGGCCTCCGAAAACCCAAGTCAAGGTGACGGATCTTGAGACTTTCACAGAAATATATGATTTCAGCATCCCTGACACCGGAAAAATGATCTTCAGCATTCTGTTTCTGCATAGCGAATTTTTGTAAACGAAATTTGAATGGATTTTCTCTGTGTTATTCTGTACTTACGAGTCACTTCAACCGGGAATAATTTATATGACATATAATTATTTTTAAACCCCCTTACCCGGAATTCTTCACTATATGAATATATTTACTGTAGGGTTTTATTTAACGACGCTTTAAACTGCAGAAGCACGGGTTATTCGACATTTAAATTATTCAACTTCGGTAAGCAAAGGACGATAAATTTTTCCTGGAACCAACTATGGTACCAAAATTGGGAGTGTCTCGATTTTGCAAAAGAAAGCCATTAGAATTCTATGTCAATCAAACTATCTTGAATATTGTCGACCACTTTTCATAAAATCACAGATATTAACAGTCATATGAGGGGCTCACAACCTGAGTGGACCAAGTCCACCAGTGATCAGTTTGTGGATTAATACAATCTTGGATGAAGAAAACTTAGATTTATTCATTGCCATAACAAACAAAGTCCATAACTCATTTGTTACTCTACAGAGGGCAGCATTTCCTATGGAAGGTGAATGTTGCTAATCGTGAGCCAGGAACTTTAAGACTCAATATCTTAGAACTATTCCACATGGACTTGGTCCATTCTGGTTGTGAACCCCTCATATTTACGACCTAGTCCTTCACACTCGACTTAACATAGACAATTACTCATTAGTGACCAATATACATGATCATGAAATTAGAAATAGTGAAGAAATTATTATTAATAATAATAATAATAATAATAATAATAATAATAATGATTTATTTAACCTGGCAGAGTTAAGGCCATACGGCCTTCTCTAACACTCAACCAGGAGTAAAAACTGCGTTATAGAAACACTACAAATTTACAAAGTACACACAAAATTGAATAAGATAATAATAATAAAATGTAAACAACAAGTAAGAAGAAATCAGACATAATATATAACATACAGAAAGAAAGAAAAAAGCATAATAAAATGTGAACAGCAGGTCAAAAATAAATGAGGCCTACAAAGTGTAAAAAAATAAGACAATTATTGATAATAATAATAATAATAATAATAATAATAATAATAATAATAATAATAATAATAAGAATAGTAATGATAATAATGATGATAATAATAATAATAATAAATAAATAAAATAATAACAGGCCTAATAGTAATAATAATACTAATATTAGTAATACAATAGTGCAGTACAAAGCATACAATGAATACAATATTTTTAAGTATACACAGTAAGGAAAATTATGTTTATATATAGCTCAACTTATCACATTAGAGATATACCATTATCGGAAAATATGAAAACAAAAATATAAAATAAGTTAAATATCACTAGAACATAAAAAAAATGTGAATACGTGGAAACATGCAATACAACACTTGTCATAATAGTAAGTTACATAAGACTAATACAAATTTTTCTGTCATGTGGATGAGATTATATAGTAAACTTCCCAGTCAATATTGTAAGTTACCAACCAATACTTTCAAAACTATATTTTATAATTGGCTTTTAATTAATTCTTTCTACTCTGTAGATGACTTTTTTAAACATATATTCAAATGAAATTGTTTTTAAATAAATAAAGTTGTCTATCTACTACATTTAGTTATAAGTAATATATTAAGAGTGGAGTGTGTTCATTAATTTTTATAGTTCCAAAATAGTTCGTGTTTTCATTGTTCTAATTAAACTTTACTCTTTTAAATTATATATATATTTGTACTATGTTTTTTCACCTTCTGTATTTGTGACGAAGTCTATCACTGTTTGTCTAATGGCTTAATAAATTGAATTGAATTGAATATTACGTGCTCTAAATCTATAACACGGGACTCACAGCTTTACTTCTAAGGATTATATAGCCCCTTGAAAAATCATTGCCCTCAGCCAGGTTTGAATCTACGAACCTTTGACCCAATAGATAGTATGGTAATCTCTATATTTCTATACCGTTGAAGACGACGTACATGTTTATTCTGATATGTTTATACATTGTTTTAGGTTAGGCACATAGTGCGGCAAACTGTTTCAGGCTGCTTGAAGCAAAATGTTTGTTGCTTTTTCAAACATCGTCTTCAATACACACTGCAGCAAACAACTCATTACCAAACACACAATATCTGTGATTCTTCAAATAGCGGGACGTTTTCCTATTCACATAAGGAGCTTCTCAGCATCACACTTCACTAGCAATTAATTATTACACAGGGCAATTCTAAATTATTGGTACAAAAAGAAGATATTCCTATGACTGCCGTAATGAATTGATTTCGCAAATACAAATATAGTATGAAAGGTTACCTTTCCAAGTTTCTATGGACATTCACAGATGTTCGATGTGGGCGTCATTTGTGACACGGCAGATGTGTACACAATTACTCCATTTCTTTCCACAACCCTGTCAACGGATAGGCGATGCGGTTGACTCAATTGATCTAGCCCAGCGTTTCTCAAACTATAGTCCGCGGACCACCTGTGGTCCTCGAGGTCTGCTCTTGTGGTCCTTCAAAAAAGACAGAAGAAAAAATAAAATTCAAACGAATTGCGTACCTCATACCATAGCTGAAAATCTCAGAGTTTGGAAATTACTTGTTGTAAATCGGACATGTTCCTGCATTAATTTTTTTATTCCTGTTTTTCCAATTGACGATATAAGAAATTTTAGACTCCGCCTATTTTAAAATCCGGGCGAATCAGATCCAGAAATTCAAATTGTAATACCTTTCTAATTATATTTTTTTGCAGCCAATCACAAGTAACTTACAACACATTCTGTGCATTGTTGATTCATCGCTTACCTGTTTAGCAGTCACTTGTTTGAAATCCTTCTTATGTGGTACACGCTAGTAGTTGTCTATGTCTCTATTAAATAGTGTCCATTATACATCTTTGAAAAGAAAGGAACGTGATGATACGCTTCATTTAGGCAGTGCTAATACTTCAGAAGCTGTGTGTGAAGATATGAATATTAGTGATTCTAGTGCAATTAAAGAAATATCTAGTCCTAGTGGTAGCTGTTCAAAGAAAAAATACTTTCGTAAATATAACAAGAGTTATTTGGAACTTGGATTTACTTGGTGTGGCAATGAGAGTGAACCAAAACCTCGGTGCGTCGTTTGTTACGAAGTGCTTTCAAACGAGTTTATGAAACTCACGAAATTGAAACGGCACTTAGAGACGAAACACACAAGTGTAAAAAGTAAACCTGTCGAAATACAGTATTAATGTGAGTACCAACATTTATTTTTTTTTAAATTAACAGTTAAAAATTATCCAAACTCTAATTGACTTGAATTATTAAAAAATATATAATGAATTTTCTTCTATTAACATTAACTTAATTAGTTAATACTAATATAAAATTAATTGAAATAAATTAATTATATTTTAAAATATAAGTATACTGGCATTAAAATATGCTACAAAAATGATAAATTTTCTTTTGAAAGAAATAAGAGTAAAGTGGTCCGCAGAACTGTTCTGACTTAAAAAAAGTGGTCCCCACTTCAAAAAGTTTGAGAAACGCTGATCTAGCCTGATCAATGTGGAGTGGCACCGTCTTGCTGCAAAATGTAGTCGGCTATCTCTTCTTCCAATTGGGGCAATAACCACTCGGACAGAATGTCGAGGTACACCTTACGAGGTTGTGGTGGTGAGCTGTTTCTTAGCAAACTTTGTCCGGAAGTGTCTCTGAACAACGATTATCGATAACCTTTTTGCGTATTCTTGGACATAATAAGCTTTTTATATCGCTGATGCCTCCATTTTGATTAACAGCGCCTCTAGTGAGCAATGGTGAGTTTTCAATGTTTTCATCGTTGCAAACCAGAATTTGAAGAGTTAACTTTTCATTTTATATTTTTTTCTGTGAAATAAATTCGTTACAGCAGTCACAGGAATGTTTTCTTTTTGTATCAATCATTTAGAATTGCCCTGTACTTTAAATCAAAAGCTTAATTTGTTACGTTAAATGTGCTTAAATGCGACAGGTTCATGTCGGTAGATTTACTGGCACGTAAAAAAGTCCTCCGGGACAAAATTCCGGAACATCAGCAGTTGCGAACGTGGTTAAATAAACCATAATTAATTAATTAATTTACTGTACATGAATTAAAGCAATGTTTTTCCATCTAGTCTGTAATGAACACGAATGCATCCATTAATTTATTCCACAATAGTTGTTTGTCTCCTGACATATGACACTAGTTCATAAATCACTGTGACAAAGCACAAGCAGTAGTAGGTCTAGACCTATCGTTCATGCTTTATCATGGACGCATGTACAGTAGCTACATACTTGAGTGTCTGCTGTGTATGTCGAATATACGATCGTAAGTGTGTAGGAAGTTGCAATCAAAACACTAAAATCTATGAAGAAACTCTTGTTTTATCCTCCACGCTGTGTTGAAATCAAGAACTTTTGAGTCTTGTTCACGTCTCTCTACAAAATATAAATCGAAATGCGACTTAGTGTTAGTCAAAAAACAAACAAAATATGAAACAATTTGTTTGAAAACAAATTTGTTTCACCCAAGTTGAACTGACGACCAATTTTTCACTCTTAGTTACTTGCTATGACAAAAATTCCAATGAAATGCATACTTCAATATGTCAAAGCATCATTTACATACAATGTGATTAATTTTAATAATGGTTGAATAGTGCAAACAACGGCATAGAATTCAAGGCCATAATAATAATTCTGACTAGTCCGGGTAATGTGATATCGAGCTGTAGTCCTTGTAAATACACTATAATCACTTAACTTCTGCGTCTAATGCTAAACAAAAATTAAAATGCTGAAAATAATCTTTTAAGATATAGAAACCGTTAGGAGGATGGGTGTATAGGAAGTAGTGTCGTGCATTTCAATCTCTATGTTCGGTTCAAGTTTGTCGAGCGTGACAAGAACTGAAGTCGTCTTTGAAGAAGCTCGCTCGAGCTTGCTTCTTGTATGATCTGTGCTTTTGAAGTTCGCTGGCCTCTCCTACCCTCCCCTCCCACACATTAATGCTTTTAGCTGAATAAGGATTTTGGAACAAATCTTGTGAAGTTTTATTTGGATGCAATGATAGGTAATTTTTATTACAAAAATATGATTAAACATCCACAGAAATATATGTACATATAGATACATCACATTATGTTTTAAAAACACATGACAGTTGTTACTATACCAATTACAGACAGAAAATAGCTATAATTACATTCTTCACATAATATTCAAATAAACCACAATTGCTCAGTAACAATATTTATGTGAGTATACGGATGTTGAAAGCGACGTGTATTGCCGGCACTATGTTCGATTCAAGTTAGTCGAGTGTGACAAAGTTCGACATCCGTCGATGTTCGCTCTGCAGAAGAAGGCCCGTCGTGTTTGTTCCACCCAAAGAGTTTGTAATATACAACTAGAGACACCAACGGCGCTAGTTTCGCGTACAAAATTGAACCGCTTTTCGGCCGCCATTAAAGGGAGTTGGTGCTTCGCCAGGAGTGCAAGCAGTTCATGCTTATTGAGGAGTACGAATAAATATAAGAACACTTGAAGGGAAATAATAAGAAAATGGTGAAATACTGCGCCGCAAATAATTGTTCCAACATAGCTACTATTGTAGGATGCTCAGGAAACCATGCATATCTTAATATTTGGAAGAATGTTTCAAATGCAGTTCCTCCTTTGAATGTGTTCACAGAATGTCGGAATATTTCTGGGATAAAGTTTTTCCAGAAACCCATTAATCAGGTTTATAAGGTTGATTTCAATAATGTACGTAAGGGTTAGGTGCCATCACATTACATTGGATTATAATAGCAGAGTGCATAAGAAAATCCTCAGATTATATCTGTCTAAAACTGTTTTATTTCACAATAAATGAACTAATCATGTAATTTTCGTTTTGTACAGTATGTACGTCTAGTTTTTGGTTGTATTAAATGCAGAGAAATTAGTGAAAATATAGCTTATGGCCTAGCTAGGCCTATTATTACCACTACTACTAGGTCTACTATGACCACTACTACTAGGCCTACTATTACCACTATTACTAGGTCTATTATTACCACTACTACTAGGTCTATTATTACCACTACTACTAGGCCTACTATTACCACAAAAACTAGGCCTACTACTACCACCAATACTAGGCCTACTATTACCACTACTACTAGGTCTATTATTACCACTACTACTAGGCCTACTATTACCACTACTACTAGGCCTACTATTACCACTACTACCAGGTCTATTATTACCACTACTACTAGGCCTACTATTACCACTATTACTAGGCCTACTACTACCACCAATACTAGGCCTACTATTGCCACTACTATTAGACCTACTATTACCACAAAAACTAGGCCTACTACTACCATTAATACTAGGCCTACTATTACCACTACTACTAGGCCTACTATTGCCACTACTAGTAGGCCTACTATTGCCACAAAACTTGACCTACTACTACCAATACTACTACACCTACTATTACCACTGCTACTAGGCTTACTATTACCACTACTACTACTACTACTACTACGTCTACTAAAGTATTACCAATACTACTACGCCTATTATTACCACTACTACTAGGTCTATTATTACTACTAGTACTACTAATAGACCTGTTATTACCACTACTACTAGGCCTACTATTACCACTACTACTATGTCCACTATTACCACTACTACTACGCCTACTATTACCACTACTATTAGGCCTACTATTACCACTACTACTAGGCCTACTATTACCACTACTACTAGGCATACTAATACCACCAAAACTAGGCCTCCTATTACCATTACTACTAGGCATATTACCACTACTACTAGGCTTATCATTACTACTACTAGGTCTATTATTACCACTACTCCTAGGCCTACTATTACCGGTACTAATTGTATTAAAAAGTCTGTAACGACCTCTAACTTGGTGGTCATAAACTACACAATGAATAGATTGTTTTGTGACAAAATTTATTCTCATTATATTTTAAATCAGTTTCCAGAATTTTTATGATCTCATATTTCACCACTAAATATGTTCTAAGCCCCATATACCTTCCTCTTCCTTTACATGAAAGGACTGAAATTAGATAATTTTAAATATTACAGTAAATATCCATTATTATGTCCTTAAAACAATACTAGTAATGCTGAAATTAATGTTGACTTTGTCATTATTCAATATTTCACATACTTATCCCGAGTGTATATGGGTGATTTAATTTATTTTTTAGAATATCGCCAAAGATGAATAATTACAATACTTCAATAAATATAGCGCTCCTCTGCCATTCATGTTTATTTCATCACGACTCATCCTTTGTAAAAGGTGTTTAAAACAGTGTCTATCACCAGGCTACATCAGTGTATTGTGGTACTGTTTTTTAATTTCGCGCCGCAAACACTCCCGTTAATGGCGGATGCTAGCCGATTCAATTTGTGACATTTTTCTTGCCTGCCACTCACGGGTATGTGTCTCTAGTAAGTATTACAAACTCTTTGGTTCCACCTTGTTATGAAAATACTATCTGTCCTCCGCTCCCACCCCTTCATGTTTGAGCATTTGCGATTAGTTTTTCATATAAAATAATGCGAAGGTTATAATATCTCGGTTGCCTCTCTCATGTTCAAATATTGCAGGACACTATTTTAATCCGCTTAAGGATTTCAGTTCATATCTTGCGATTAGTTTTTCATGTGGAATAATACGAAGTTTGTAATGTCTTCGTTTCCTCTCTCATGTTTCAATATTGCACAATGCTAGCCGGTACTTTTAACATTTACGTTTTTTTAAATATATTTTATTTGATTTATTTATACATATATTTGTGTGGTTGTTTAGTCATTTTAATAACAAGAAAAATTACATATATTCATTACTGTACGTAACTTCGCAAGATATGTGCCTGGCATCTGTATGTAGCTGAACCCTAAAAGCGCAGCTAGAGGAGGAACTAAGGAGAAAGGTACCGAATATATTATGTAAGGAAAAGAAAGGATTGAACAGACGCAAAGGTAGCTTCGGTTCTACAGAGACTCGGCAAATATGAACCGAACATAAGGCGTCTAACCGGTTTTCAATGGACTCTGTTATTTTAGTTTACACGCTTCACTTTGACGTACTGTTGGGATGCCTATGGCGTAGAACGAAATCTTGATATCCCCTCTCATGTTCGAACATGCACTACACTAATGGGTAGGTAGATAGATAAGTCGATATGTGGGCAGATAGGTGGGCAGGAACTTGGTGGTGGACAGTAGGTGGGTGAGTGAATAGTAGATAAGTAGGCTAGTACAATTCATGACTCCTTAGACCACGCAGCTATGGCGCGGAACAGATCCATTTCATTAATATTTTTAAATTAAAAAAAATAAGTAAAATAATTATATCGTCGGTATTAATACGATAATCTATTTGCGAAAAAGCCAGCTTTGTTTAAGCTGATTCATTCATACATAGGCTTATTTATTTATTTATTTATTTATTTATTTATTTATTTATTTATTTATTTATTTATTTATTTATTTATTTATTTATTTATTTATTTATTTATTTATTTATTTATTTATTTATTTATTTATTTATTTATTTATTTATTTATTTATTTATTTACTTATTTAAACTTCACCACCAACAGAAGCAAGCTTCCTATATATATAAAACTGAAAACAAAATATTTGTTCATTTTAATTAGTCTTTTTAGTTAAATTTATCATAAATAGCTTAAAACTGAAGACAATTAGCTTAAAAGTGCGTGAAATCTCTTGGGGGAATTCTGTGCTCCTGGAGAGAAATTTAACTCAGAGCCCTGAATTCATCATTTTACTGGAAAGAGGTAAAGGAAGAACTGTAGAAAACCGATAGAGAACTAGCAAAAAACTGATTATACATAGAAAATTAGTCTCAAAGCCACTTTTCCACCGCCATCACAAATTTCACCTTGTCCGCACCAGTGTTAGGATCCAGCTAATAAAGCCTACAGTGTGCTCACTACATCGACTCCGCACTACTTTCACTTCTTTAATCTTTCTTTTTTTCGACAGTTTTATTTCTCCTTGTATTAGCCTATTGACTTATAATCCAATGTGATGTCAGACACCTCCAATATAGGCCATGGAGGCGCACAGGATGACAGGAGGAATACACCCACCTGTACAGACAACCGGCATTAATAACAGTAGGGATATCAGTCCTATATGCCTGCCGCCTTTACCGCAAGGAAAGACCTCTGGTATTAATTTCTATTAGATATTAAGTAAACCCCAGGGTCATAGTACTGCCAGAAAGATTAGATCAATGGAGAAAATCCATGACCCCATCGAATCCGCAATCTTCCGCTTGGGAAGGTATTATGTGTTGAAAGACACTAGACAGGGACACATTGCTGGCCTCCGTGATTATGTGGTTAGCACGGTACAGAGCCACAGCTGAGACAACACAGGACAACATCACTCAGTTCCGAGGATGGAAGGTAAATCTCATTCATTGCCAACGCCTCAAGGAATCGAACTACGGACCTTTGGTTTGGAAGCATATAAACTAATCACATAATCAACGCAGCAGATCACCTCTTTAATAAGGCACTGAAACTGTTTGGACCGTAGCCACTGAACGTCATTATAGCGCCCTATTAATAACTTTGGCGTCGGCATCCTACCGTCGTTGGACCTTGAATGCTCTGCTTGGGTATCCTTTGCAATTAGAAAGATGATACGGTGCAGTAACATCCCATTGTTCCCTGAATCATTGATACAAAATATAATTTTATGTAGAAATTGTTAATTTTGTGAGGTAATATGGATGCTCACCTCAAATTCCACTTGAATTTGTCGGGTCTTCTCATATTGAATTTAGGGGAGATACTATTATTTTTTATAACAGCTGTGCACCCTTCTTCACTAATTTTGTATTAGATCAAGCTTATTTTTAAATATGTCTAGTCTGCATACTTCCACGAAAGAAACTTCAACCAACTTTCACTGTGTCGAGTCCGGCAGGATTTGCTCGAGGTGCAGTGAAAGGTCCGTGAGGTAGGTAAGCTCATGAGTTCATCGAGGCGATCTCCTTGGACCTTTCCCAAGTTCGCCGCTCGTGGCACTAGTATTTGGGTGTCACTATCAAATGCACTGTTGCCTTATTTGCTAGCCAATTACAGACCTGTAGCCAGAGGAGAAACAGATAATAGACCTACCTTAGTCTGCCAAATACAATTACAAATATGTATCTTACGTAACGGAGTGTTGTGAATGTCTTCTTGCATCCCTAGTCATGTTTGCTCGCTCTAAAGTTAGTTCCAGCATCAGAATATATATAATACAATAAAGAATTTGTTGTGATGATTGCCATTATCATAATATTGCTATTTAGGTCTATTCATTACAAAAGTATACAAAATCTCCCAAAAAAGGTTCAGAAAAATTTTAAGGATGTGTTGAACTTGCAGAAAATTTGAAAGATTGTTATATTACATCTGTCCGAAAATAGTTGGGTTTGAGTTACGGTACGAAATTTTATATTCATGATAGACTACATTGCTCTATTGTTACAGTAAGTGTTCAAAATGTTCGCTTTTGGCCATGAGACAGAACTGTGTTTTCACTCATTAATTCTCCAACGCGTCCATAAATCGTCTCCATGATGTAGGAGCCTATATTGCTACAAAGGCTAGCACAATCCGCTCTTGGAGATACTCTATAATTTCCTCTTTAGACGAACAAACATTAATTTTCAAATTACTCCAAAGTCAGAATTCCAGGAGACTCAAATCAGGTGAGCTTGAAGGCCATGCAATTGATCTTTGGCTCACTTCTACAAATTTCAATTGAAGGAATTGTGTTAAACTGTATAATATGTTAGTTAAATTATACAGCTAAGTGGCAAATTACAGTAAACCGTCTGCAGGAGTTAACATAATTATATTTACGTGTTACTTCCTGGAGTTACTAACACAGTAAGAAGTAATTATATTCAACTAGAGATGGGAACGATATGTCGGTTTTATGAAATACCGATATTTTAGTTTCAATATAGCGATATATCGATATCGAAATTTTGATTCATTATATCGTATAATATATCGGTTTTCTCATAAATTTATCGTTTTCTTTGTAGAGTTATTATCATTTTCTCATAAATTTATCGTTTTCTTTGTAGAATTATTATCATTATCAACAACAGCAAAATCCACACTCCGATAATTCCCGAGAGATGGCGCTAATACCGATTGATCGCCGGCTGATTTCTTAATATCAGACATTTTGCACCTTGATTGGAATTGCATTGTTTGGATATACAAGGCACAAAGGCAGAGCAATATTTTGATTTTAGACAAAGGCAGGTGAAATATGTTGAAGTTTAAGCCACTAGTACACTCATAACCAACCTTTTCTTTTCACTTTCATAGACAAACTGGTTAAATGTAGGCGCAATGAAAAAAATCTTACGATTTCGTGCAATACAACGAGAAGTTTCGCAGTTCTGGACTCCAGATCTTTCTATATTCAATCCCATATTTTCAATCTTAGATTTCTGTAGATTTGGGTATTTCTATGCACGAAGGTGAACATACCTACAGAGATTCAGAATCTGCCCATAAGTGAATTTCATAAAAAAGAAGTGTGACTCAGGTCCTTTCTGTAATCATCGATTCAAATGAAGTTACATTATTACCTTCATCTCATTCAGACGCTAGATAACAATAGCAGTTGATAAAGGTCGTAAAGTAAATCACTTAAAAATTAATTACACTATATATGGTAATATACGAGTCTAATTTCTAGTAGCCTAAATCATTTATGGGAGAAACTACACTTACTTTAATTAGCTGACACAAGCGAAATTCAGGGACAGGTACCAATAATTGTAATCTGGGACAACATGAAATGGGGTTAAAACTGGATATGGACAAATATATCGGGACGAATGTACTTGGAACCAATAACCTGTGACCAATCGTCGGAATTTCCATCAATCACCTATCGTCACCACCATCTTAATCATAATCTTTTACATTTCTAGACGAATTGGTTCGTTTTATTACTCAAAATTAAATTCAGACATTTTTAACTTTCTTTTTATTCTTCTTCTTTCTCCGGATCGGTAATTCAAAATTTGTAGCGGTATTCATTCTAATCCACTGACATGTTGCATCCAATTTTGTTTGTAATTTATTTCTGATTATTTCTAAAATAGATGTAATTTCAAGCAAAACTGTCCCACTAGAGTCTCTGAAAGGCCTTTCAGATAGCATAATAATGTCTTCCATCTCACGAGACAATCGGCTCTAAGTAGCAGTAGAGATGTCAGTCCTACATGCTGACCACTTCTACTCCCACAAACAACCTGGTATTCATTTCTGTTAGATGAGTGAACTACAGGGCCTTAGTGCGGCTGGAACAATTATATTGATGGAGAAAATCCATAACCCCACCTGAAATCAAACCTCGAATTTCCGGCACACAGCGAAATGACTTAATCACACCGCTATCTCCCGCAAGTTTACCCTGACTGTGAGTCATATTTACGAGCTTCTTAGCCTTACATATACCTCACGTTAAGTATCACGGTCAAATCTTACAGACAATGACATTCAAGCCCGAGGCAAGATTTTAGATACGATCCCGGCATCCACAAGGCTTCAACGCTGACTCTTGCGAAACTGATGCTCTGCAAATTCGACATAATTTTCGTGTAAGTTATATTTCTTCAAGGTGAACTGTTAGTACATTATTGTTAAAGGGTTGTGTAGTGGAGTAAACGTTTTCTTGATAAAAGAGGAGCATCAAATGCCAAAAATGTCCAATCGGAAGCCAATTGACTAAGAACTGTGATATTGTAAATTCCATCTCTACCAGAATCGAAATGTTTCACTTTGTCATAATTCACAGAACAACACTGGAACCAACTTCCTGAACGTGGAGGGGTACAGTATTATACGATTATTTAGTCCTGACAGTCGCCGACAATGTGCGCCTGGGTCAGGCGAGTCCATTAAGTTACGCCAAGGGGTGTTCGAGTTAGTCAGTCGCTTGCTTTCAGAGCAATCGGATATCACGCGTACGGTAGAGCAAGCTGTACTGCATTTCTTTACTAACCGCTCGCCCTTATCTCTACTCCGTAACTCTTCCCACTACTCCTATTACTTCCCCTCTTTCGCGTCGCCGTGCTGTCAGGACTAAATAAATCGGTCTACCTCCCTGCTTCTGTAAATGTGGTCCGGTCTTAGTTTAGTTGATCAGATGACGGTTTCTAATCAGAAAGACTAGGATTCAATCCCTGGCAAAATCTTTCTGATTTTTTTATGAACAAAGCAGTTGCGCGACTCGTACTCCATTATCACCTGTCATTTTCATTTCACTGTACCTTCATTATCATCGATTTTCATTGCAACAACTGTGTGCATGTAAAAGGAACGTTAAATACGGAATTCAGGTCTTTTTTTTTTTTACTTTTCTTTATCGTCTATACTCACAAATACAGCGAATTTTATTTCAATGACAATTGATGTGAAGCCAGACGAATTCTATTAATCTTATGATCTGTATAATTATGTGCATTTCCTGTCATGAGTGCCAGCCATAATGGCATGCACTTGCTGTTAAGACTATAATCTCTCACCAGTAGACATGGGATTTATATGTAAATGCATATTTAGTTTGTTTTTACTTGTGATATGCTACTAATTCCACAATTTTGGACATCTGGACGACATCTACGGCTGACCACTAGGATCTAGAATACAAAGCAGAGGTTAACTTAAAAATACAATATGATTGCGGAGAGAATACAGAACAATGATAAATTTAAAAATAAAGTACAATTTGATTTTGGAGAAATATGGGATGAAAGCACAATGAAGAGTAATGAAATGAGATTAAAAAAAAATATTAAATAGTATTATACAAGTGATTTTGTAAAATGGATGACGACTTTTTCAATACCATTAGACAAATCTTGTTAATGTCCTCATTAGAAAATTTAATAGAAAGGAGAATGGTTTTGGTTAACTTAAATGAAGTTCCCCTAGCGCCAAAAAGAAGTCCTTTCACTTCCCATGTGTTAATATTCATTTTGCATCTCTCACTAAAGGGAGGAATACATGGATTGTAAATAGACTTATTTTCATCGTTAACGTCATTGGCTTGTTGATCATCCTTCTCAAACCGGACGGTGGGGTAGAATGAGCTTTCTTTAATTTCGGCGATCGATGACTATAATGTCCGTTCTTCTCGTTGACACATTCTCAGCCAAGCAGTGCACTTCTTCGTAAACCTCCCAATTTACCTTCCGAAGAGTGGTTGCGATGGAGCTTCTCACTTTTGCAATATGTTTCATGTCCTTCTGTTTTTCTTTGTGAAGTTTTATAGTGTATATAATTGCATATCTCCGATGTTGCTGCATATTTCTTCATTTGTTCATGCATTGAGCATATAATACATGTATTTTTTAATGTTTAATTTTAAAATTAACATTTAAACACATTAGTGACAAGATAATAAAGTCCTTACTATGGAGGCACCCGTAAGGAGCGTCTCCGAGCTCTACTGACAAAATCACGTGATGTTACTGTCAATGTTATATTCCTATTACAGTTGAAAGCAGGAGTGTTTGCGATACCCATCCAGAGTTAATGCTTACAAAGAAAATTTTCCAGATCTCCCATTACTCCCAGAGCCAATACTTATCTGCTGAGGTACGTGGATTGAAGCTGCTCTCTCTATGCAAATAATTTCAATGGAGTTAAAGAATTCGTTGGTGCGCTAAGTGCAACTGAAGATTTGTCAATTCAACGTTCACAGAATATTTTAATAGTGAATATTTGCAAAGGCACATTTCAAAATTATAACTGAAACCACAAAAACATGTGGTTTGTCTTTACATGAATCTTTATCAATCCTCAAGGAGGTTTGGAGTAAACTTCAAAGTGCTCCTTTAAAGTATGCAGAAAAATTAAGTGGTAAATTATGCGGTGTTTTAGAGAAAAATCTTGACATTGAGGTTTTGTGTTCTGTGTATAGGCTAAATATCTTAAAGGTCAAAACGTTGTGCTTCCAGAAGAAATTTCTGAGATCTGAACACTTGTTCATAGGAGGTGCTCAGTGTGATGTCCATTCTTGTCAATGCATTTCTCTGCCCTACAATACAGCAGACTACAGATAATATTACCGTAGTTGACACCCCTGGTATGGAATAATGATACGTCGCAAGAAATTCTGAAAACAAAAGTCTGGTTGCGGATATGAGCGGGGTTCAGCAGAGATGGTGTTGTGAATTTTCGTAATCAGCATGTGTAGGCTAATGAAAATCCCCATGCAGTTGAAGAAACAAGGCATCAACACCGATTCTCAATCAACTTATGGGCAAGCGTTCTTGGTGATAGATTAATGGGGTCATACGTGCTACCACAGAGATTAACTGGGGATCGTTGTTAGGACTTTGCATTGCCATGAATGGACGGCACATTGAGCACATCCTATGAACAAGTATTCAGATCTCAGAAAGTATGTGTTGTAGGACCCATATTTATTAGACATTATTTTCATGTTTTGATGCATACTATCACCTCCTAAAATATTGAATACATTTTAAAGACCCTGTATATGTGCTGTGTGTGCAGATGCATACAGTCAATCGTTGTATCTAAAACATAGCTCGCTAACACTGGAACAAACATCATGTATATTAGCACACAAGGTTAAGGGACTCCGTTGTCTATTACTGCTCGTATCTCGTGAGTCTCAAGGAAACATTTATTGCGTTTCATTTTGCAATATGATGCGTTTTTCCATGACACGAAGTACATAGAGTATAGGGCAATGTAAGAACTAAAGAAAAAACAGCAACTAAGAACTACATAAAGCGTTTAAGAACTGGTTTAAGCTGGATTTTTTACGATGATCAAATCTTGCTACAGTTCGAAGGGTGCACACTGTAGTCGCTGCTCTACTTTTTACTTCTTATTAGGGACAATATTGTAATGCTGCATATAATCCACTTCGAGATTTTCACGTATTACATAAGCATCCTTGATGTTGAAAATGTGATTTAGAGCTTGCTGTATGTCTGCGTACCGAGATTTCTCGCTAATTATTGTATAAATTTTGTATATACTCATTATCTGCGGGTCATTTTTTACGGGAATATTGTGCATGTAATATAAGAATGTTTAGTAATTATAGATTATTTCAAATAAAGACACACATTGGTGATCCGGTCCAAATTTAAAAATCTAATATTTTATTTTTAACTTTTTGTATTAGACGTATGTAGAATAAACTGATAAATGAGTCGATTACTTAACTTAGTATTATCAAGAAAACGTTTAGCTAAGATAAATTAATTTTAGACTATTACAGTGGGACTTGGTAATCCGAACAGATTGGGGAAAGGGGTTGTTCGTATTAGCTAATCGTACGGATTAACGGGGTCTTTTCTGAACGAAAAAAAAAAAAACTTTCAACGAAAAAAGAAACACATTTATTTTATGTGTATATACGATACGTATATGTGTGACAAAACATGTCGAAACCTTCCTTACTACATACTATGCCTATTACCAAAAAAGTCGGTTACTTTTTTTTTAACATTGCTATTCAGTTTTTGATGGAATGCAGAATCTCGCATACGCCGCAGCAACGTAATTTCATCATTGTCTTTACTGTTTTCTTTATCTCATTGAAGAACTATGCTCAAAGCTTTCACTACTTCCGAAGCAGAAATGTTCGTAGTGAGGTTCATGTCATCATTGTCTTCATCCTTCTCGGCCTTCTCGTTGTTGACAGCTTGCAGTTTGCACAATATCCTCATCAGTAGAGTCCAGCGTTTGGTTACCTGTCCTAGAGCCTCCAAACAACCCGCAACAGTGTAGTATGTACGAAATATAGATCGGCGGCAAACGACCATATACACTTCAGGTCTGCCGTTCAGTGAACATGCCAAAATAAAAAAAAGTTAGGCTTTTGGATATCAGTACTGTAATGTGGTAACGAGCACTTCATGAGGAAAAAAGAAAACGTATTTTATCAGAAAGAAGGAGAAATTGTTCATTTTAAACATTTAAAATTTGTGCAGACGTTCATTATAATGCGTAGAGAGAGACTCGTGAAGCAAGTAGTCGATGTAAATCATTTTTTAATTGCGATTTATTGCATTATTGTAATTTTCGCCATATATTATATATATTTATTTTCTTGCTTGTCTGTCTGTCTGTCTGTCTGTCTGTCTGTCTGTCTGTCTGTCTGTCTGTCTGTCTGTCTGTCTGTCTGTCTGTCTGTCTGTCTGTCTGTCTGTCTGTCTGTCTGTCCGTTCGTCCGTCCGTCCATTTATAGATGTGTACATACATAGGTTGTGTCCAGTTACAACGTTCAGTGTAAAACAAATATTCATAATTGATTTCTACAGTCTGGCATTAGAGATGGTAATATATAGAAAAAAAGACTACAGACATTTCTAAATGAGCGAAAGTTGAAACATCAGGACCGAAATACATTTTATATAAGTTACTTCAATACTGTCTCATTTTCAATTGTGAATATTCAAATTTCAATTCTTTCAATAACTTGTCATAATATTTACTTCCAAACTCTCTTTGACTTTGATAAAATTTATAATATTTATTTCAGAAAGTGCAAATCAAATATTCAAAACTCTGTACATAGAAAAATAATGAGCATTCGTTTTTATTTTTTGGATGAAAAATATATTATGAAACAGGAATCTGGATGCGTTTGACTTGTGAGAATAATCATGTGTTGCCTATAAGGTCGCTTTAAATAAATATTTAGTTTGTCATTAAATCAACGTGACAATATATTTTGTACGTGAATACTATTCTACTATTCACGTTGTTCAGTGCATAAATTATAGGAATAATCAGATGTAAACACATGAAACGGAGCGGGGAGACGAGTCATGAGTCTGTTCCAGGCGAAGCTAGTAGGCCTATAATCCATGCACACCTAATTTGTTCTCAAACGCAGGACTCTACTCGTCAGTCAAAATTTCTTGATGCTGTATCGCATCGTCACAGTCACCAGATGCCCACTCTTGAGCCTCATCTTCAGTGATGATCTTGTTGTCTTGTACCAACTTAAGTAAAAGTTTGCTGAGACTGATCTCTCTATCCTGGACTCTAGGACGTCGTTATCCGACACCAACTCTGGAGAAAGATTATTTCATGACTTTTGTATCAAATGTGACGAAACATATGACCAACAGTTTGCTGAGCTGTTTACATGTTTGGACAAGTGACGAGGCGGAAGGAAGGGTTTCTCGAGCCCGTTCGAATTATTGCGTCCTTCGGTTTACCAAGTGTTCGGATGATCGAGTCCCTACTGCATATGCGCTTTAAGCGGATAAATTTCCATTTCCTACATCACACTCACAAAGGACGGACGAACGAACAGACAGAAGGTATAGTCAAAAGCATTTTTGTTTAGGGGATGCTTAAAAAACGGATTTTTACAGAATATCGAAAATTTTTTCTGATGAAGTAAAGAAAATGTTTAAAAGTGAATGTTTAAGTATGAAAATTAGTTGTTTATAGTGACATAGTTGCACGGTGTTTCATAGACATGTAAGTATCCTGGGTGAATATTTCGTCGCCTTTCACACGAAGAGACGTAGGAACTCAAAAAAGTCGACTTTAGAGATACGCCGGTTTTGAATACATTCGTATGCAGTTTACCTCGGTATGTAAAGTACATATGGACGTATACGAGTACAACAACGGCGTATCTCTGAAAGTGACTTTATTTTAGCGCAGTGGTCGTCAGCACTCGCTGAAATGAGTAGAGTGCATGGAAGGTAAGGAACTTTGCTCCGTCGAGCACAAGGGATAGAGAGACAGCATACCCGCCAGCAGCGACGATTTCACGCTAGGACTGTGTCTTGTCCGCGGGTAAGTGACGCTAGCCCGAGCGTGCAGTGTTTTGATGACCGCTGTTTTAGTGTGTAAGGTGACGATTTACAAAGATAGCTGTTAGCACCTAACTTAAATGTGCTCTACATTGTTTACAGTTTCATTAATTTATCATTAGTTTTCTTCTTCTTGTGTTCATTCAACGTCATACAAATGAGGATTGAGTTAGTATCTCCATTACGAGTCTTGGAGGCTCACAGAGTAGCGGGAGAATAAGACTCCTTTACAGAGAATCGATATTATTAGCAGTAGGGATGTCAGTCCTATGTGCTTGCCGCCTTTACTCCCAAGGAAATAACACTGGTACTCATTTCTGTCCCAGGGTCATCGTGCTGCCGGAAGGATTAGAGAGCTGCAGAATAGGGCTTACAACCGGTTTTCATTCGACCGGCCAGATAACATCCGTCAAGATAGAGCATCCGACCGAATGTTCGAATTTCAACCGGTTGTCCTTGATGTTTTGCAGGTTAGATGGAACACTGACTTTTAAGTACACAAACAGAGTAACAAGTGAAGGAAATTTACCATGTGTAGGGCCTAATTTGAAAAAGTATTTGCTTAATATAGACATACTGCATACTTTATTACACTTATCTTCATAACATAGGGTAAACTAGGTAGTTATTGACCAGTATACGGTGATTGACCGCTTCCTTTTTTCAAGTATATTGTGAATAAACCACGATCGTGATTTCACTTTTTGCTGCATATACCTCTAGTAGCAACCCTTATTTGTGGTTAGTTGTCGCTGTTCATCCCACTGAGTTAGTGTCTGTTGTCTGAGAGGACTGAAATCGATTGGAAATGCAACTGAACCTAAACAAGTGTAAGTAACTAGAGAAATTGCTAAGAATAATGCATCCAATAATTTATTTATTCTGCAAAGGATACATAATTTCTGGTGCTCGTTTTTACACTCACAGTGTGAGAAAAGGTATAAGGTTTCCGTCCACAGAATATTATTTTGTTAAAGTTTTTATATGACATAAAAATGCCCCGTGGTCAATCACTATAAAGTGAATGGCCGCAAACTACAGTGATTGGTCATTCATAAATTATTTGTTAGAATAATGACCAATTTGCTCCAATTCTATATATGTTATCGGTTAAATGATGGGGATTTTTACAGGACTGATACTATATTATAATGCCTAAGCCAGGTAAAGTGCATTATACAGGGGAAGCTTTACGAAACGCTACAGAACCTGTCCACAGTGGATTTGATTTAAATGAAGCTGCCAAGAAGTTTGGTGTCCTAAAAGCAACCTTAGCGTCCAGAAGCAAATATCCCGTTGAAGGAAAAGTGTTCTTTGGTCCTCGTCCAGTGCTGGGTGAAGCCATTTGTAATAACATCAGAGAAATGACACACACTTGCTTCTGATAAGGCACAAAAGAGAAAAATGGAAGAAGAGGCAAGAGAAGGAAGGAAGCGAATAAGAAATGAAAGAAAAGGCAGCGAGAAGAGTTCTTTTCTTATTTTTTTAACTTGGTTATTTAACGACACTGTATCAACTATGAGGTTATTTAGCGTCGATGGGATTGATGGTAGCGAGATGGTATTTGGCGAGATGAGGCCGAGGATTCGTCATAGATTACCTGAAATTTGCCTTACGGTTGGGCAAAACCTCGGAAAAACCCAACCAGGTAATCAGCCCAAGCTGGAATTGAACCCGCGCCCGAACGAAACTTCGGATCGGCAGGCAAACACCTTTGCCGACAGAGCTACGCCGGTGGCGAATAGTTCTTAATGAGAAAGATCAGAAGAAGAGAAACGAAACAGACAAGAAAAAAGTGAAAATTGTGAAAATGTGTTGTTCAATCACTAATAAATGAGTATTCAATAACTGTGCAGTAGACGGTCAATCACTAATAAGCGTGTGGTCAATAACTGTGCAGTAGACGGTCAATAACTGTAAAAGTGGACTTGTTGTGTTTATTTAATTTATCTTTGCATTAAAATTTCATTTTTTCTTTTGTTTATTGATTTTGATTTGTTTCTGAATCTTCACTTGACCCAATGCCTTTAAAATTCTCTCAATAAGTTACCACTGTTTTCCGCTATTTCATTGTTTTATTATTCATTAGCTTAAGTGGTCAATCGCTATACAGTTTACCCTATTATATAGATGATCAAATGGACACTATTAACAACAAAGGAAATAGGTGTAATGCATAATATGAAAACTAATGTGTAAAGAAATGCAAGAATAGAATAAATTACAATTACTTACTAAATAGAAGAGAAAATAAGTACATACATTCTATTGTAACGTTTACATTTTAAACTCAAAATGCATACCTCTAAAACAGTAATTGTTAATTCTTTTCGATTACCCTAAGCAGATGCATTATTTCATTAATAAATAATTTTTAAGAAGATATGTTTTGCTCTTGACAATACCAACTGTAATACATGACTGGCTGGCTGTAATGAGAGAAGAAGAATTACCAATGAAATAGTAGGCCTACACGGTGACAATCGCGTTTTTGCAAGGGTTCTTGGAACTCGTACATGG
Source organism: Periplaneta americana (assembly GCF_040183065.1). NCBI lineage: Eukaryota > Metazoa > Arthropoda > Insecta > Blattodea > Blattidae > Periplaneta > Periplaneta americana. The sequence continues at coordinate 100,386,507 of NC_091131.1, read as the reverse complement.
CTCAATGTGGTCTTTCTTTGCCGTCCACCCACAAAGAATGAGAAATAACTCGACTATTCGTTAAACCGAACCTGAGACAGTCCGTGAGACGGAAGAGCTTTGCATTCGAACTACAACGCCAGGCGTTTAATAGCAATATATAATTTATATTTTTCGTAACCGGTTGTGCACGACTCTAGAAAGGATTACATCTATGGAAAAAGTCCATGATCCCACTGGAAGTCGAACTCTAGACTTTCCGACTTGTAGCGCAATGCTGATTATTTTCCTGGTGATCTGGGAGCCAGCACTACCCAACAGTCCAGTGCCTAAATTACAGAAGCGCGGGTGACCACCTGCTTGTCCTTACTACCTTCATAAAGATAAAGAAGCGTAGTGTTGACAGAATTGGTTTCACTGTTAGAACATCTCTCCGCCAGCTTGTCGGCTTACCAGTTGACATTCGAAGCCACTTAACCCAATCGAGAGCATTGCCCAACTTAGAGATAGATCCACAATCCTCTAGAATACTCGGCACTCGTCACGCATTCCTAGAATCGCTGTCGTGGAGCTCGAAGGTTTCGCTATTTAACCTCAAACTGAGATAGAATATTGCAGTTCATGTTCTTCCTCCCAGAATGAACTGGAACGTAACGTTTGCTTTCTTCTTAGTGCAGAAACAAGTGTAATAAATGATAATTGAAAATATGGATTTTTATTTTAGGCAAATTTATATTATTGTTAAGCTAAATTGGAAATACTCGTCACGATAAATAACTACCTAAATATTCTCTAGCATTGATATGTGGTACGAATTACGGGCTTCGAAAACAAACTTGGAATGTGACAATTACTATTAGAGGAGAAAAATTCGTACCGGCGCCGGGGATCGAACCCGGGTCCTTGGTTCTACGTACCAAGCTCTCTCACCATTGAGCTACGCCGAAGTCCAATCCACAGCACCGGATCGAACTCCTCTCCTCCAGTGTTTTTCCTCTTTGTGGCCTGACTCCAAGTTGGGCATGTATGTTGACAGTCAACTGCCATTATACAAGGAGCGCACTCAGTTGAGTGACTTGGTGGCCGGGATTCCACAGTAATATGCACAGTAATCTGTACAGAAATATGCACTGTTTCTCGAAGAATCTACGTAAAGATTATTATTTTTTGGTCCTACAGAATATATCTGTTATGGTAACAATTAATATTAGAGGAGAAAAATTCGCTGAGTGCGCTCCTTATATAATGGCAGTTGACTTAATATAAAATATCAACATACATTCCCAAATTGGAGTCAGGCCACAAAGGGGAAAAACACTGAAGGAGGGGAGTTCGATCCGGTGCTGTGGATTGGACTTCGGCGTAGCTCAATGGTGAGAGCGCTTGGTACGTAGAACCAAGGATCCGGGTTCGATCTCCGGCACCAATCAGTTTGTAAACCGAAACAGAAATAAAATGTCCAACCTAATACGACGGTAGTTTCATTCCCGAAATCGGGTGACGTATTCTATGTGCCAGTATCTCTGTCATACAACGCAGTTCCCCCCACCTCCCGATGTTTTTCCAAGTGTAAGGCCAATGTCAGATAATCTCATGGTAAGTCTTAGGGTGCATCTCGTCAAAGTAGCATAATATCTACTTATCCCCAATTCCGTCACACAGAATCGTTGCATAATGTCCACACCTGTGGAGTAACGGTCAGCGAGTCTGGCCGCGAAACCAGGTGGCCCGGGTTCGAATCCCGGTCGGGGCAAGTTACCTGGTTGAGGGTTTTTTTTCCTCGACCCAATACGAGCAAATGCTGGGTAACTTCCGGTGATGGACCCCGGACTCATTTCACCGGCATTATCACCTTCATTTCATTCAGACGCTAAATAACCTGAGATGTTGATACAGCGTCGTAAAATAACCGAATAAAATAAAAAAATCGTTGCGTACTATATAGAAAAAGATCTGCAGCATTTTACGCACCTAACGGATTATAAATGTTTGCTTTATATCGATATGATACAACATGTTAAGCTATATTTTTACCCTTTCCGCTAGAATAAGCCCATTTGGAATCACTGACATTTCTGTAATCTCTGACTCATGATTTGCTTGATGATCCCATTTGGTATCCTCAGAAGTAGTTTCGTTCTTTACCATAGAGAGCAGCACCCGGTAGTTCCTTGGTCAGCTATTATTAGGAAGAGGATTGCTTTGTTTGTTTGTTTGTTTTTTTTTTTTTTTTGTTTCTCCATGGTGTCTCTATGATCTTGTGCACCCATAAATTCATGTCAGAAAGGGTTAAATATTGAAAAAGTGAACCTTATTCCAATACAGGATTATCCAACACACATTTCACAGCTGTAATGGCTCTTGCTTTCTTTTAAGATGAAATTCCAATATGTAATGTATTTGGTGACAGCTGTGAATGTAAGGCAGGCTTGCACGTGTGCTGTTAATATTCATAGTTGAGTAAACAAGCACAGTCCTGAAGCTACTGCGTTCCAATAATACGAGTATTCACAAGGCCAAAACAAAATGTCATGTTAACGGAGAAACCGCCTGATGTTAATTTCCATGCAGTATGACGTCATAGACATGCGGGAGGTATAGGTCGATGTATCTAGTGGGTTGTTTGTTGTTGAATACACACCGGGCCGCGATACAAAGGACACCTGGCTGATAGTGATGCAAGTGTCCAAAGCACTCAGCTGCGAGGACAACTTCACCAAGATTATAATCATTATGTATAAACGACAGTTTTATGTCCGACGTGTACGAATACATGGTTTAACATTGGTGTAGGCCTACGGAGAGACTACGAAATGCTGTCGTCCTCGATGGTTCAGCCCAGTAGCGTTTCCTAACTTCTGAATGTCACGGATCCCTTGTACAGTACTGTCTTCCTCCGACGAGTTTAGTGCTGGGACCTGAGGTATTCTTGCCATCGGTGCGGCGGGGGTTGCAGGTAGATTCTTTTGTTGCTACAGCCAAGCCGAGCCGAGCGGAGTGGGAAGTATTAATCGTCCAAAAATATGCAGTCTTCAGTCTTCTCCCTGATGTTAGCTATGTTAATATTATATGAATAACTCATTAAATATTTCACCGTTACAAGTCATTTTTAAGGAAACATGCTGTGGAAAATTTTTGGTTTTATTCTATTGGAATTTTAGAATATGTGTGATTGGTATCGTGAAAAACAGATTCCTATTAATGTCATGCGAAAATCATTTGTTGGTGATATCTTAAAATACAAAATCAAGTAGTTATACTTCTTAAGTGAGTTCAGCAGTACAGTATATTTAAATTGATTACTTTACAAATTTAATTCAATTCTACTAATCATTAAATTTTATAGTATGATTCTTCTTTTCATTTATATTATTGTAGTTGTATTATGATTTTTCTTTTTATTTATTTTATTATATTTGTATTTCTGGTGGTGTGATGGCCTTAACTTCACCAAAATAAATAATAAATAAGTAGTAAACAAATAAATGAATAATAAATAAATAAATAAATAAATAAATAAAATGTTCTACAATACTTTCCTTCTCTGAACACGTAAGTACTAATGATTGTAGCCTATCTCTATCTCGCCAAAAATACGTTAGAAAATTAATAGGCATACTGCTCTCGTAAATTGGGCTAATGTTTTCAGTATGATTGTACCTACTTCCAGACTGCCGCTGTCACTGTCCCCTCCCACTCCAGTACCGCGTTAGACTAGTCGGAACCGCATTCCTCTCAGCACTAAACTCCTCAGAGGATGACAGTAGTTCGTACTTCATTTTGGTGGATCTCCTAAAAGTTCTGCATAGTTCAGGTACATAAACATTTTTATTCATTAAATATTTTCATAACGTAGTGAATTAAGTGGGCTGTCCAATTTAGGGTTACCACCCGTCCTGCAAAAGGAGGACATGTCCTCTTTCTTAATCATTTTATCCTATCCGGCAGGCATTTAAAAAATTTTGAAATGTCCGGCATTTCGCATTTCAACTAGAATTAATATGAATATTGAATAATATGCGATATTATGCACAGAATATCTAAACAAATGGTGAAAACCTATGGAAGAATTTAACTGATTTCAATGGTTGAAGCTGGAGCACATAAAAACATAAAATATGATGACCTATTGACATGTATTGAATTCTTACACTTTAAAAATGTCACTATTCATGATTTTAAGCTATTTTATCAATTTTATTCTTCAATGTACAAAGATATGTCAATCAAGTTAATTTGGAAAAATATTTAAGTTTAGATAAACAATGGTGCAAATTCTTCAAATCCAATAGTTCTGCGAGCACTGAAACTTTCTCAGAACTCTTGAAAATATGTCAATTCTATTTATTTATCCCAAGTCACAATGGAAGTGCTGAGAGAGTATTTTCCCTAATATCTGCTCAATGGACAAAAGAACGAAATCGCATGGTAACGGATACAGTCAGAGGTATCATCATGGTGAAATATAATTTCAAGGACATGTCCTGTGAACAGTTCCATAGTTAATTGTTACAAGATATAAGTTTATCTCTTCAGGCTCTTGTGCACAAAGTGGGCTCTACCGATAAGTAGGATACAGATGTATTGCTGATTCAGAAACTAGTGAGAGAACTGACCAAGGTGAGCCTTTGTCTTTATCTTTATTTTTGTTCATACCATTTTTTAAAAAGTCCTCCTTTTTCCAGCAATGTCCTCTTATTTTAGATTCCATGTCCTTCTACAGAATTTCTTCTCGTGGTAACTCTAGTCCAATTAAGCATCCTTATTAAATTGGTAACGATATTAAATTTTAATTTCGACTTCTTAATGTAATGCGAAAATGTATAAATACAAACATATTTTATTAATACGTTCTATTATGTTTTTCTGGGGAAAATGAAATTCGTTTTTTAGATTTCCCGTAAAATTGTTAATGGGATGGTTGACACTGCCTTGTGGCTGTCAGTTTTAATTCAATTGTAAGCAAGTTTAGCTCAATATTAATTTATACATACAGGATGAATCGTAAGTAATGTCATAAATTTCAGTGGGTTATTTTTTAGATATTTCAAACAAAAAGTTCAGTTTTGCTCGTTTTTGCTTCCTTCTCGAGATAAAAATTGTTTTATAGGAAACATTTCATAGCGTGTTTCGGAAAAGCCATTGATTAAATTCTCAATATGCTCAGCCAGTTTAAGAGATCAGTGTATTATGATAATAAATTATTGACAGAATTTTAGTTTTGTCTTTTATATATGCAGGAATTTCATCTAAATGAATGTAACATTTGAAAAATTCCTTTGCAGAACGAAATGTTACATCCACCTAGCTAAGGTCGGCAATTTGACAGCTAACACATTGGCTTTCGAATGTCACAATCAAAGTGAATTAGTAGCAGACAAAGAATATGCCATCAATCATCATACTGTATTTGCCGTTGTTCATTAACAATAAACTTTGGGAAACGCAGTAAGCTACACACGCACGCACACACACACACACACACACACACACACCTCTCTCTCCCACTCCCCCCCCCACCTACCTACCTTTGAGTAAGATAAGATATTAGTTGTACATTATTTTGTACGTCATTCTCTGTGCTCTTTTGTTCGTCGATCGCGATCCAACCTTGCACATACAAGGTCTATCTGCCTTTGCACACACCATACGAACTTCCATTTAACTTCACATCAACCTAACAAAGAAAACTCTTGTTGAGTAAAAAAAATTGTGCTGTCTATATACCTTGATAATATTCTTTTCTCGACAAAATTAAATTCAAAACCCACGCGGATATTCACGTGTAACTCCTTCAATTTTCTCGTGGCTTACACCTTCAGAACTTGACGGCCTAGAAATATCCTGCAAAACGATAAATATTTTCTCAGCTGGTAGATGTAACAGCAGATAGTACTTCACGTGGAACCAACTCCGCCTTATGGCTGCGTAAACACGAAGTAAGAGAAATAAAGTTTACTTACTTTTATAAACAAGCAATGAGTATTCCGTTAGCAGATTTTCTAGCGCTACAAATTCTTTCCAATAGAATTTGTGATGAACAAAAGCTATGTTGCGACATATTTTTTTCAAGATGTTTCCTTTTCCCACTCGCGGACCTGAGTTCAAATCCTGACAATGGCAGAGTTGTCTTTGTGGTAGACAAAGTAGGTATTGTGAGGATTTTTCTCGGGGTTCTTCTATTTCCCCCCTCGTTATTCCACCAACACTCTCTACAGCCCCCTTTCATTGTCATATCCATCCCGAAAAACAGGACATGTCCTATGTCTGCGTGACGTCGAATCAGTCGTTCGCCACGGCAGATGTATACCTAGCGGTTAGCACAAAGATTGGTAACCGAAATTGGTGGGGGGATGTAGACGGCTTATGCATCTACAGTATGTAAGATGTTTCTTACCTGACGGGGTTATGACGAGTCATATGTATACAAGGTGAATCTAAATTCAACCGACAAACTTCAGGAGTTATCAAGGACACCCAACTAAACAATTAGAAATAGGAAACTAATGGTAAAAATAATTACTTGTTCACATTATACAGAATGTTAATTATTTTTATTTGAAAACGTACGCTAGATCATCTTACTTTCAACTTTATCTGTAATACATGGATTGATTTTTTAGTAGTGGCAACTATGATTAAGCGATGCCATCCAAAGGAGCCAGGCAATATAGTTTATATTCGCCCCCTCCATGTCCGTTCACAGTGACAACAATAAGACGAGTAGTTGTGAGCAAGCGGTCGTAGAATACAGTCGCAATGTTTTCGAAGGAGGAACAGAGAAGCTGGTTAAAAATTCAATGTGCTAGAATTCGCATGGCACGACAGTGTCATTAAGGACTGCAAGAGGTTTGCGGTGCGGCTGCGTTACCTTACCGAACGGTAGCAAGGCGGGTTAGAATCTTCAGACAAGGATGCGAAAGTGTGTTTGACATGCCTCGATCTGGTCACCCAACCAGTAAGTGACGAACATATACAGATTCTATCTGCGTTAGTGGATACGGATCGGTACTTAACGATTCGTGAGTTTGCGCAAGATACAGGATTGGCGCCTTCGACTGTGCTTCACATAGGACTGCCTGAAAATGCGGAAAATTGTCTCAACGTGGGTTCTGCATGATTTAACGGACATACAGAAATGGCAGCTTCTCATACTCTCTTGCAGCGCTATGAGTGCAAATTACAATTGATGAGACCTGGGTCAGATCTTAAGAACCTCAGCTGAAACGCCAATCGGACGAGTGGCGTCATCACGGATCACCACGAAAAACAACAGTTCGGCAAATCCCCTCCATGTCCCGCACGTAAACCAGCTACATCTATTACACCGTGCAAAAGTCCAAAAATCTTTCAAGACGTTAGACCTAGAAACCGTGAAAATCTCAAATCATACTTCATTTTTGAAAACCGAAAATGCAAGTGCATGCATACAAGGGGTTTACCTATGCACAGACCCAGAAACAAAATTCAACTGGCCAAAATTATGTTTCTGGGTCTGTACTCTTTTTAACAGAGGTATGTCAATGGGAAATGGGAGAAGAAACACTTAAAATTTATGCGAAAAGGCATTCTTACAAGGGAAATTGAAGGGTTCAAAGCCATAGTGGGCCAAGCGCCATTTATTAAAAACGGAGAAAGCAAGGGTTAAAGTTAAGTGAATATCATAGTTTAATGAAGATTAACATATCATTTAGTTTTGATGTGTATACTTTATATTACTTGCTATGTGTTTCCATTGAATTATGGTAATAACTTCATTTTAACCCTTGTTTTCTACTGTTTTAGTAAATGGCGCTTGGCCCGCTATGATTCTGAACCCTTCAATTGAGGCTGAGAAAACTGAATAACTGAGCTTGAAGCCTACTGGTCACTTGTCTCACTCCGAGTCTGGTTGTTCCACTGAAAGAACTTCAGATAATTTTGAAAGAGAAAGCCGAAAATGGACACAACCTATTAACTGCCACATGAGAGAGAGAAAGCACGACAGAACAGCAGCAGTTTAGATTCGCCGAGGAGGAGCGTTTTTATCAGACATTGCTCCTAATTTCGCATTGCTTTGAATTCCAGTATTAATTTGTAAATGTTTTATAATAACGAAAATACTACGTAGAACTAAGGTTCCACGGTCGTAGTGCAGGTGGTAGTAATCCGGACTCGCGACCCAAAGCTGCGCTCGAAGCGTTGGTTCGAATCCCGCTTGAGCGGATTACCTGTTTCTGTTTTTCCGAGATTTCTTCCAATGTAAGGCAAATGTCAGATAATCCCATAACAAATCCTCAGGTTAATCTGCCTAAATATCATTTATCGTAGCCTAAATTCTTCAGACTCTAGATGACCTCGCAGTTAATACAGAGCCATTGAAGAGTTTATTATAACACCGCTAAAGCAACGACTGATTCTTGAAAATTCTTTATTTGGTGTCTTCTTCATAATAAAAAAGGTTACATAAATACTGTGAGGTGATGATAACAGTGATGGTGGAGTACTGGTGAAATGATCATAAAAAGAAAAATGAAGGACTCGAAAACTCCTCTGTCACAGATGTTTTACACACCATACTCTATGTACAGTATATTTTACGGTCTTAATACACAAAAAGAATCATCTTTTGTAGCGTCAATTTGTCTGAGCACCTGGTTCACACGACTATGGAAAGGATGTTTATTTTGCACCTAATTTATTCCTTGAATATAGCTGTGCTATAAATTATTTATAACACTTGATCTACACAAGAGACAGAAGGAACAAACAAACAAAACAAAACAAAGGAAAAACAGAGCTGAATCTTGCGTAAAAAGTTTCTTAATGTGTAAACCTAATCTGTCACGAAGTCAACCAAAGTCTTACGAAGGTGACTTTGCGTATGGCAGCCCATCATTTTCGTTTTTTAGGGGAGGGGAGGGGAGGAGAGGAGAGGGTTAAGATGATAGATCTCACGGGATCTGACGGAAATAAAAACTTTGGGTTTTTCGCAGATGAATAATATAAGATTGGATCTTTAATGATATAATGGCAGTGAATTATAAATAAATGGTGGGATGACTTTGTTTGGCTTTTATGGTCGGACTTAGGATGGAGCAATATATCCTAGATCATATATACCGAAATTATAGGCTTTGACGGTAACAACTTTTGTCAGGTTTACTATACTGCCATCTAGTTGTTACATAAGGAATCACATCATAACTCCCATTTGAATTGCATTAGCGAGTGTATTGCCATCTCGTGTTCGTTTACGGCGGACGGGTGGCGATCCTGGCGGTTGTCCTCTTCAAAGTGTAACCGATTTTAACATAGGGATGAGCAATCTGTTACATATATGATCTAGGTTTATATTCACAGTCGCTCGTTGTGCGCACTACACGTAATGCTCTGCTTGTTTCAAGTCAAAAGCGTGGCATTCGTGAATCCGAAGCTGCCATGTTGGCCATCCTTCCTTTGTCTTGAGAGAGCCAGATCCTATCCCCAGACGAGATCTCAAAAGACCCTGAATATATCAATAACTAGGGAATACCCATACTGCCCATAACTCTTCACTCCAGCCTATGTTTAACTACTATTACAGATGGTACTTGAAATGAGGAGAATGGAGAGCGGTGCTGAAACAGGAGTATTCCTAGAAGAGACCTCTAGAACGTATGATTTGCCCATCACAAATTCCATCACGACCAAGCTGGGCTCGAACTTGAGTCGGCTGGATGGAAGATCAGCGTGCTAGGTATGAGCCTTAAATGCCTAAATGGTGACACAAGAAGCATGTGAAGAAGCATTGAAAGTAAGTGTGCCTCATTATTATCAAATTATTTTTAATTGTTTTTTAATACATAATTAATGAACTACTATTTAATTTAATGTCACATTATGTTAGTTGAAATGCTGCTTAAACCGTTTATTTTATTTGGGCACATGATCAACAAATAAAGCTAACAAACAAAGTAACCGTACCTTTACACGTTCTCTTTCTGAAGTATCATTCTTTATATTGTCATCCAGAAGGTTGTTCTTTGAAGAACTCTATCTAATGTCTACTGTTTTTTTATGAGAAAGGAGGAGCTGTGTTTTTCGCTAATTCCTATTCTCCCCCCTTGGTTGAGTAAATATTGCAACACTCCACACGACACAGTTCTTGTGCTTTGATTGATTGCTTTCATGAAACGTGATTGTTAACACGTAGGCACCTGAGCTGAATGAAGTTCCTTAACTTAGCTCACAAAATCAGAACATTCGCCTTTCGAGAGGTCATGTTTCACAAAGAAAGAGTATCTTGGATATTCAAGGTTTAGAGCTTTGCACTCTATGTCGATAGACGTGGAGCTGTATTTCATCGGCCTTGATCCCCGGTCAGGTCGTGATGGAATTTGTTGTGGACAAAGCAGACGTTGCAGAGAGTTTTTCTCGGGTCACTCCCATTTCTCTCTGTCGCCACAGTTTAGTATATACAGTCACGAACCTTGAGTTGTGAGGGTGCTAGGAACAATTGACTGTGCCGGTACTATTTCGCATTGTCTGTAATGAAGCGATATTAGCGATCCTAGTGGTTAGCAACTATCTATGGATGCATATTTACCGCGTATTGAGCTTCGTGACTGTATATACTAGGCTGTGCTATCACTCTACCAACAGTTTCCATCTTCTTCTCATTTCATCTATCATCTGCAATAGTTAGAAATAGGCTCGGATGAAGTATTCAAGGCAGTACACTTTTCCAATACTGATGTAGGAAGAGCTTGGGGCTCCAGGTCTTTGGACTTATTAGGTACCCGCCTAGGGATGGAACTTGGCTCTGTCAGGGCTGAGACAGGATGACCCTTATGTTAGCGCCGGATTTACGAATGCCACCTAGGCAGGCTGATCACATGTAGGCCTACCGTTTTGAAGAACATTGTATCGTCCCATTGTTTTAAAAATTTGTCGCTTTTGCCCCGTTTTTATAAAAACGTTTATAATAAAACTAAAATATGCTTAAATATTGATCAATCATAATCTGAAATCAATATTTCTTTATCTGATGGATTGATGTATATTCTTTTAATGAAAGAAATGTTTAGATTTTTGTAATGTGGTACTTTGAGAGAGGAACAGAGATTAAAGGTGTTTGAGAATAAGGTTCTTAGGAAAATATTTGGGGCTAAAAGGGATGAAGTTACAGGAGAATGGAGAAAGTTACACAACGCAGAACTGCATGGATTGTACTCTTCACCTGACATTATTAGAAACATTAAATCCAGACGTTTGAGATGGGCAGGGCATGTAGCACGTATGAGCGAATCCATAAATGCATATAGAGTGTTAGTTGGAAGGCCAGAGGGAAAAAGACCTTTGGGGAGGCCGAGACGTAGATGGGAGGATAATATTAAAATGGATTTGAGGGAGGTGGGATATTATGATAGAGAGTGGATTAATCTTGCACAGGATAGGGACCGATGGCGGGCTTATGTGAGGGCGGCAATGAACGTCCGGGTTCCTCAAAAGCCACTTGTAAGTATGTAAGGTAGAGTTTACTCTCTCTTTCTCTCTTGCCAGGAAGTAAAGCATTAATAGAAAGAATATTTTATATCAAGAACAGTGAAACGGTTAAAAACCTTGGCATTATTTTAATTTTTTTATAGCGATCTAAGCTGGAACACTCGAGTAACACACACTTGCAAAAAATATTTTCTCTACTTCAATACTTCTTTCATACAAAAGAATTTTTACCATTTAGTCTAAAAATAATCTTATTCAGACGCTTGTAATGCCCCATTTTGATTATTGCGATTCCTTGCTAAAGGTACGGTCACACATCGCTACTTTTGCAGCGCAACTTTTGTGTCGTGTTCACACGTAAGCCAAAAGTAGCGCGCTGCACGCTACACGCTACTTTTCGTGCTGCGCAACCCGAGTGCTGCAAAAGTTGCAACTGGAGGTTGCGAGTCTGTTCACACACACAAAGCGCTGCTTTTGCAGCCGCAGTCATGCTGCAGGTTTTCATCTCCGTGTTGACTTCTCAATATACATTTTGTGGTTATGTTCGCATTATTAAGAAACTCGTGCGAAAGCTAACTTATCTATTATTTGCTTTTCTGTCATATCTAGTATTCAGAAATTGACATTATTTTTACTATAAAGCTTTTAAAAACGCCTATGTACTTAAATGATAACCAACAGTATATTCACGTAATCAATGTTGGCAACCCTCCTGTTTGGAACTACGCAACGGAAAATTTAAAACATGAATTATATCGTCAGCAATTATGCTCAGACTGTGTTGTGTATTTAATAGCTGTTACAAATAATTTATTTTCATCACATTTAACATTAAAATATATCCAAACAATAAAAGTATCATTGGCACATTTGGGTGGTAACACTGATTGCAACCGCAGCAAAAGTTTCAACAAAACCGATATCAAAAATGCTGCGGCTGCAACCCTGAGAACCCTGTTCACACGTCGCTACTTTTAAGCTGCGCGCAGCATGGAAAAGTAGAGGGCAGCAGGTTCGGCAGCCGCTACTTTTCGGGTTGCACCGTCGTTGTTCACGCGTCGCAGCACAAGAGTTGCGCAGTATTTTGTACTGCAGCGCTGCAAAAGTAGCGACGTGTGACCGTATCTTAACTAATGTAAGTTCACTCTTAGCTGAGAGTCTACAACGTGTTCATAATATGTGCATACGATTCATCTGCAATATTCGTAAATTTGACCATATAACGCCTTCCCTCCAGTTACTTTCATGGGTACGTCTGAAGGAACGAAGAACAATACATTCACTGTCTCTTGTATTTAGAATCATGCATACTTCTATTCCGAATTATCTGCTATCGCTTATCTGGTTACAACTCTTCGAAACCGGCATCAAGCACTTCTTTCTATCCCTCATCGCAGAATGTCTTTATACTCATTGAATTGAATTGAAAGAGGAGAAGTGGGAGGAGAAATTTAAAAGTACGCAAAATCCATCCTCGCAAAGGGTTCAGGGCTGAAAGAAACTGATTATGTGAGCTCGAAGCCTATTGGCCACTTGTTTCACTCCGGGTTACGCTGCTCCACTAAAGGAGCTCTAGAAAATTTTGAAGGGGAAAAACCGAAGATGGACAATCTCTTAGGTACCACATACGCTAGGGGAGAGAAATGTGATCAAACTGATCACAGGACAGGACGAAGAAATGGCGGAAGGTGGTAGTCTGCACATTGAAAAGAACTATGTCATTTCGCAGTGCAGGTGGAGTCGAGAAGACTCATTTATTTGCTGTTCGATCGGAGGTGTAAGCTTGGATATTGAAAGGAGCTTTGCCATTTCGCAGTGCAAGTGGAGTCGAGAAAACTCGTTCGTCTGCTGTTCGATGACTAAACCCTTCTACACTGTAGGAATACCTCGCCTTTATCACAATTCAAAATTAAATTGGAAAATTTTGTCTCATTCCATGGTTTTTAGGTATTGCTAGAAGTGTTGATTTGTGTTTTTAGTCTAGATTAAACTTGCAAGTTCCTTGTTTAAGTTCGTTAATTAATTAGAATATAATTAATTATGATACTTAACCACTCATGTAAAGTTTGTGTGTATATTTTTGTGTGGCTTTACTTAGTTTATAGTGTGATTTTTCTTTTTATTTCTATTATTGCATTTGTATTTCTGGTGGTGTGGAAAAGGAGGCCTGATGGCCTTAACTACACCAGAATAAATAAATAAATAAATAAATAAATAAATAAATAAATAAATAAATAAATAAATAAGTAAGTAAGTAAGTAAGTAAATAAGTAAATAAGTAAATAAATAAATAAATAAATCTATACTAATAATAAATCTGTAGCCGACATTTTTCTGGTAATTTTCGATTTTCCAAAAATAATTGGTCCTAACATGTATAATTAACCACCCTGAAACCGAAAATAGCTTTTTTGAAATTTTTGTTTGTATGTCTGTCTGTCTGTATGTTTGTTACCTTTTCACGCGATAATGGCTGAACGGATTTCGATGAAAATTGGAATATAAATTAAGTTCATTGTAACTTAGATTTTAGGCTATATGGCATTCAAAATACGTTATTTAAAAGGGGGCTTATAAGGGGGCCTGAATTAAATAAATCGAAATATCTTGCTTATTATTAATTTTTGTGAAAAATGTTACATAACAAACGTTTCTTTAAAAATGATTTCCGATAAGTTTTATTCCGGGCAAAATTTTGATAGGACTGATATTTAAGTCTGTCTGTCTGGATGTTTACCTTTTCACACGATAATGGCTGAACGGATTTCGATGAAAATTTCAATATATATTAAGTTCGTTGTAACTTAGATTTTAGGCTATATGTCATTCAAAATACTTTATTTGAAAGGGGGGTTTTGAGGGGGCCTTAATGAAATAAAGCGAAATATCTTGCTTATTATTGATTTTTCTGAAAAATGTTACATAACACAAGTTTCTTTAAAAATGATTTCCGATAAGGTTTATTCCAGGCAAAATTTTGATAGGAGTGGTATTTAAGGATATACAAGAGTTTTAAAATAACAATACAATACATTTCCACCACCGCCTCAGATTATAGTGTCGTTGTTCCGTAACTTCTATGTGCAAAATGTTAAATTTTTTAGTAGGAAGAAAAACAAATTTATTAATTCTATGGCAGTAGTGCATAGGAGATCGTGAATTCTTACATTTTGGAAAGAAAGAAATATAATTAAGTTATATATAGTAGATTGTATTATTTGCTGCATCACTATTTAAGTTATTTAATAGAGCAAAAATCTGAAAATCGATATGTGACATAGGAGTTATTGCAGGAACGACGGTGATGGCTACAATGAAATCAAAATAAATGACTCCGTCTATTTAAGGCGGCCTTGACGTTTATCAATATTAATATACAGAGAATATTTTGTGTGTTTGTATGATGTAATCAGCGAATAGGGATTATACAGAATGGGCACTGAGCGAATTTTCCTGTGTTTTGTTTCTCTGTGCGCCAGAGTTTAGTTCTACTTTCAAGCGCTAGAGGTTAGTGTAATCGAGCATAGGCTAAGATAATAATTGAGATTAGAGTTGAGACACAGGATTCAAACATCACCTACCTTATTGCATAATCCAGTAACGCTTTGCTTCAAATAAATTCAAGTTAACAGCTTTTTCTTATTTCTCAGTGATGAACTATTTGTAATAATATTTTTTTTATATTTCAGATAAAATAAATTATATTATAAAATAATATAATACATTATAAAATTATGTATCAAATTCGTTTAATATTTGTATAAAATATAATATAGGTATATGGTTTTACTTCTCATAGGAGTTTTGTTTTTTCCATTCTCAGTGCTATCAAATCATTACATATTTTAATTGTTGTTGGAGTCAACGTCTCAGCTCTCATTATAAAGGAACTCTAGAGTCTAGACATTACAGTTAATGACGGATTTACTATTTTATGGATCCAATTTATTTTATTTGAGTACATAATGTACCTAGATGTATTAATTATTATATGTGTTATATTTCCGCTGTGTCGACTGCTAGCTGGTGTGATGTCAGCGCCAACTCCAGGGAGAAAGCAGAATCTCACGCTCTAGCTGGCTGGAAGGTCATTGAAATCAGTCCGGCTACATCAAAGATACCGACGCGAAGTGTCCATTCTTTATAATCCCTATTCGCTAATGTAATCTCAGAAGCTAATTAACCTTCACTATTTGAAATTTGTAGTTTCTCTAGAAGGATGTAATGCTACAAATAAGGAGTGAAGTAAGATGAAAAGAAATCTGTACGCACAGAAAACTTGATATTCTGTCGAAATATTGTATAACTTGATTATTGCAACTTTATTTGGTCCACATAAAATACTCTAATTTTATACACTCATTTTACCTTAGAGATCACTGGAGCTGAGTTATTTTAAAAGGTGTCATGAAATGGCGTTCCTGCGCTCATAATTAGCCATATTCGTTTCCTGTGTTTCTTAAAATAATATTTATGTAGGGTACCTCAGGCGGTAGCATTTGAGACACGCATTCGGGGGTCCCGGGTTCAAACCCCGTGGCCGACCAATCTGACTGGGATTTTTCATGATTTCCCTTAGTCTTAAAGGTAAATGCCGGATTGGAAAGATACATGCCATTATTCATCACCGCCTCAATTACCAATACCAAAAACATTAATCAAAGTCTATAATCAGTTACATGAACACAAGCCATCTCAACACACAATAGAAGCAGGAACTCAACAAGAGTAAAAACGGCCTGCTGATATATTCACACATCCTAAACACGCGATATGACCACAGATGTTAAGGCGTGAATAAAATAAACTTAACAGAAAAAAATAAGATGCATAGTAAGGTTAACATAAACATGATCTTCGTCCACAATCAACTCTATTAATTTGGAGTGATTTATTAAAGGATGCATTCAAAGATAATTTAGAAAAATGTTAAACGAATTATCATTGCACCAAATGAGTGGTCTCTGGACCAAAATGATAGCATTTTAATTATTTAAATAGAATTTAAATTAAGTAGCATATTAAACGATTTATTCTTCTATCAAACACGAATGTTCCCTGGACCCAATGTTCTATTTTAATTATGTAATTACTTTATATTTATTTCTAAAAAGTGGAGCGGAGCGTACGGGTACAGCTGGTAAATAAATAAATAAATAAATAAATAAATAAATAAATAATATTATATTATATAGTTGAAGGAGAAATTCTGATAAAGAGTTGAAGTATTGAGAGCTATGCTAATCGTGGGACAAAATTGTGACGTGGAGTGTGATGCTTTTATGACAGGATACTGAAAAACCGAAATTTGTTACGTGAAGTAAGATGATCTGAAAAATATTTACGGTATGATCGTGGTGAAATGCAGCCTCCCCCTTTACGTAAACCTAAAGTTTTTGTGTATTCTTTCAAGATTAACTATTGTAACTTCAAGATTTTTATCAGACAACACTTTCCTAATGTCTTTTCTTTCTCTTTTTTAAGACTATAACTCACCCCTTTTTTCCCCCCAACGAATTATGAATAATCTGCACCCAGGTCACTTATGACACGTAGACAATCAACGCACATACTCGTATACAATGAGCTAATGTAAGGTTAAGCAAAGGATCTGCACCGGGTTTCGGTTCCGAAAAAACCAACCCATGCCAATGACAGTAAGCTGGGAAAGTAACATTTTTATCGACATCAACTACAAGGTTATCTAGCATCGGTGGAATTGATCATAATGAGATAGTATTTTGATCGCATGACGTCTAGGATTCGTTATGGATTATCTTACATTTGTCTTATAGTTTAAACAAATCTCGGAAAAAGCTCAGTCAGATAGCGAGCCCAAACGAGATTTGAACCGACGCTCAAGAGCAGCTTCTTATCACTAAACTATGCCAGTGGCTCAGCATAACTTAAAGTAATATCAAATTATGTCCGTGCTACAAAAATAGATGCGAAATGTTGTCAGAATAATATTTATTTTTTCATCAAGTCACTTCAACCATCGCTGCTTTATTTCGTTGGCGCTCCACGGTGACGTAAACAAAACTCGAGTTTGAATTATTCACTAGGCGATGCTGAAGCGTCAGATAGATGACGTAACAATTTCATGTCACGCCGCTTTCTCGTGGGATAGTTTGGATAGTAATCTTCAAGACAATAATTATGGAGGATGCAATTGGGGAAAGATAATTAAAAACAGAATTCCCCAGATCAGTTGTCATTACCACAAATTCTCTTTTCCAGGGCCAGTACAGAAACAATACATTTCATGGCTTCCAAATTGGAGACCGCGAGATGTGTCAGTAAGACTTCCCTTGATTTGAATTCAGGTCTCCAGCATCAAAATATTAAATATTTTCAATATGTTAACGCCTGTTTAGCATATTAAAGAGTAATGTTTTCTTTTGGTTCGGCTGTTTTGAATTGGGTTAATCCTGGAAGGCATTTGTCTACGAAGGTCTTTAATTTATGTAATTGATGCTATGTAAAGATTCATCTTTCTCGACAAGGAAAGCTTAGTAAAGAAAGTTTGTTTTGGTTTTGTATAGTTAAGCTTCACAGATCTTCGTGAAGTCTAACAACCAATTTAATTAAAAATAAAAGCTGGAAGGAAAATACGTGCAACGCCGGGTGCTTTCAGCTAGTAAGGTAAGTTGCCTCGTTTAATTATTAGGCAGCGGCATTCCTTTTAAGATTTGTAGGTCTTTATTACATGCACCGATAATAAAATGAAAATGCGACGTTGTCACGTCTTGTTTGTTGCTGCTAAATATTAATATAACATGGATATGGGCTAGGCTTAATTGCTCAAAGCATGAGTTAATTTGAAGATTATTTATATTATTTAGATTATTTATTTTAAATTAATTATTTAAAGAAATAATTAAATAGAATAAATTAATAATCAAATAAAGTAATATAAGTAAAAATTATGTCATTTTATTTTAAATGTAAATAATTAATTAAAATAGGCGTACTTACTTTTTAATATCTATTCATCATCCGTGTCACTTTCTCTTAAATCCACAATGAAACGTTCCCCATTTCCTGTTGTGTCTTGTATTCAGTACCGTTCTCCGACCATGATTGTGTGGTCAACACAGGACGACCAGAGATTAGAATTTATGTTTTCAACTCCTTCTCTTAAATGCTCACACACACTAGCACTGACGGTTGGGGTTGTATTGTTTTTCCTCACATGGGACTTAAGGCTAACCCATACTAGCTCTATCGGGTTAAGAACACAATGATAAGTGGGGAGACGAAGAACTTCATGTCCATAAGAGGTAGCTAATTCGTCCACTATGTATGTTTTATTAATATTGGCTTTCTTAATTGTTTGCATCATGGCTGCTTTAATAGGAATGGGATGAGGCACTGGAATTTTGTGATATTGCATAAAATTTATGATGTCTTTTACAGATGATCTAAGAGTGGGAAATTTGATAGCTTGCCTGGAGTGATAACTCGCATTATCCATAACAATAACACATTTTTTGTCTCTTGGTAAATTTTGGAGTAATCTAGTTTTGAATCAATTTTCGAAAACTTCACGTGTCATTTCATCGTGAATATCCGCTTTAGAATCTTGTATGTTTCTTGCAGATAAATAAAGACAATTGGGAACCCATCCCTCTCTTCCCCCAGCATGAAGCACCATGATACGCTTCCCTCTTGAAGATGGAGATTTCAAAATACAATTGCATGTGCCATCACCCCATCCTTTCCGAACAACATCGTGCGTATCGTACCATGTTTCATCAAGAAATACAATTTGGGATCCTTCAGACTGCAGTTTATTTAGGCGTTGCAAATAATTATAACGCCATGCCACAATTCTTGCGGATTCCATAATAGCTTGTTTCCTTTTCAGGATACGAAAACGAAACCCAAGTTTTTTAACCAATTCTCTTAAGGTTGTTTCTCCATAAGGAAAACCGGAAAGTTTGACTTTTTGTAATAATTCTTTTATTGTTAAGCATTGACCCTTATTGTAAGAACTATATATTTCACGGCGAATGTAATCACACGTAAAACCATCTACTTTATTAAATTTTGTGACTTTGTGTCCACGCTTTTTAGGTGTCTTAGGTTCCTTTTTTTACAATTTTACTTACAGTATTTCTATTTAATTTAAGAATTTTAGATGTCTCCGAAATTTTTCCTTGACCTAAATTGTTTTTCAGAACATACGTGTGAGCATTGCACACAAACGTTTGACACTGCTTACATAATTTTGGTCTAGCTTTTGAATTTGAATTGTTATTTAACTGTGATATATTATTATTATTATTATTATTATTATTATTATTATTATTATTATTATTACCATCGTCGTTATTGACGTTCATGGGTATCGGTTCCGACACTTCACTCGCTTCCCACGGCCTCCACATTTTTATTATACACTGAACTGTAATATAATTAATTTTCACTGTGAACTAGAACAAGACACACTGCTAAAATTTGCAACTCTGGTTTATACAATCCGCGTGGAGTATTGGAGCGGCCTTCAAAAGACTTGACGACGACAATGGACAGCGCGACATAATTAAAATTATTGAAACTACAAAGCTTCCGTCCTCTTTGACACCGCTAGCCTACTAATTGAACGTGGCTACTATATAAATGTGTAATTTGCATGAAGTTACTAAATAATATTCCAATTAATTTTTATTTAAAATGTAATTTTTATATTAAATATTTTGAGGTTTTCGGTTACATATATATGTATTATCGCCGCGGTTTCATGCTTAACATTCGGCAGGTCTTTGAGCGGCCTCGTGCGTAACATTCGGCAGGTCTTTGAAATTTAATTGTATTATTGTTCTCAATTTCTTGTGTCGCGGCTCCAATCACTCTCCTCAATTTCAATGTTGCAACCAATAAGCTGCTTCCATTATAAAATGACACCCACTTGTCTAATCCACGTGGACTAAAACCGAGGTTGCAATATCTTGTGCTGAGGACGAACATTAAGGTATGTGATTAAAAATTATTATTAAAGATGTATTATTAAGAGTTAAGAAGTCAACGTACTCGTATATGAAACAATAATAATAATAATAATAATAATAATAATAATAATAATAATAATAATAATAGTCATTTAACAATATAACAAACTAGTGCTTATTCTTATCGAGGAAGTAGACGTGACAACGTGACGCTTAGAGTGAAACCTACAGAGCTACAATCGGTCGGCAAAATTATGTTTTAAAAGCACATCGCACGTTATTGTATGATGCCGGCATGTTAAGTATGAGGCCGCGGCGTCAATACATACAGTATTTATAGGATCAATATTACATAAAAATCTGGATTCTACTGATATAATATGTTTCTCGTATATAATTAAATGAAAAAATCGTCCTTACGGATTACATCATGTTAAACCGTGATGTACGCAACATTTAAGGCGCAGTTTTGACTTCGTGGGAGTATGCCTGTGGGTTGGAATTGCATATCAGCTATGCATGTTTGCTCAAAAGGTGATGTTTTGTGTAGCTTAGGTGGAGATCTTCCGTCTGCTACTCCACGTGACTGGAGTACCGTCACGTGCGTGTCGTATGTACGTATGAGGTAACTAAAAGTAGAAAACTAGACCGCAAGAAAGATATAATTATGGTGTCCTGAAGACTACACATACTTTTTCTTGCGTTTAATGCGTTTCATAACAATTATGTAATTTCTTTACATTGCAACCATTTGTATTGCTGTTTATGTTTTATATTTTTTTTTTTTCAAGATACATAGCACATAAATGAAACCATTTAGCATGCACTGAAGTTAAAAGACAAACGGAACTTACTTTTCTTCTTAGCATACGAAATTATTTCTGTAGTGCAAAAAAAATATATGTTTAACTTCATTTTCTTCCTTTATATTATAGGTACAGTTGGAACCACCGATTCTGGCGAATAACCTTGCTGACAGTGCCAGTTGACGAGCTATTTGTTGTCCTTCATGAATGAGTTGTCGATAACGTTTTCCTCCACTATTATCATTGTTATGAAACATACAATTATACCACAGTACAGTTCGAGTGGATAATTTGTAGAGTGCCGCAAGCGACTTTCGTTCGCAATTATTTTAAAGTACGTCTCCCAGTAGTGTACTCCAACCACGAGAAAGTCTTTGGGGACTGAGATGAAGCGGGGTAATGCTGTGAATGAATATTGATGTCATAAGGTCACACACGTGGGTACTAGTATCTGTATTGGCTAGCTCTCACAGCACAAATAATAACATTGATACACACATATTGATACTACCCTAGTTAAAAAATTATATCACTGTTAATCTCCTGGTCTTTTAATCTCTCCATGAAGGAAATAAGATATGCAGGAGAGCGCATGGTTTTTAAACTGACGTTATAACGGTAATATTATCTATCTACTTCGCTCCAATAGATGACGCAATAGTAAGCACATTCCTTTCACGGTTGATCTCCTGGTTGGAGAACAGTAAGTGTAATATTTGTTTAGTTTTTGGAGGCGACTGTTCAGAGTCCAATAGAATACTCGGGCGTGCATGTTTACTCCAATGTCCTACCCATTCCAGATAACAACCGATCTTGCAGCGGTGAGTACTCGCTCTCGAGTTCACATTAACAAAATCCATCTGCCGAAATCGCTGGCGCCCACTATACAGTATGTATAGGCATATAATTCATTCTGGATAGGTACATGATAAGTGCGTACCTTATACTGGAATCATACTTGCTCTTCTTTTATTATTTGCATAAATTGAGAGATATGCCTATTTGTGGTTTACAATAAGATTCTGAGATCACAAAATTACTGCGAAAACATTTTTCTCTCGACATTTCAAGGTGAAGTTGTTAAACAATGTTATGCTTGGACACACTCCTGAATATTTACATCTTCAACAGAGATAACGTTGAGGGTTACAGTGTTGAAGATAATAATTATAATAAAGATAAAGGTAACGAAGATGGTGTATAGATGATGATGATAATGATGACGAAGGTGTTAAAGATCTTTGTCGTCCCCTTTTGCCGTGAAGCGTCAGGGTGTTGTTGAAGATGATGAAGATAAATTATAAAATTGATACAGACCAATTATATAATTATAAAGGCTATGAGGACGATATGTAAAGAAGAAGAAGAAAATTATGATGATAATGATGACGAAGATGTTGAAGATGAACTTTGTCGTCTCTTCGTGACGTCGAACTTCGGGATGATGTTGAAGATGATGAAGATAAATAAAAATGATTATAAGGAAATATGTAAAGAAGAAAAATATTACAACGATGATGGTGAAAATAATGACGTTGTGTACAAGGAGAATAAGATATGATTGAAAATGATGACAAAGACGAAGGTTATGAGAGTGGCATATGGAACTAGAAGATGAGTATAAGGATGATGATGATGATGATGATGATGATGATAAAGAAGAGAATAGATGATAAAAACGACCATGTTGGCTCACAAAGTGGTGGAAGGTTAAGGCTCCCCCCTGTGTAGCCAATCGGCATTAGAAGAAGTGAGAATGTGATTTTAGGTGCACTGGCTTTACTCCCAAGGAAATACCACTGATATTCAGTCTATTAGAGGCTATGTAGACTCCAGGGCTATAAAGTGGCTGGAAGGATTAGCTAGATCAATAGAGAAAATCATGACTCAACAGGAATCGACCGTACAACTTTCCGCTTTGCAGCGGCAACGTTTTAACTGCGACGCTACCGATGATGATGATGATGATGATGATGATGATGATGATGATGATGATGATGATGTCTGTGTGCTGTAAGGTTGAGTTCAGGTTGGTGATTTCACGTTGCTGTAAGTATAGTCCCTGTTCCCTAATGTACTTTCTCTTGTCTTCGAGATGGAAATGTTCACACAAGTTTGAGATGCTTGTATCTCTAAAGGTTAGGCTTATATCTGTTTGTATTTACAACAGTCAAATCTTTCAAAAGTCTCTTTTGTCTGCCTTCCATTTTGTATCACTAAGCTTAGATTCTGAATGTAAGTAGGATGTTTGTGTGGGATTGATAAGCCTTTGCTTAAGATTTTCTGCAAAACTGATCAGGATTTATTTCAATTGTCTTTGTCATGCTGTATAGCTCTTTTCTGCCAGATATCAAAATCAAAATAAATGTTTTTCTAACATCTAACAACCTCCATTTCAAAGTCTATTAAAGACTACTTAATATTAATATGTTTTCGAGTCTATATTTTTGCCGGTACGGTAACAGCGTGTTCTTATTTTAGACGGTACGGCGTACCGGCCCAACTACAGCACTGGTTTCGTTATATTATGTTCTGTGAATACTCTGGACATTTCTCGTTACTTGTGGGCTGTTGAGTCACGCAAAGCACTGTCCTTGTCAGGACTGTCTGTTGCTATCCGCAACCTGCAATAAAATCGGTCTGAGTCGCTGCCTGACTGCAGTGATCACAGCTTTCGCCGCTGTGCCGTGCCCTTACCTTCCCGCATTGTAGATATTGTGAGGTTATGGCAGTATAAACTCTATCAGCTGTTTCGTAAACCAGCAGCCCTATGATTCAATTCAACACCTCAGTCTCAGCTGGGGACATTTGAAGCATGAAGCAGTTCCAAAAATAGGAACTAGAGTTATGCCACTTTTGCCTTCAAGGTCCTCCACTATAATCGCGAGTTGGCAGCTCCTCCTTGTTGGCTTCTTCTATCTTGACCTCTCCGTTTCCTACATCCATCCTTGTCCACCCAGCTGTTTCAAATCAACCGTGGACAAACAGTTCCTACACTGCGACTCGCTTATCTTGGCTTCCAAGAACAACTGCGGGTTGTTTGATGATTCAAGGTTTTGGCGATAGTAACGCAGTACTGTTGTAATGTAGCTAATTGTTCTCGCTAAATGCAGCCATTCTTTGTGCAGGTGTTGGGATCCTAGAAAGCCCCGTGAATACTGAAAACGTGATTACAGAATCACAAATACTTATGCTATGGGAGAGAAAAAATCACCGGGGTTCGAGCTGCCACGCTGCGACTGAACTGCAAATTTTATGTAAAACGTCACGCCGACAAGTTGAATATGTTGGAGATCATTTTTTATGCGGGTACTAAAATGTTTTAGCTGCTTGAGATAGGGAAGAGCGAAAAGAAGAAAGAAAAAAAAGAAAGGAAGGAAGGAAAAAGGGGAGGAAGAAAGAAAGGAATAAAGGAAAAAGGGCGAAAGAAAGAAAGGAAGGGAAAAAAGAAGGAAGGAAGGAAGGCAAAAGGAAGGAAGAAAGAAAAAAAGGAAGGAAGAAAGAAAGAAGGAAGGAGAAAAGGGAAGAACAAAGGAAGGAAGGGAAAAACGAAGGAAGAAAGAAAGTAAAAGGAAGGAAGAAAGAAAGAAAAAGGAAGGAAGAAACAAAGAGAGGAAGGAAAGAAAAAGGAAGGAACAAAGAAAGGAAGGAAGGGAAAAGGAAGGAAGGAAGAAAGAAAGAGGAAGGAAGAAAGGAAAAAAGGAATAAAGAAACAAAGAAAGTAAGAAAGGGACAAGGGAAGGAACAAAGAAAGGAAGGGAAAAAGAAAGAAAGAAAGAAAAAGGAAGGAAGAAAGAAAGAAACAAAGAAAGGAAGGGAAAAGGAAGGAAGGGAAAAAAGAAAAATAAAAAAGAAAGAAACAAAGGAAGGGAAAAGGAACGAAGGGAAAAAAGAAGAAAGAAAGAAAGAAAGAAAGAAAGAAAGAAGGGAAAAAGGGAGGAAGAAAGAAAAAAGGAAGGAATAAAGAAAAAAGGAAGGAAGGAAGGAAGAAAGAAAAAGGAAGGAAGAAAGAAAGACAGAAAAAAGAAAGGGTGAAAGAAGGAAGAAAAAAAAGAAAGAGATTTTTTTCAGGAATTCTTACAAGTTATGTGTATGGTCATTATTCTCTATATTGGTTTTCGGCCTCTGTGAACCCTCTTCTGATTCCTTTCGTTTTCGTTTTCTTTCTCTTTTGCGCCAGTTAGTCTCGGCATTGTGAAGCTGTTGTATAAAATATTTCTATTTCTTAATTACTCGATAGTTTTTTTCTTAATGTTTTAATGTATTCTAATTTTGTTAGGCATCGTTAGAGCTTTCTAAAGAATATTTGTTTGTTAGCGTATGTTGAGTAGTTCACGAGATATTAAATTTAATGTTTAGATGATGAGCGTGTGAAAATCATAGACTTTTTAGACATGCTGTAGTTATATATATATATATATATATATATATATATATATATATATATATAGCGTGTAGGCTACACTTGTTCCTTACCTTTCAAACGATGTACAGTTCACTGCTCTAGTCGATGTAGTAGCGGAGTAATGTAGACAAACGTAGGTAACGCGGAAGTCTCGACACCGCGAGCGGCGACGTGAGTCCCTCCTCTGTGTACCGAAATGTAAAACGTTTTACGTCCAAAAAATAGTGTCACGAAGGTGACCAGTGTACTTTATCATAAGTTTTATGTGCATGTATAATATACCGGTTATATATAGATAATTAAAAAATTAGCTGCAACATTGCTAGTATTCATCTCTCCTGGCTGTCACTAATGTAAGCTGGCAATATGAGATGGAGCGGTACCTGATACGTGTTATCTGTAAGTTATAAGGTAATAATCCCATTTATATTCTCTTTGCAGTGATTGTAATAATGAGACATCTGCAACGCTCTAAAGTAAAAAATAATGTAGACATGAGCAGGACTCACTCAAAGTTATGTTTATTATTGTTTATGATTATGAAGATGTATTAACCACTCATTCTGTTTCGTGGATGCTGCATATTACAGTCGCTTTTGGAACACCATTTACTACCAGCAATACGCTGGAAGCGCCGAAATCTCTTGAATGCCCGTCCCATTGTGCTTCACGATGATATTCGTTGTCACGTTGCTCTGCCTAAGTGGTCAATTTACTTAACAGGTGGAACTGGCAAAATCCAGAGCATCCTCCGTATTCTCCGGATAGGAGTCACTGAGACTACAATCCTTTTCCTAAGATGAAAGAACCACTGTGAAGGATACGCTTTAGAAATAGACAGGATATTATAGCAGCTTCAGAGCAGTCTATTAGAAGCTTAGAGCCTTAGAGCAAAGTAACGTTGTGGATGGCAACCGTCACCTCTCAGGGAGTGGCAATGGATACTTTTAAGAACTTTAGGTATGTCAGTTATGAATAAATAAGTTTTTGTTCGTCATTAAAGTGTTGCCACCAATTTTCGAATGGCCATGTATATTGAACTGTTATTCAAGACAAGCCTAAATGCGATAATTTAGACTTAAATTATTTTTTTTAATTTACAATTCATTTTGATATGGTCAGCTATATATCAATATATTAAATCTTCAAATCTTATGGCTCAACGTAAAATATAAAACCAAATTACGAGGAGCGTCCATAAAGTAACTTTCCCACTCGTCCCACAGCTAGCAAACCATATGTTGCGCGAAGCGACTGCGTGTACGTGATAGAGTAAGTCCTGGCATGGCGCATGCGTTAGCGTAACTTCCCGAGTGCTCTCAGTAGAGTTGAGCTTAAACGATATTTCCAAGTATCTGTGACAACTGTGACTGTGACAATTAAATATCTGTGACTTTTATCTGTGATTTTGTCACACCGATATTTTATATCGATAAGTAAGCACAATATGCATGAATTACACCGATATTTTGTCACACCGATAAAAATTAACAGGAAATATTGAAGAGCAGTGCAATGTGAATACGATTTCTCTATACACGCCACACATCAGTGGTGTATATGGGAAAATCCAACAAATAAATTATGTACATGTACCATTAACAAATAAATATTAATCTAACTGAACAGTAACATGTAAAAAGTTAACCTCATATACCAAGAGGTTATATCGTAGTTGATTGTAGATATGGAATCAGTTGATAATTTTTTAATGTAGTAGGGTATGGAGAAATTGAGGTTATGTGGTTATCCTAATCGTTTTAAAAATTGATCCTTTTTATTGTACACAATATAATGGATAAATTATTTTAAGTCGTGCATTAACATTATAATATTGAGTCAGAATAAAAATTAACGAAACATCAGTATTCGGAAAAACAATGGAAAATAATTATAAAACAAAACAGTGGTTCAGACAGGATTTTACACAAGATAAAGTATTGGTAATCAATGGTATTATTATTATTTAAATCGTTTAATCACTATATAATTTATAATAAGATGGTGAAACTAGCGCTGAAGTAGTTTCGGGAATTTCGGATGTAAAAATCGTTGCATTTATAAGTTTTTTTTTTTTTTTTTTTTTTTTTTTTTTTTTTTTTTTTTTTTTACAGTTCCTCGGGTTAAACTAGCGCTGAGGGAGTTTCGGTGATTTCGGAAGTGAAAATCGTTGAATTTTATTTTTTGTGGAGATGCAGTTGATCGTATATCCAAGGCATAACAAAACCTAAACTAACCAAACCTAACCCATCACAGATTCGTATATGCAAAGTTTATATGCGGAGTACGAAGGGAACTACCTTAACGCTAATTTAGTCATTGATCGTATATGTCTAGGCATAATAAAAGCTTAAACCAACCAAACCTGACCTGTCACAGATTCGTATATGCAAGGCGTGTAAGGGAAATACGAAGGAAACTACCTCAAGGTTATTTTAGCGAAATAAGTTGCCCATCATATTAGCCAGTTTTGTCTCGTTCGGTTTGAATTGAGTGGAAAATACTTACACATTAATATAAATTCACAGTAATATGAAAATGTGAAGATCTCTGGGAATACATAAAATATTTATAAAACATATATACAGACTAAAATATGAAAACAAAATGTCAGATTCATGATTATATTATTATAATGCCACACATCATCACTTTGAAAAAAATAATATTGAACAAAATATCACGAAAAAATAATCAAATACCACCGCCCGATTGCTGTTATTGTATTATGCGCATGCGCAAACTCACGACGTAGAGGAGAAAATATCAGTCACAGACGTTGCAACGGTGACAGAGTACTGAATACGGAGCAGATTTCGATAGCGATATTTTGTCACAGATATTTCGCGTCATCAGTCACAGGTTTATCTGTGACAAAATATCGGTTTGTGAAATATCGGCCATCTCTAGCTCTCAGTAGCTTCGTTGCATTGGTTGAAGATGGACGTTCCTATTCCAGCTCCCGCCGCGTGAAGTGCGGTCAATGATAAAGTTTTTGAATGCACAGGCCATAGCGCCGATTGAAATTGATCGTCAGCTGTGCCAGGTCTATGGGCAAGCAGATGGTGCGTTGCTGCTGTAGACAATTTTCACCAGGACGCCAAATGTTCATGACGAGAAGCGCACTGAGAGGCCAACCATCATCACAGACGACCTTGTGGAGCAACGCACCATCGGCTTGCTCATGACGTTAGGCCCAGCTGACAGCTGACGATCAATTTCAATCGGCGCTATGCCCTGTGCATTCAGAAACTTTATCACCGACCGCACTTCACGGGAGCTGGAATAGGAACGTCTGTCTTCAACCAATGCAACGAAGCTACTGAGAGCACTCGGGAAGTTCCGCTAGCCATGCGCTACGCCAGGACATTACTCTATCACGTACACGCAGTCGCTTCGCGCAACATATGGTTTGCTAGCTGTGGGATGAGTGGGAAAGTTACTTTATGGACGCGCCTCGTATCTCAATGTTTTATATATTTTTACATTATGTTGTATTATTCTACAAACGTTTTCACCCTCGTAGGGGCATCATCAGGTACAATGGTGTTTACAACATCAAAATATCTAAAATCAATTATAAAAAAATATGACTACATGTTCAATGAAGTGTATCATAATAGAGTAATAATGTAATGTGTGTAAATAATCAAGCATAGTGTTGAAATGAACAAAATTTTA
The DNA here is from genome assembly GCF_040183065.1 of Periplaneta americana. Classification (NCBI taxonomy): domain Eukaryota; kingdom Metazoa; phylum Arthropoda; class Insecta; order Blattodea; family Blattidae; genus Periplaneta; species Periplaneta americana. Next base: position 100,357,216 of record NC_091131.1, on the reverse strand, counting down.
GAATGCATTCTCTATACTATGAACATAGCACACAATTAAGATTCATTTATGCCTGTGAATTTGATATATTTGAACCGGTTATGCTTTAATGTATAATTTTGTATGTTCAGTCTTTTGTTATTTCTTATATCATTCTGTGCCGGGAGAAATAAGGTCTTAAGTAAAAATTTTATACTCTTCAGGAGAGCAGTGGAAAGATTGAAATTGGTGTCAATTATAGAATTCTTTTAATTAAGAGGTTTTTCCTGGATTTTATTTGTTTATATTTCTTCTAAAATAGATCATGTTGCTCATTTAACAATTTTCTTGATTATTTACAAAATAGCCGCACTTAACCCCTTTTAAGACTACAACCCAAACTGAGAAGAAGGGACTATTTAAACATAAGACCTTTTTCATGTCAAAATAAATGGAAAATGAAATTATTAGGAATGCAAAATAAGTCTTCAACAATATAGGACTGTTTATCTGGTGCTTAAAGTTTTAAAAGGAAAGGGCGTCAGTATGCGATAAAATAGCTGAAATACAAGTTAGGCCTTTTTAATAGGGAAGCAAGGAAAGTAAACATGTGATGTTTGTAAGGAATAAAGTATTAAATATTCTTAAGTCCTTTGTTCTGTGTGTGCTCGATTCAAAAAGTACTTAGGACATCTGGTAACGCTCTATATATCCAGTCAGGAGTCTTATTTGATTTTAACCTTTTATCAGATTGTAGAGAATTGTTTCCGCTTTCAGAATATATAAAAATATCATTTTCACAAAAAATTGACTTAAGACCTTTTTCCTCCCGGCTACAGAATTACAATGCAGTTTGGGTGTACGAAGATAAAAAAAATTTTTGAGAGTGAACTAACAAAAAAGATTGAATATTAGTGATGTAAACCACTTGAATATTTTAAGTTCTTTCTGATTTAAAAAAGTCAGAAACGTTTAACGAAAGAGATTTCTTAAGTAACGCAGATTCCTGAAACATTATTTCGTTGGAATTTCAGCATTTTGGTGATGAAATAATTTTTTGGGGCAGCCTATGAGTATGTCGACAATTTGAACAAGTGCACGTTTTGCAAGTGGTTGTCTGGGACTTAAATAGCATAACCGCTTTCGGAAATATTGGCCGTCTCAATCTTCAAGGCAAACCAGGCCACAAAATGGCAGAATAGCAGCAGCTGTGATATTTAAAATAGTCTCGAACCACGGAGAGCTTATCTGACAAAGGAATTAGTGCAGCCTCATCTTTGAGTATAATCCTGTCACGCGACTTTGAGGGGTGTTGATAAGATAGTCGAACAAAGGAAATACTCTTAATTCCTAAGAAAATAAACCAAGTAATTGAATTATACATACATGCTCATCATGCAATGCACTCAGGCGATATACAATTTGTCATGTTAAGAATCATTATGTGTAAATGTTTATCAAATCGTTGAAATGTATTTAGGAAGTAATTTCCTTGTCAGAACCGGAACGTGAATCTTATGATATAGTAGACACAAGCTACTGTTGAAGAATCACTTAACTAATAATTACATTTATATATCTGCAGTGCTTGGGAAAAGTGACATAAGTCAGTTTCCACAAACCGTTTTTGATAATTTATTGACAACTTTTCACTTGTCACTTTTCCCAAGCACTGCAGATATTAAATGTTGAATACTATGCATCCTATCAGAATGATATCTGGTAAATTTCAAAGCTTAATTTTTTTAAAAACAAAAATAGCTACAGCAATGCAGCCTTCACCATATGTTACAGAAATGTATAATGGTTTTTATGTAGCCTATACGTTATCTACAAATGAGCCGTTCAGAGCAGAAGTGGTGTAAGTCAAAATTGAGTATTGAGGTTTAAAGTAAAAATTCTGTAAAATACAGCGCAAAGTAGCAATTAATATGTCCTTCGTGCTATCCACTGACTACTAATAGTTTAAATAAATTGAATATTAATTGCCACTTTGCGCTATATTTTACAGAATGTTTACTTTAACCCTCATTACCCATTTTTTACTTACACCACTTCTGCTCTCAACGGCTGAAATGTAACAAATTGTCGCATAAGTTCGTGGCATTTTTTTACATGACAATTAGGCCTTTGTAAGAAATTTGTTTAGGTTATGTCATTATTTTGTCATTTGTATTAGTTACCGAATACATCTTAAATTTTTCAATTTCTAGGAAAATTTGTTTTACTTGGTTATTTAACGATGCTGTATCAACTAGTGGGATATGTAGCACTTAATTTCGATGGAATTGATGATAGCGCTGTGGTATTTTGCGAGTTGAGGTGAGGATTCGCCAGATATTACCTGACATTCGCCTTACGGATGAGGACAACTTCTGAAAAATCCAAGAAATCAGCCCAAGCGGGAATCGAAGCTGCGCTCGAGCGTCAGCACGTAGAGGTGAAAACCCGGGTTCGAGTCCCGGTGCCGGAGAGAATTTTTCTCCGCTCCACCCATCCTTCATCATATGGTAATGCAAAATTCTTGCACGGAAATATCATACGTACTTCGGTACATCACAATAAAATGAATAGTTAGTGTCTTGAATCTTTTTTTTAAATTGAATAATTGCGAAAATGGTTAAAATAAATCTTGCAACGTAGCGCCTTGTCGCGTGTCTCCGACTACATACAGCAGAGGGAAATATAAGAGATGCGTGGCCGCGCTTGATAGAGTAATTGCAGCAGCAGTGATGTTGCTAAATGTGTCATAGAAACAAAACGTTACCCTCTAAAACAATGAATATTCGAAAAAAAAAACTTATTTAAATTTTTCAAACCTCTCTTCATTATATATTATCAGTTTCATTTTGTTGTAGTGGTTACTTTCCACTCTATTATCTTTGTCGGGATCTCCGTGAAGTTCTTGATGTTGGAAATTGTAGGAATTCTTTCTTCATTTTTCTTCCTTCTCGAGCCCTGGTATTGTGCCGATCGGCCTGAATCGTCTTTTTTAAATTTGGAAATTATGTTTACAATATCAGTGCAGTTTCTTTCATTTTTATTTTCTCCATTTCAATGTAATCTGACCATGAACCAACCCACTGAATTCTACACCAAGTAGCCTTAAAATAAATTAAGGTACTGCAAACATTCGTACATTTTTGTTGTTTTCATTTCAGCGAATTGGCGAGCCGTACGTGCGTTGAAAGAATTGACAATATAGTATGCTTATTTCGTCCGCATGTTGAATACGACAGATGAAAGTCGACATTAAGTTTAAACAAGTGACATGCGGGCTGCTGAAACAGACACACTGGATCACTAGCAGACAGCTAGATGTCCTTGTAAGTGAACAACTGGATGGAATATCGTCAGGGCTCAAGGCACTAGAATTTTATAATCTGTACACAATTCAATCGTTCCGGTGCTGAGTTTGTCCTTCGTAGTCTTTTCGTGTCATCTGGAGCGCCAATTTGGAAAAAATCCACGACTTTATTAATAGCGTTGCGTAGGCCAAACTTGGGACGTTTCTGTTGGGCTAAAAGAGTTATGAAAAATGAAAAATTTAAATATTTTAAGATCCCGCATGTTTCTCCTATCATTTGGCAGTGCAGTAACTGATGACCCAGACGTTGACGCCATCTGTATATACCTAGATACTATGTTTAACTGCTTCGGGAAACGTTCGCCGTGTAGTCCATTCGAAGTATCGCTACATTACACTGCTAGTTAAAAAGATTCTCCCTTTAGATTGCTGTCAATAAAAATATAACGTAATGCACTGAATAGTGAGTGAGTTTCAGCATTGGTTCTTGCACTGCCTGGTGATTGTCCGACTCGCTGGAGCATACTATCATCACAGTCTAGTATATACAATCACGAAACTCAATACGTAGAGAATATGCATCCATACATAGTTGCTAACCACTAGGATCGCTAATATCGCCTCATTATAGACTATGCGAAATAGTACCGGCACAGTCTATTGTTCCTAGCACCCTCACAACTCAAGCTTCGTGACTGTACATACTAGACTGTGCTAACATCTCGTCATCTCTTCAAACACGAAACTCAATACGTAGTAAATATGCATCCATACATAGTTGCTAATCACTGGGATCGCTAATATCGCTTCATTACAGACTATGCGAAATAGTACCGGCACAGTCTATTGTTCCTAGCACCCTCACAACTCAAGCTTCGTGACTGTACATACTAGACTGTGCTATTATCTCGTCATCTCTTCAATCACGAAACTCAATACGTAGTAAATATGCATCCCTACATAGTTGCTAACCACTGGGATCGCTAATATCGCCTCATTACAGACTATGCGAAATAGTACCAGCACAGTCTATTGTTCCTAGCACCCCCACAACTCAAGCTTCGTGACTGTACATATTAGGCTGTGCTATCATCTCGTCATCTCTAAAATAATGGTTATATAAGAAGGAAATCAATAAATACTTCTGAAACAAACGATAATCACGTATCAACTCTCCTGTACCTCATGCATGGCAGGGAGAAACCGGTGGCGAAGGTATGAAAGAGGTGTGAGAAAAACACTATTATCTACATTGCTAACTTTAATTGGTTATAAATGGTAGCAATAATTCTATTTGATTATATGCTCGTAAGAAAAGAAAAGTAATATTGTTTTTGCATCCTTGAATGTGAGGAAATTGATTATGAATGCACTAGATTTACTCTTGTGTGTATGTTTGTTTGTGTATATATAGTAAAATTGTGTTCGCTATCACTTGATAAAGAACATATTTGGCAATCATATCCATAGCTGGAGTTTTATTAGAGCAAATTTTTTCTTTGTGAAAGCTGCAATGAAATACAATCTGAAAACGAACCGTGTTTGTGCAAACGGCTGAATTATACGACACTGAGTAACCACTGAAAATAAGACAGTAAACCAACTGGACAATAATCAGCTGGAGATCATTGTAGGACCTTCTAGAGATGAGTGCTCTTGTGCATGGAGTGTATTTAACATCAAAAATGTCCTCAATGGAGTTAATTTGCGTCAATTGTTTGTGCAAATTGTTTGTGTGTAAGCGATACATTGCAAATGTAACTGTCACGTGATTGCTTCATGCTGCTTGAGAGAGAACTTGATGAAACACGGACCTTTATTTCGCAATTGTACAGTCTTAGAAAAAAGTTTGTCACACAGATACTTTGTAAGTCCCAGAAAGGAGGCAGTGCGCATGATCAGACATACAACGACATAAAACTAATTTTATTACGTCTCTCGTCCTCTGATGATGCGCACTGCCTCCTTTCTGGGACTTTTGATGTATCTGTGCGACAAAGCTTTTTCTAAGGCTGTACGCATAAGATTACAAACTAACAAAATATTCTTGGCTAAAACAAATTTAATTTGGGAAATATGCGCTAAGAATTTCTAACCAATTTGATGTTCCTCATTTAAAATTGCCAAACAATATAATTGACTTACCAGCCCCTTCAAATATTAGAATATGATGAAACTCGAATCAATTAATTTGTGTTTTATATTTAAATAAGTTAATTTTAAACTAATATCCTTCAAAGCTATAAATAAAGATTAAATTTCTTTAAGCCTTAGTAACCAATTTACTCCTATAGAATTGCATTCTATTATCATACAAAATATGAATATAAGACCTCTAATAAATTTATTCATTCTTGATAGAGGTTCGATTCCCGGCGTGGGCAATACAAGAGTTTTATCTTCCGGCAACGGGACTGGGGTTTGTTCTTGTCATGTGTTGTCTCAGCGGTGACCCTGTACCGAAGCATTTGAAATTGGATATGGGGAAGAATGGAGCGTGAGAAATGGACAAACAAAATAATAAATGAAGCTTCGCTAAACAGAGTAGGTAAAGAAACTGATCAGGAATACTGAAAGAAATTGGTTGGGTCATTGGCAGAAACTGTCTGCTGAAGGATGCATCTGAAGGAATGATGAATGGGGAAAAGATTCGGGCAGAAGACGATATCAGATGATAAACAACATTAAGGTACATGGATCATATGCGGAGACTAAGAGGAAGACGGAAAATAGGGAAGATTGAAGAATGCTGGGTTTGCAGTGAAAGATCTGCACTTGGGCAGAAAACTATGGATGCATGAACACCGCGTTGGAGTGTAAGTCGGTAGGAAAGGAGGAGGGTAAACATGAGGAGGAGTTAGTATTATTTGAATATTTTATTGGATTGTTTATCTAAATATAGAAATAAAAAGCCTATCCTTTATTTTGGACGTAAATCGCTGGAATTGAACGAAATAATTTGGCAACATTGAGTATAGTGACAGTTTCTTCTAGACCAGGGCTTTTAAGTGCCATCCTTAATAAATTGATAGCGGTATTACATTTCAGTTTTATTCCTTGGATATTATTTTACGTTATATCGTAATAATATCGAAGTCTGATTAGTGTAATATGTTACTAGTGTATGCAGTGGAGAGGGAAAGGAACAGGCCAAACTACCCCGTTCCTGGCTTAGTTGCGTCATGAGTAATACATATTTGTTTCACTTATGAGGTTCCGACCAGTCATCGGACAGTTAACAACATGTCTTTTCTGTGAAAAATGAACCAGTTATTTACACTTGCCATAAGGTTATCAGTGGGATGCTTGGTGTTTCTCTGCGTAGTGTGACTCAATAAATAATGAGGCGGTAGCCGGAATATGGGTCCATAGCTCTATAGGCCATTTTTCGGGAGAATGTTTAATTCAATTCTCCGTTTTAAAATCTACTTGCTTACGTAGTTTCGTTTCAATATCTTGTAAACGAGGGCAGGGTAGCTAATTGAATGAACCCATGCACCCTTGCGTTGTTGTGGAATTCAGCAAACATCAGTGAAGATGACCCTCAAAGTGGGTGTGAGTCCATCCAGAATGTGCACTAAAGTGAAAACTGCACTCTGAAGATAACTTTGAAGTGAGTGTGAATCAATTCTACATTAATACTAAATAACCTGTAATCTGTATTCTGTACCCGACAGATATTCTTTATTTTGACGTATTCAGTACAATTTATGACGTAACTATGAGACATATGTAAAAAATATAATTTTATTAAAATGATTATGAACTTGTAAACATCTCTAATGTGCGCTGTTCAATGCTGATGTTTAATGTCTGCTAAATTATAATCATATTGAAAGTATTTTGATCAAATAAGCTTGTTCTCTGGAAAAAGGGCCTATGAAATGTTCCAATAAAATATGTATATTTAAAACACAATTAAAGTCGGAATGTATTATTTAACAAAAACTTGTAGACAAATATTATCGTAACAGTATGCAAATTGTTATTTTGATAAAAGTGCAATTACCTAAAAATAAATCTTTCAATCTTTGTTTTCTCGAAACATGACTTTTGCTTATGGGCCCCTTTTCCGGCTACCGCCTCAAATTGTAGTTACTCTTATGTCGCAAATCTACCTCAACATTAAGCTTACTTCTACATTAAATTGTTCTTCAAGAAGTTCAAAGCAGAAAATGGACTCTAACACAAGTATGCTGATCCAAATGGCATTAAGTGCTGTATTGCAAATTCTGGAAACATCGGCATATGGGTGATGCATGGAACCAATATTGCAACAGGAACGTTGTAGGAAGTATAATTCAGAAGATAATTGTAATTATTCTAACAGTTCCTTTTCTTTTCTTGACGGGAAAACTACAATTGGTCACCAAGAAGAGAATTTTCATACAGTTGTTTTTTCCATTGCAGAAAGGATAATATTTCCTTAATTTGAAAGCCAGTCAACATGTTTCCAATGATAACGGACGAGAGTCCATCATCATGTGTTGCTAGAAAGTCACTGAGAGTGGAAATTAATCGAATTCTCGGTTGATGAATCAGCGAGACCACAAGTTTAATTTCTTTATCGTTTATTCAGTCTTATGCTGAACTGTGAATACAGCTCAAGTTGAATCCTCAAAATTAGAAGTTGAAAAGCTAACACTATCGGATAGGTACGCAAGACTTGCAAACCAGGAGAAGTGCCCAGACAAACTCATTTCTGTTATACTCCGTTTCTCAAAAGACTGAGATAAACAAAAAAATTATATATGTATATATGGATTATATATGTATATGTATATGTATATATATATATATGTATATATGTATATTCCAGCAAGCTGATAAAACTCATACAACATTATAAAGTTAAGCTTCATTCAAATATCGTTTGAAAACACACCTTGGTACCGCGGATCTCTTTCAAATCACTCGTGGACCCTCAGGAGTTCGCGGACCACAGGTTGGAATCGGCGCTGTAATCTATATTCTAAACTAGTGGTCAGCATTTCGTGACTCGCGAGTCAACCCCTTAATACATACGCACGGCGAAGGAGTAAGACATGATCGCCCTCGCCTTAGCCATCACTTGTTCATTCAATGTTGAACAGTTTCGATATCCTCCCCCTCTGCTGTGTATTGTGGTCTGCATTTTTTATGACGTAATCTTTGCCGATCACTGTTCTAGACTGACAAGGAAACCGTCCCAGGTCGTGTAGCTTGAATTTAATGAAAATGCATACTTAAGCTAATTTGCGTTCACATTTTCTTTTCGTAACTTAATATTTCTCAGTAGCAATGACATTACCTTTTCGTACGTTTTCTCTTTGAAAGAGTAGGAATTGATAAAAACGTTTCCTATGAAAGTTGTATGTTTTGAAAAGCTCTATCAAATGGTACCCTATTTGACCTCGACTCCCATTTGAAATTTTAAAGTGATACGCCACTTCCTGTTAAGGCTGATCGATGAAATTAAGCTCAAGTGAAAGTTCACATGTGCTTTAGTTACAAATATTTTTGTCTCGAAAATTTTAATGCACTAGTTTCCGAAATTACTTACGGGTGGTCTGAATCACTCTGTATAGGAAGTGCAATTATAATATAGGCTCGCATTCATTCCTTCGTCAATCATATTGTGGTCGCCCTGTAACTATGGCTCAGTGCAGTCGTAAAATGCTTCACAAGTAACGAAATACATACTGCTATACTTCAAGCGCATAAAGTACGAGCGTATTTTGCTGGCCAGTGCAGTGGCCTTGCAATCATATGACGTTCTGTGCTCATATCGCTTCACTGCTGAACGCATAACAAAGGAAAACGTAATTTGCATTATACACATCACATATGTTATTCAAGATTACGTTATCAAGGCTTTTTAACAATATCAGACTTGCTCTAGTTCCTCCACATGATTTATACATATCGCTGAAATCCGATGTACTTTCGCCTTCGTCTAGAGTCGAGATGAGTACGCAGGACTGAGCATTCGCTCGCAAGGTCATCTTTTATACACTATGAAGTCACTGTATAAGATGACTAAACTCAAAATGTGAAGGTACAGACCGATTATTTAGTCTTGGCAGCTCAGCGACGCGAAAGAGGGGAAGTAATAGGAGTAATGGGGAGAGTTCCGGAGTAGAGATAAGGGCGAGCGGTCGGTAAAGGAATGCAGTACAGCTTAACTGTACTGGAAATACAACGCTACACCGCATGCGTGACATCCGATCGCTCTGACTGCAGGCAACAGATTAACTTGAACATACCTTGCAGTGTTGCCAACAGTTCGTATAATCCCGCTAGATGACTTTCGAAAACCCGCGATTTTATAGTAAATATCTCTTAGATTTTAATGTATACTTAGTATTCAATAATAATAATAATAATAATAATAATAATAATAATAATAATAATAATAATAATAATAATAATAATGGTCAAGATAGAGCATCCATCCGCCAATGTAACGAATATTGCATACTTTTTTCATTCCCAATGTGGCTCTATAAAGCAATTTTGAACATTTTTATCACAGACACAGTCTATTTAAATTCTTATTGCACTATAGATGTTATCGTTAGAACCCAAAATCCGACAAAACCAGTTTCAACTAGTAAAAAGTAATTTTAAAATATAGATAGATAGAAAGCGAATTTTCGTAAGATCTAGAATCAATGACAGGTTAGGTTTGGTTTATATAGGTTTTTTTTTTACCAAACAAAAACGTAAACAAACCAAACCTAACCTGACATTGATTCTAGATTATACGAAAACTCACTTTCTATCTTTATTTGCTTAAACTAGTTTTTACTAGCTGAAACTGGTTTTGACGGATTTCGGGTTTTAACGGTAACATATACAATATGAAATTATCACTACATTAACACATCCATTATTTCACTGAACACACACTGAACGAATTAAACGTAATTATGAAAGCCGCTTATAATGCTAATATTAATTTCATTTCAGAAATTTTAAAGATTAAAAACCGCTAGTATTCCCGCTAAGCGGGATAATATAATTTTACCCGCGAGATGGTTATCCAAAACAGCTAGATTTAGCGGGAAAACCGCTGAATTGGCAACCCTGATCCCTTGGCGTAACTTAATGGACTTGTCTGACCCAAGCGCAGATTGGCGGCGACTGTCAGGACTAAATAATCGTACTGTAATGTATTGTTTGAGAGTCCGCGCGTGGAGCGCATCAGTAGAAGAGTATTTTCTTGCTTGCAGAGGAGGCCGACAACTTGCACAACCTACTGTACTGTACCGACGGACTTTGTGGACACGTAATCGGGAAGTCCAGAGTTTGAACCGCAATGTAAACTGCACTGAAATTTATGTTTTCAAATAGATTAACATCTATTAGATTCCAATACTGCATCATTCCATACTACTTTCTCCTCCTCCCTGCTCTCAATACATTTTCATCCCAAGTGACTGGTCAGATATGAAGCCCCGATTATATGTCGTAACTAGGGTTGCTAAGTTTTCTAAAATTCCCCGGACTTGTCGTTTTTCACATTATTTCATTTTCATCTCTAGTTTCGCGTTTCTGGAGTTACTTCTTGTTCTTTGCACATGTAAAATAATAAAATTAGCGTGTTTTAGAGTTGAATTTACGAGAGAGGACACTATGGGCCAGCACTGCAACCTGTTACGATCTATTGTGCTAACCTTCAAGCTTTGTGCATTCCCAAACCCACACCAGCTGACTACACTAAGGTTCGCTGCGTACCCAGGTTTCAAGCAGGAAATCCTCGTCCCTCAGCCACCTCCGTGCGTCGCCAGCCTGCGTTCGAGGGATGCTATTGAATGATAACGAAATGGAGAAATGGTGACGTCATTTTCCCCATCTAACATTTATTTCGCCACTGGAATATGTATCATTACTTTAGACATGTTTAAGATTTTTTTTTTTTTTTTTTTTTTTTTGTAGAATTAAATATGCGTATATTCCTCTGTTTTCGTTTTTCGGTAGAAAATAAAGCTAATTAAACATTATTCTTATATTGGGTTGTTTACTTCCTTTCTAACCTTAGAAAAGTCAAATAACAGTATTTTAACTTATCACTAAATAACTATAGCCTACTAGTTCTATAAACCTACTTATAAGGAAGACATAAAAATGATCCGTCAGTTAAATGGTTGGTAAGTGAATTACATTTGCAAGTAAGGAAACATTTTCTAAGTAGGAGTGGAGTCTCTAATGCAAACGTATCGGTGAATTAGTCTTGTCTGTACTAAGCCCCATTATAAAAGTACTAATATATTAAATATAATTAATGAAAAATAGTTTCCATTCACGTCAAATGTAAATAATGATCTTTGTAAATGTAAAAAAAAAAACATTATTATAGATGGTCATAATATATGTGTAGCTGTTTCATGTTAATTTATGCAGAATTAATTACATACATTTATTTAATGTCTTTCACTGCAAACCCAATATTCTCCAACATTTTCTGTTTTTGCTTCCTCTTATTCTCTGTAGACGATCCACATAATATATTAATGCCGTCTATCAATCTATCATCAGATATATTCTTCTGCACCAAACTCTTTTACCGTTAAATATTCCTTCCATCCATCTTTCAGTAGGCAGTTTCTTCTCAGCCAGTGACCCAAACAATTCCTTTTTCTCTTCCTGATAAGTTTCAGCATCATTCTTTCTTCATCAACTCTCTCCAACACAGCTTCATTTCTTATTCTGTATGTTTATTTCACACGCTCCATTCTTCTCCATATCCACATTTCAAATGCTTCCAGTCGCTTTTCTTCACTTCGTCGTAATGTCCATGTTTCTGACCCTTACAATGCCAACTCCACACAAAGCACTTCTGGGCAGAAAACTATGAATGAATGAATGAAATGAACCTATTTAAGTAAAAAATTCTAGTTTTGGGGTTATTTGTACCTTTTAAATTACACTTCAAGAAAATTAACTAGACCTACATAATTCGCAATATGGTAAATAAATATAATTGTTGCGAAATGAGTAAAACATCTAGAAAGTATGTTTCGATTTCATGACAATTATTTTAAATTAAATCTAGCGTATTTGTGTAACTCCTAGCTCCATTAACCCTTAAAAATTGCATAGGAACAAATTCATCCAATAGTTCAGGGGAAATCGCTGTACATGACAGGTAGACAGATGGGCGGCATCTCAAAATCCATTTTTACTTAATGACATATTGTAAATCTGTCTCATTCTTTTCTTTGTCTCATCCATAGGAGACAATGTGATCGACACTATTTTAGATTACTAGAACACATTAATTTCTGACATTCGCAGCTGTTGTAGGTTATAAACACCACCAACCAATAGGAAAGGAGAAACAAAACAAAAAGAAGCACACAAGGTAAAAACATTTGTTCGACTGTAAGTCACACCAAAACTGAACCTAACGCTATACTGTTTGTATGACGAGTCGTTAAAATAAGTCGATACATGAATGTAAAAATATTTTTAAAGAATTTCACCAGCACCCACCCCCAATATATATAGCCTACAAAAATGCAAATACAAATAAGCTACACAGACTCATTCACATATATTCTAGCACACACATGTACCTCCTCTTTTTCTGATGTACGCGCATATATACACAACCTTTTATAAGACATTGTTTCCTCCGTAAACAGCCTAAAAATAAATCTGGTTCTTTATCTTGTCTTCCAAACTCTATCTAGAGTATCTTGTTGTGGAATAAAATATAGAACCGGGCTATCCGTGTAGCGCTCTGTACACTTGAGAAATTTATGTGGCGCAAAATGAGTTTTGAGGATGATTAGGAACAGTGAATGTGAGACATGACAACAGCGAGTGTCTGTGGCGCCATCACCACTCTGTTCAGAAGCTGGGAATGCCATGGATTGCTACAGCCGAAGTGCTGATGATACTCTTAATCTACTAATGTGAATCCGTTACCATTGCATATTTTAGTAACAATTCACACTCAACTTATTTATCTTGCTGTGTCTCAAGTAACAAAATTCCCGGTTACAAATTCAGCGGATTGTTAGTCTATTCACCAAAAAAAGATTTATCTCTCTTCTTTCTGTATCCCAGACGAAATAGGTATCTTGTCTTGTCTGAATCTATCCTTTGTTGTCTTAGGTGGTGGTCTTGACCCAAAATAACCACAGAATTATAGGAATTTCCGTTGCATCTCATTGTCTAGTTTTCAGAATCTCACGAAAGTAAGAATGAAGAAAACGAAATAGTCTAATTATTTAACTTATTATTATTATTATTATTATTATTATTATTATTATTATTATTATTATTATTATTAGACTTTATAGCTAAAAGCCGTCTTTCCGTTGCACAACTCCATAGATGCCTATGTTCAGCTAAAATTCTTCCATGTTTCTTTCATAGCTGTTCTCATCAAGATCATCTCCCTTCAGATGTTCTCTGATATAATTTTCTTTGGCCATCGATGCTCTTCCATCCTCAGTAGATGTTCATACAATTTCCGTTGCCTTTTTTTCAATATGGTCTAATATTGACTTTTCAGAGTGTAATTTATTACGGATAGTTATATTCTGAATTTTCTGTAATCTTGATATCCTAGCCGATTTTCTTAAATGATCCATTTCCAAAACCTGATGTTTCTTTGATCTTCTTTTTCAGTAATAATAATAATAATAATAATAATAATAATAATAATAATAATAATAATAATAATAATATGACAACTTCTTACATTTACGCTCAAACTGAAATTCTCAGGTCTACTCTTAATCTGTTTTCCAGTATCCTTCAAATGTTTGTAGGTTCAAAATACAAGTTTTGGTATTAAAATAATGCGATAGCTTGTCAGTGACTGAAAACAGGCGACTTTCACATAAATAGGCTACTGCTAAAGACATATTTGCATATTGTCGCAGAAATTCACATTTCCAGCATCCCTGATAGTGAGAAGTAGTTTTAGGCATGTCATATCTCTGCCTACAATAGTTATTCCTAAAGTATTGGACGGATTTTATTCAGTATCTACGAGTCAATTTATCCGCGACTGATTCAAGTGAAATTTAATATATTTTTAGTAAAGAATTAACTTTATTGATTCTATAGTAATAAAAAATACACAGTGGCGATCCACTTTAAGTATTGTCGCACGATTTTCTTGCTAATCATTTGTATTCCGCAGAGTGAATTCACAAATGAAACAGGTCACTTAGTATATACAGGATTGTTTCTACTCTTCGTTGAGAATTTTCAATATTTTAGAAGACAGAGGCTACAAGGCAGAGCAGCTATACAAGGGACTATCAAACAATTTTCCGGGCTGCCCTGAATATACGCAACACACAAGACATAGGAAACGGAGAAGTTATCTAGAACCAGGGAAACGCCTGGAATCTGTACTAAATGCATCACTTAAAAGGCGGAGAAGAAGACTAGTTATAAGGCGTAAATGAAGAGATTCCAGAAAAATCTCAATATGTTCTTGACATGTTTGCACAAAATCACGTGTAGAAACTCGGTTCTTAAAGACGATCTGACGTTGTTTGATAGACTGACTCAAAAGGAGTGGAAGCAATCATCTTTAGTGACACGCGCATGTACATATGTTTAACGGTACTTAATACAAGTGCAGTTCGGAAATATGTTGATTGCATCTTGAAAGTACAATGGAAAACAAGGGAGTGCGGACTCGTTGTGAAGAATTTAACATCGTTTGTTTACGAGCGGATGAATCACTAAAGAAAGGTCTTAAAAGATTTGTAATTGAAAGAAGAGTCTCAATTGACCGCTGATATATTTTAACAAATATCACATGTAAATATATGAATAATACTACAGTGAGGTGCAAAAAAACCGCTCACTTCAAAATATGAATGAAAATAGCATTTAAAGCTAAATTATAGTATTACAATAACAAGACCATTGTCGTAGTTTAAGAAGCGCAACTTTAAGAATGTTTTCGAGCATTACAAAGAACAAAGTAGGTCTACAGTGACGTAGAGAAAATGTATGAGTTTTAAAAGTTGTAAGCACAGTTCCCTGAATTAAGATTTATTCCTAAGTTTGTTTATACTCACTTTCTCCTCTTTTTCTCATAAAAGGCGAACCTTCAATATCTGGTTTGTCCTCCTCTAGCTGTAATTACAGCCTTCATTCTTTTGGGCATACTTCTTATGACTCTGGCGAAGCCTTCTTGTCCAAAATTGTTCCATTCCTCTAAGAGTGCTGCTTAAACATCCTGTAAGGTCTCTGCAGCTGGCACTCGACTTTGGATATGTCGCCCCAACTTATTCCAAATGTGTTCGATGGGATTTAAATCAGGACTCCGCGCTGGCCACTCTAATTTGGCAATTCCCACCTCCTCAAAGAAAGCGGTTACCCATAGCGCAGTATGCGGACGAGCGTTGTCGTGCACCAGTCGAAATTCATCTCCAATGAAAGGTGCGTAAGGCACGACATGCTCGGAAAGGATCTCTTCAATGTAGCGATCAGCATTTAGGTTTCCATTCCTCACAAAAGCCAACTCTGTTCGACCTTCCATGGAGATACCGGCCCATACCATTATAGAGCCTCCATTGAATACTGTTATATCGGAGAAAACGCATGATGCATAACGCTCTTCAACTCGCTTCCAGACTCTCTCCCTGTCGTCTGGTGATCTCAGACAGAATCTGGACTCGTCGGAGAACAGTACTCTCCCCCATTTCACCATTGTCTATTCTACATGTTCTTGGGAAAATTGAAGCCGGGCTGCTCGATGATCTGGGGTCAATGCTGGAGCTGTTGCAGGTCGGCATGACTTTAGAGTTACTTCCTGAAGACGTCTGCGAACGGTCCACACATGTTGACCCCCGTTGCGTTCTGGACCCGATTTTGGACTTGCACCGCCCTTGTATGACGATTTGTCAAAATCTTCAGCACTATAAAACTACGTCACTGAAAGTAGTTTTGCGCTTTTGGCCAGATCCAGGCTTTCTAGAGTAACTTTGTGTTTCTCTGAACCTTTTTACGGCATCTCTAGCCCTTAAGTATGGTGCCCCTATGGTAGCGTATCTCTAACTGCGACCATCGTCAATTAGTGTAATAACTTTTGCAACGTCTTCTGCTCTCAGCGGCATTCTGGGAACTGAATTCGTTGTCGAATTTACAAAATAAATATTCGTTAACATTGTCCCTCACAGAAAAACATAAGAGAAGCGATAAAACAATGGAAACATAACGATATATGGCAAAGATTACGATCAAGAAAGTGAGCGGCTTCTTAGGCTCCTCAGATGAATTGTAACTAATCCATGTACAGCAGCGGCAAAAAAACCGGAACGACCCTTGTAGCTGATTTCAGAGTCACAGATTCAAATTTTTCTAGTCACAAAACACATCCATCTTGTATAATATTAATTGTAACAATGAAATTTATTGCATTTGTTCGATTCTTACCGTCTTTTGTTTCCTTCAGTGCCTCAAACTTACAGACGAAAACACTTTGAGAGTCTTATTTTCATCTGGCATCAATATTGCATTTCTACCTCTATTCGGCAAAGATAACTGCGTATTTTTGCATTAAATAGCAGTACATATCTCTGGCTTCACCATCCATATTGAAATTATCACAGTTTGACACAATACACAGCACAGGATTCTTTTATATCAACTATAAGGGTCGGTCCGGTTTTTTTGCCACTGCTGTACATTTCCTCTAAAACAACTTCAAAAGCTCTAATGTGCCAAAATATCCTTAAATGTAATGTTATTACACTACAACAATGCTCTTTTATTGTAATGTATCAATTCAGCCTGAAATGTTATTTTTTACAATATTTTAAAGTGAGCAGCTTTTTTGCATCTCTACAATACCCATATGGTTAATTTATATAAATTTGTGAAAAACTAATTACCTGTAATTACTTAAGCCGTACAATTTATAAATGAAGTCAAATATCATAATTTTGGGATTACAGGGAATGCATCTTTTGTGCAATTGAGAAAACGGAAGGTCGTTTTCTTGTTTGGGTCTGCATAAAATTGTTTCATTTGTGTATTCTCTTGAATAATAGTTAAATAAAATAAACCATAAACAGTATATGTGTACCAGTCGTAAAAGAAGTGAATTGTTACAAAACTCGTAAAACATATAACGAAAAAGTGTCACTCTCGTGACACTTACTTTATTAATTATAATAGGTGTAAATGTAGTAGCCCCACCATTCCTCTGATTAAAAAAACACTTCTTTCAGTTAATTTCAAGTTGGTGTAAAGCTTGTAACTGTTGTATTAAATGATCATTTTCTCGATAAGCTACGAAATCACACAGATCTCTCTTTCTAAACAATGGATGGTGTTATCAAACATTGAGTCAATCCATTCGTGCAACACTTTAAAGTGCTCTTATAAATGCAGGTCTTCAAAGTAGCTACTACAACATATAAATTCTTGTTTCTGTAATGCAGTGACCTTAGTTTTACGAATTACATTAGTCCCCGTTCACCTTGTGTCTATAAATAGCATTGTGAGGAGACGTGTGTATAATATAATCTTTAAATATTCCATTACATAGAAAGAAAAATTTTAATGCGTAAGTCAAGTTCTTTCAAGGCAACTACTTCGAGATGTGTACAAAGTAGCTATATAGTACAGTAATAATTAATTATACAGTATGTTCGAAAGATTTGACTAACACTTCAGGACCTACGTACCGAGGGGATCACATAGAACAACTTTTTAATATGAACTAATATACGCCGCGGTTAACGTACGATACTGCAGTGCGTTGAAGTTATTTCTAGCAGTCTGTCATACAATACGTAAAACGATCTGCTTAGTCATCAGTGGGTTTTGAATAGAAATAAATTACTCTCTAATAAAATCTAATATTATTACTTTATTACTAACATTTCTGTTTAATAGATTTTAATTGGTGGCAACGCCCTTTCAAAGATACCAAGTGTTTCGCCGATCGTCATAGCTGCAGGAAATATCCTGGAAAATAGTTCAGTAAATCATATATATATATATATATATATATATATATATATATATATATATACACATACACGTTTCTTAGACAAGACTTTTAATATAGTCCCACAAAAAATAGTTTGAGTGTCAAGTCTGGAGATCGAAGTGGCTAATGCATTGGCCCTCCTCTTCCTACCCAACATTGAGGAAAAGCGACATCCAAATACCGTCGCGTTATTATGTTCACTTTATATATGCTGGTATAATCATGAAGATCTTTACTTCCTATGACAGTTTTAAAATGATGAGACTTGAATATATCTTTTTTTTAGTAGGTTATTTTACACGCTGTATCAACATCTCAGGTTATTTAGTGTCTGAATGAAATGAAGGTGATAATGCCGGTGAAATGAGTTCGGGGTCCAGCACCGATAATTACCCAGTATTTGCTCATATTGAGTTGAGGGAAAAACCTCGGAAAAAACCTCAACTAGGTAACTTGTCCCTACCGGGATTCGAACCCGGGCCACCTGGTTTCGCGGCCAGACGCGCTAACCGTTACTTCACATGTGTGGACGAATATATTCTTTTCTGTGAATCACATTAATATGTAGAATACAAATGAGTATTTAGTATAAGTATAGAGTCCTTAAGAATTTGTAGACAAATGCTTTCAGTATCATGCTGCAGTATACCTAATCAAATAATGATTAGAATATGTAGAACAAATTCCCTAAGTTCCGAAAAGAAGATCCTTTACCTCCCACGTATGTAGGCCTAAACTTTTGCAAGTCGAAAGGTGATCTACAAAATTCTGTTTATCAACTTCAACTCATAGCCGAGCAGTAAAATATGAAGATTTCAACAACTAAGACAAAAATTGTTTTTAAAAGATAACCCATCAGTACCAAATTCTGTGTTTACATTAAGATTATTGAATAAATCCCTTTATTTAAATACGTAGGATATCATGTTAGTTATTTAAATGAAATTGACATATCAACCAAAATTCTAATCTATGTATTTCGTTTGGAAACATTAACAAAGTATTTAAATCCTCCTCAGTGCAGAAACCTACAAAAATTGGGGCTTATCGAACATTAGTAAGACCGATGCTTACATATGATAGTGAGAGTTGGACCATGCGAAAAATATATATAAGCAGAATAACAGTTAATGAGAAGAACAGCCGGTTATACAAAATAGAATGAAAATAAAAACATGGACATTCTTCAAGAACTCAAAATGTCTTCTGTTACGGTCCACATATAATACACACAGTAGGCCTACTAATTGATAGAAACATATTCAGCGCATGGATCGAATTCATATTCCTCGTCAAATTTTCAATTTCCATCCTAAAGGGAAGAAATCTTTAGGAATACCACTAAAAAATGAGGCTAAGTCGCTCGTTACGTCTGGCTGAGTCACTTGTACTAAGCCCAACAGAGTAGGCGACCCTCTGGTCCTACCTATCGGCCCTGATGATGGAACATGTACAGTAGGCCTATGTATTTCCGAAACGTTTGAAATGTCGTTTCAGAAAACGATGGACTACACGAAAGTCTATTCATGAATAATACAACTAATTAACTCAGTTGTGTGTAAATAACCTCGTTGCTTTTAGTTTATTTTAAAAAAATGTGGCAAGGCGATTCCAGATAATTTTGTGAATATGTCTTAATTTTATTATTATTTGTTCATTTTTAGGTATTTGGTATCAACATTTTTAATGGTTTATTATATATTTCTGGTCTACTGACGTCATAATTTGTCAGTGTGCAGATAATGCTAGTTACTTATTAGTTATTAGCAGGGCCAGGTATTTATGGAGATCGCGAAAATCACAGCATAATTGATATAAATAGAGTTTTACTAATATTTACGAATTAAGTGGTTCTGAGTAATAATATATGGATAAGACAAATCGCGAAATAGAGTTCTAATAGCGAAATATGAACACATTCCTAATTATTACTATTGCGTCATTTTACAGCGAATTTCATATTCTGAGTTTTCTTTTCGGATTTTTTTTCACTTGAATTTGTTATATATCCAAGTAGGCTACATTACCCTACATGGTATTCCAGTGTTCCGATTACGTTAGTGAACTCAAAAGACGGAGAATTTAACATTTCACTAATCATTTGAAAGTGTTAATTTGAGGGCTGAAAGTTTTTTTTTTTTTCGTTTTTAATGAATGTGTGTTAAATACAGTCTCAAACCAACAAATATTGTCTATTGACCATACCGCGCCTTTACCAGAATCCAACGAACCTTTAATGTTAATTATTTGGAAAGTAATATTCATACTGAGTTAATACTCCAATTCCAAAATAATTGTATTTTCCAAAATTTCCATTAATCTCCGCCAAGAATACAAATCAATCTCCAACAATCTCCGTCGACACCAATATTAAAAAACACAAATTATAAACTTAATCTCCATAAATACCTGTCCCTGCTTATGATAATACTCGTTGCTTAATCTCTTGCAAGTCGATTACGCAACACTTAACAGATGGCAATACGCGTATGTTTTGGTGTATGCGGCATCCAGCGGAGTTGTATTGAACTTCGTGTTACGCTAAAAATATAACATTTTTCTCATCAATTATATTTCTAACATAGACATATTCACTCAAAAACGTTGACAGTAGATAGAAATTTCGATTAATAATAGACCAAGTTTAGTTATAAGTTACTTTATATCGGAATTAAATATTATTGAGGTGAACGAAATGAAGTATTGATAAAGCTAATACGAGATTTTGAATTTTTTCGTAAAAAAAAAGTAACGAGCTAATGTGTTCAGGCCAACTTCTGATGTCGTTTTATCGCTAAATTGACCTCAAAAGTCGCTTGATGTCGCTAAAAGTATGTAATATTAATTATAACAATTAATTGCACAATGATAAAATATACTATGTTCAGGCGCCTGCCAGACGACGTCGACAATCGCTGCCCGGTCACTTGCAGTAGTATTTCTATTTTCAGAATTGCTTAGCACGATAAATCAAGGAGAGGAAGGATTCTAAGAAAAGCAACAGAACGGTAAAGAAATATTGTAACAAAATATTAAAAACAAGTTTATTTCATTTTATTTAATTAACAAAAATATTAATTGAAATGTTTAAAATGAAATCGCTTTACTTGCCGCTAGACTCGAAAAGTAAATTCTTGTCGTCGACACCAGCTATAAGTCGCTTAGTTGGTATTACTGAATGTATTTCTACCGATTTCGAAATAAAATTATAAAATTGCATGATGTTCTACCTGTTTTTATTCCATTTTTGTTTTCTCGCATAAAATAAATATTTGGTTCGTAATATTGCAGTAAACTGAATACAAAAACAACGCACACAACATACATCAATACAGTATGTTGTTCGTAGACTGTAATCAAATTTAAATGTTGTGTAAACATCCTGAAGAGTACGGAAGCGTATAATCGCGTTAGCTCGTGTTTGTTTCTTGGCACAACCTTGGAGATGACGTTTTAAGGACGGGAAACAAATATATACTGGGAAAAACGTAATAATGAAGGTGGAACTAATTATTCAGAGTTCTCATGTGAGCACACTGTTAGCGAACGAAGATGGTGTTGGTTCTTCACGCCGGAGGTCCAGGATTAAGTGCCAAACGGACAAAGACGATGTTGAAGTAGGTTTCTGCTGTCCTCATTCTACCATTACCCTGAAACGATCAAGCAATACGTTTGATCCGTAAAACACGCACTCATAATTTGTTTTATTTTAAACTTGTGCTGACATTTGTTTTGTTTTTTTCATTTGTTAATTCCAATCTTTAATTAGGCCTATATCTAAAGTATCTAGATGCGTTTTACTTATTGCAAAAATCAAGGGTAGACAAATTCCAGGCAGCATGTTGCCAAGGCAACTAATAATTTGTATATGGTGCCTGAAATGTTTGAGTTCAATTTTTTCAGACTTCTATTTCTTTTATGTCACTGCAACTAATACATCTGTGGCCGGGAGGAAAAAGGTCTTAAGTCAATTTTTTGTGAAAACGAGATTTTTATATATTCCGAAAGCGGAAACAATTCTCTACAATCTGGTAAAACGGTTAAAGCCAAATAAGACTCCTGACTGGATTTATAGAGCGTTACCAAATGTCCTAAGTACTTTTTGAATCGAGCACACACAGAATAAAAGACTTAAGGATATTTAATACTTTATTTCTTACAAACCATTACATGTTTACTTTCCATGCCTCCCTATTAAAAAGATCTAACTTGTATTTTAGCCCTTTTATCACATACTGATGCCCTTTCCTTTTAAAACTTTAAGCACCAGGGTAAACAGTCTTATAATTGTTTAATACCCATTTTGCATTCCTAATAATTTACATTTCTCATTTATTTTGACATGAAAAAGGTCTTATGTTTACATAGTTTCTTTTACTCAGTTCGGGTTCTAGTCTTAAAAGGGCTTAAGTGCGGCTATTTTTGTAAATAATCAAGAAAATGGTTAAATGAGCAACATTACCTATTTTAGAAGAAATTATAAATAAATAATATCCAGAACAACCTCTTAATTTGAAAAAAAAAACTCTATAATTGACACAAATTTCAATCTCTCTACTGCTCTCCTGAAAAGTATAAAATTTTTACTTAAGACCTTTTTCCTCCCGGCCACAGACATAATGTTAACAAAAGCGGTTGTAGAAAGAAATTCGAATGAGGTTCTTAGATTAACTCTGGAATGATAACGTGGGTGTCCACCAGACCCCCACATACCTATTTCCTGGAATAACTCAGACGAATGGACAGTTTTATTGTTTCTTTTTTCTTTTTTTGTGTAGACCAACATGTTTTCTTTGTTCAATTGTATTAGTGTAAGCTTATTAATTCTATGTAATATTAAAGAATATATCACATTTCTTCCATATTTCAGTCTTCAAACTTGAATATAATAAGGGGTTCTAATGACACCCGATGTTACCATTTATGTTAGGAAATTTCATGTTACCATTTCAGGGTCGCTATTGTTACATTTGTTGCGCATGTCAAGATATTGTCACTACATAGCTTCAGAGGAGAGCACAGAGCGTCTTTGAGTGTGTGTGTTTGCATTGCATAGATATTTAATACGGTATTGTTTAATGTATTTCAGTAAATGTATCTTTATCTTAGGTCGAATGGTATTCCCAAAGCATGTGTGACTAAAATGTGGCGGCTCCCGAAAATAACATGTTTTGTCTAACCGTGGTAAAAAAAATACCTTTTATTGCTCTATAAGCTGTCTTTAAGTACTTAGTTATTATTGTTATTAAATCAAAGTGGTATTTTGTACATGAATACTACTTCTGTTGTACATCGATTATAGACACAGATACACGAATATATGTAAACACACGGTATCGGAGCGTGTGGGAAGAGACCGCAACGTTAACTGTTAACTGGCAACTTGGTCTCCGTACTAAGCGACGCTAGTATGATCGATGTACAGTAATGGAAAAAAAAAAAAACAGGCCGACCCTTGTAGCTGATTTCAGAGTCACAGATTCAAATTTTGCTAGTCACAAAACACATCCAACTTATATAATTAATTGTAACAATGAAATTTATTGCATTTGTTCGATTCTTACCGTCTTTTGTTTCCTTCAGTGTCTCAAACTTACAGACGAAAAAACTTTGAAAGTTTTATTTTCATCTGGCATCAATATTACATTTCTACCTCTATTCGGCAAAGATAACTGCGTATTTTTACATTAAATAGCAGTACATACCTCTGGCTTCACTATCCATATTGAAATTACCAAAGTTTGACACAATACACAACACAGGATTCTTTTGTATCAGCTACAAGGGTCGGTCCGGTTTTTTTTTTTTTTTTTGCCACTACTGTACACTTAACTTGTATTCAAAGTAACCAAACGCAGGACTCTACTAATAACGCAGGAGAAATCGTTGTATACAAACGGCGTGCCCTAAATCACCTCTTTCGTATCAGGTATGCTGAAAGTGATGTATTTGCGTGATAATCTCGAAATAAATTTTTTGCGTCATCAGAATACTTTTTATAGTTCGCATAATGGAAAAGCAATGTGCAATCTCCTCTGTGACACTAGCATTTTATACTTATTTCCATACCACAACTGAAATTTACAAACATTTCAAGTACAATGGAATCCCTCCGTTGGAAACTTCTGTTATGGAAACTTCTAATTTGAAAAGCTAGCTGACTCCACCCACTACAGGAACATCACCCATTAAGTTACTGATTAGGCGATCGCTTTGCTCATGCTCGACATTAACATAAAAGGATACAGTAAAGAAGAAGAAAGAGGTTTATTTTCACTTACACATGAAGATACGAATTTAAATAAGAATTATTTTAGTGTCTAAATATGTACATATACAAATATGAGAAGATTTTTTAGTAACACATACAAATATAAGTACCATGGCAACGATTTTTAGTTCTTTTAGCATTCTGATTATTATATTATTTATGTCTTTGTTATATTAAGAATTTTAGATAAGGGCGCAAATAGCCATAGTAGCTGACGCGCCCTTCTTAAACACTACTACTACTACTACTACTACTACTACTACTACTACTACTACTACTACTACTACTACTACAAATATAAGAGTAAATAAATACATAGATAACTCCTCTAAATAAAATAATTATTTTAATGTTAACGACAAAAATATTTTTAAGTCATTTAAACTGATACCCTTTCATAATACATTTACTCAGACAAAAATTAAGTTGAAACTTGTAGAGAATCTGTTATGTGGTGCCTCCAACGCTTAGAAACAAGTAGTCTATGTACAATGTTTGTACTCACCGTGCTGTTTACACCACGTTCTCTGTCTACCAGTCACTGAGTTCATCGTTCGGCAGTGGTTATAACGTCTAGTTAGGGGCGGGCACAGAAAACCAATAATGCAACAGACAGTACGTACAAACACATAAAATGACCTTAGATTGGCTAATAGTTTTCACCCCCATATATAAAAAACGAAGGTACTCTACTGTACCAGATTAAAAAAAAAAAAAACAAAGGCATGGAAAGAAGCTTACTGTGTTGTAATTTATTGGTGCTGTTTTGTCCCCATACCACTTTCCAATTAGTTGACTTATTGATGCTCACTGTATAATCATATAAAGTATTCGTTTTGTCTATCACACGCACTGAACTCCACAGTCTGTAGAAAAAAAATACACAAACCGAAGAACTGCGACTGAGGAACAACTATAGTAGATACTGCCAAACAGACTCCTGACATTACTACGTATGCCTTACTGTTTGAAGTAAACACACCTCTTCACACTCTATCACTATTTTATTACCATGATTCGCACAGTAACAAGTATTGTATGAACTGGCTAAATACTCTGTAATGTATGTTTGTGAATTTCAGTGTTGTATTTAAGGGAGAAATGAATATTGTTTTCGAAATGATGGCAGTGTTTGTATCTCGTGAACCGGACATCATAAATCATGGGACCTTGACTGACAGGTTTGGGAAATAATCATGCATATTGCGAGATAGTATATTATCTTCCTGTATCAAGGAAAGATTTTCGCAAGTCAAGTGAGAAACAGTGTTTGCGCGCTCAGCGAGAGCCTGCACAACCGGACTGGGCAACGTATCGGCTGCAGTCTTAACAATGCTGAATGTCATCCGCCTTTAAATTCTGTGTTTACTTTGGTCACCGAGGAAGTATGTGAACATCTTTGCGGTTTCTTCAATACTAAAAATCATTCTCCAGAAAGTTCAGTGTATAAATGCATCTACTATGATATTAGATACTAGAGATGAACGAAGATCGAGAAAACGAAACTAACAGCGCCCGCAAAGCCAAAAACCCGCACGACAATGTTGTATTACGTCGCGTCCTTGACGTAAAGACTGGTTGAGAGTCTTCCGAGACTCGATATTGTGATCAAGTCCCGAAGTCAGCAGTTGTTTATACCTGACTGAATTTTTATCTACTTTGGTAACTGTTATATATGTATAAACAATCAAGTAGCCTATTTGAAACATCTCTATCTTTCAGTGTATAATAATCCTTTCCCCAGTCTTTATTTAATTACTAGGCCCTTATTAAAATGCTAGGAATTTTCTTTTCATATGTTTAAGATTAAGTGTGCAATCTCAAGTAAAAAGGTATTGTCATGTTTTATGCTTCTTAGAAATGCAAATTTATTTGAGAATTGTTTTTTTTTTTTATTTATATAACCATAGGTCATATCATATAATAGAACCAGAACATTTTGATAACTAAGATACTGTTCTGTTTTGTCTTTTTGTCTCATTTACACATTTTTAATGTTACTTATTTCAATTATGTATGTTATTCAAAGTTACGAAATCTTTCCACGCCGACCAAATGCTATTTCGAGAATGATGAGCGAGACTCGAAAGACAAATGCAGCGAACACAGAGAACGAGAGCGGCAGTTAGTTTTGTTCATATCTATTAGATACGTAGGCTTAATTTGGAGATATATATATAATCTCCGTAGATAAGAAAAAATTTCGCGCCCGGGTACAACTTCCAAGGCTGGCCAATTTGACAAGCAAACATTCTCATCGGGGCAGATAAAAAGTTACTTTTCTTCTTCCACCATGTTAATAATGATAAAACGGGTGCTAATACAAATTTTGGCCCATTGTGCGCATTTACGAGAGCCGTCAAGAAAGTAAGTTTCTCTGGGGCCGTTTAAAGATAGAAAAAACAATTTTATTGAAGGACTTAATAGAACAGATACAGCAATTGTTAAGCTATTTTTCAACATACTTCCCACCGGAATTGAGACATTTGCAGAGGCTGTCACACACTGGTTCCAATCCAAGGCGGCAGACTTCTACGACATAGGGATACAAGATCCCATGGTATGACAAATGTCTTAATTCCGGTGGAGAATGTGTTAAAAAAATAGCTCAACAAATGCTGCATCTGCTCCAATAAATCTTTCTATGAAATTGTGTTTTCTTTCTGTAAGCATCCCCAGGTAAATTTACTTACTGAACGGCCTTCGTAATTGCGCTCGAGTGGCCAGAATTTGTATAAGGATTTGTTTCGACGTTATTAACTTGGTGAAAGGAAAACATAAAGCTTTCCCCATGAGAATGTTTGCTTGTGAGTTTCTTTTTCGGGGTTTTCGTCACTCACAAATGATAATGACGGATTGGAATTTACTTTCAGTGTACCCCGAACGTTCTGCCCATTGTCTATATAATATGTGTTCGTGTTGCCTTTATGAGGTGGTCGTTACGTCGAGCTGATCATTTACCAGGTAAGCCTTCCATTATCCATGTCTAGCATGTGATCCAAATAATTATCCATCCTCTGCCGGCACTGATTTTCAAGACCCAGAAAGGAGGTTAAACAAGGATAAAGGAAAAAATGAAGTGACATTTTGAAATTTGTCCCAGCTCGCAATAAAGTTTTCACTGAAAGTGTATCGTACGTTCTATTATCACATAAATATTGTAGAGCTCGCGATTATAAATCAAACGAGTGGTAACACGGGTCTGTAGCTACTTTCGATGCCGAGATATAACTGAGAGAGATTGCGCGGCGTGCTAATTTTATACGCAAATTCAGCGCCCTGATCTCCGTAACGAGGGAAGATGGCATCATTGGGCGTGGTCACTCAAGTTACACTGGTTCATGGCCTATCTGCTAATAACATAACATTCGACTGTGATTCATAGTGTTGTTACAGTAAGTATTTGAAATTCTGTCACATGTTTCACCACGAATCCCGTAAAGGTTGTGGGAAAAGACGAAACCGTCCGTGAATAATCCAATCATGTGGCTGAGCGCCCTTCCGTGTAATGTAACCAATACAAAATTCTGCTAAACTCACACACGGACGTGGGGGGGGGGGAAATTCTACACTTAGTAAACACAAAAAAGGAAATATGTAGCCTATAATTCTCGATACCGCTTAATTTGTAAGAAATGCTACCGTTTGAGCTAAAGCCTTTATTATTATTATCCTTTCAAAACGGCTGTGAAGCCAACTTGTCAAATGTCTGTTCAACTACGTACGTACTGTATAATGGCGGCAGTGTAGTGATGTTAATCAAGTAATCAGTTGCTGCCTTCGTGGGTGTATATGGGGAATGAGTTTTTTTTTTTTTTTTTTTTTTTTTTTTTTACTTTATCACTGGAGGAAATCGTGTCATTCACGTGGGTCTGTGTCTCTGTAGGACGAAAGTGTTATTTTTAAGTCTATTATGAAGTGACGAAAATACTATTTCGGAGAAGTTATATAGGGAAAGCGATCATCATCAGAAACCGACGCCAGAACACGTGAGGTTTGCAGGCCTCACGACCCACCAGGTTTTGTTGGTCCATATCCAAACCTCTCGATGATTCTTGCTCCAATTTGTATGCTGATATATACTAACGTTCATTCGAAATTAAAGATCATGTGTGATTGTCCTTAGAAGAATTCGTAAAAATCTGCCAAACATCTTGTTTACAGTATGTTACCCACGTCTGTTACATAACACGAATTTGGAAACTCATTTCACATTATAGTAAAATAGGGAGAACACACTATTTAAATATAAGCCATCTAATAGTTATTATTATTTTATTATTATTATTATTATTATTATTATTATTAACTTCGCTCTAGAATATGCTATTAGGAAAGTTCAGGATAACAGGCAGGGTTTGGAATTGAACGGGTTACATCAGCTGCTTGTCTATGTGGATGACGTGAATATGTTAGGAGAAAATCCACAAACGATTAGGGAAAACGCGGAAATTCTACTTGAAGCAAGTAAAGAGATAGGGTTGGAAGTAAATCCCGAAAAGACTAAGTACATGATTATGTCTCGTGAACAGAATATTATACGAAATGGAACTATAAAAGTTGGAGATGTATCCTTCGAAGGGGTGGAGAAATTCAAATATCTTGGAGCAACAGTAACAAATATAAATGGCACTCGGGAGGAAATAAACGCAGAATAAATATGGGAAATGCTTCTTATTATTCGGTTGAGAAGCTTTTGTCATCTAGTCTGCTGTCAAAATATCTGAAAGTTAGAATTTATAAAACATTTATATTACCGATTGTTCTGTATGGCTGTGAAACTTGGACTCTCACTTTGACAGAGGAACAGAGATTGAGGGTTTTTGAGAATAAGGTGCTTAGGAAAATATTTGGGG
Source organism: Periplaneta americana (assembly GCF_040183065.1). Classification (NCBI taxonomy): domain Eukaryota; kingdom Metazoa; phylum Arthropoda; class Insecta; order Blattodea; family Blattidae; genus Periplaneta; species Periplaneta americana. Next base: position 100,327,862 of record NC_091131.1, on the reverse strand, counting down.
CTAAGAGGGATGAAGTTATTTGTCGCTATTTTAGCTCTGCTGGATATTCTTTCCCTGAAATACCAGCGACTTTGTTTTAGACATATTTATTTTAAATTTGTAGTCATTATGCTTATGAAATATAAACTAATAATTTTGCTAAGAAATAGCATAGCAGAAATAATGCGAACTACCTCGCTAAACGTCTTACTCTTTTCGTAATAATTCATTTCCTTTATACTCATAGGTAACATTACGAATGAAATTAATGTGTGCAGTTTATGTTTTTCAATTATATTATTATTGAAAAGACGTGCATAAATGAAATCATTTACTGTGCATTGAAATAAGTTGAACTTTAGTTTTCTGTGTTGCACATAAAAATGCGTACAATTTATTATCACGAAGAGCATGGTATTTGACTTAATTTATAATTTTGCGGTTTATGTATAGCCTACTGCAGTCTATATGTAAATTAATTCCAATGGTATGCATGCATACATACATACATACATACATACATACATACATACATACATACAATACTGTTATGCGAAGTGGCAGGTCTTTCACTTCAAATCCAGATTTTTCCAATCTTTCCTATTTTCTGCCTTCCTCTTAGTCTCCTCATATGATCCATATATCTTAATGTCGTCTGTCATCTGATATCTTCTTCTTTCCCGAACTCTTCTCCCGTTCATCATTTCTTTCAGTGCATCCTTCAGTAGGCAGTTTCTTCTCAACCAGTGACCCAACCAATTCCTTTTCCTCTTCCTGATCAGTTTCAGCATCATTCTTTCTTCACTCACTCTTTGCAACACAATTTAATTTCTTATTCTGTCTATCCATTTCACACACACCATCCTTCTCCATATCCACATGTAAGATGCTTCTATTCGCTTCTCTTCAATTCGTCGTAATCTCTATGTTTCTGCCTCATGCAATGCTACACTCCACACAAAGCACTTCACTATTCTCTTCCTTACTTCTTTTCCCAGAAGTCCGCAGAAGATGCTTCTTTTTCTATTAAAAGCTTCCTTTGTCATTGCTATTCTCCTTTTGACTTCCTGGCTGCATCTCATGTTACTGCTAATATATTATGTACTTTATTCTTTTTCCTCCTACTATTACTCCTCCCATGTTCTGAAAACAGTTCTTCACGAAATTCTCCATGTAGTTGTTGAACAAGGTAGGTGATAAAGGCATCCTTGACGTATTTCTCTGCCTTCTCCTATCCTGACTTTGACTCGTTTCATATAAAGATTACTGAGCAGCCTCCTCTCATTTCAATCCATACTAATTTTCTTAGTAGAAGTTGAACAGGATAGGTGATAAAGGGCGTCCTTGACTTACTCCTCTTCCTATTTCGCTGCCTTCTAACATTTTTCTCCTATCCCGACACTTTGACTCGTTCTTTCATATAAAGATTACTAATTCGTCTCCTCTCATTCCAATCCACACTAATTTTCTTAAGCATCCCCATCAGTTTATTCCAATCCACTCTGTCAAAGCCTTTTCTAGGTCCACTTCTTCATTCTTCTCTAGGTATCTTTCGTACCTTTTCCCTTCCTGAAGCCATTCATAGTATTGTTACTGCTACTACTACCACTACTGCTACTGCTACTGCTACTACTACTACTACTACTACTACTACTACTACTACTACTACTACTACTACTACTACAGCGGAAGAAAATTACGTACACAATATAGACATATTTTACATTAAGATGTTCGTGCTGAAACAGTGCGAGTCATCGGCGTCGACTAACTTGACTCAAGTGTGGGCTCAAATCTCACTTGAATTGACCGAAGTATTCCCTAACTTGTAAAGCATATGTCATATAATCCCATGGTGAATCCTCGAACTCGTGGGCCAAATAATATCACACTATCAGCATTCCTACTGACGCTAGACAACCACATCATAAACAGTCTATTAAAAAGCAACACGAAGGATAGTTAGATCTCAATTTTCCTTAATAGTGGCTAAAAGAACAGGGGAAAAGGTCGGTGGACTTACATTGATAATCCTCCCGGCTAGGTCGAATGAACCCTCCAACCAACGACAGTAGTGGCCCTCCAAACATTTTGGGGGTAGTGTATGAGCGAAGTAACCGCCAAAGCAGAAAAAGATGGTGCTCAATCTAAAATGGTTACACTTGTGCTAAACTAGCATTCCAGTTTTAATGATGAATGGAGGAGTAAACTTTAATTCCGGTGGGTATTATATTATCCCGCTTAGCGGAAATAGTGATGATTTTTAATCTTTGAAGTTTCTGAAACGAAATTCATATTAGCATTATTGTTGTTTTTGCAAATTTAATACTGGTTGATTCTAACAATCGGACAGTAATAAAATGCAAGTGCGGTGGCATTCTAATCAAACGTTAAAAATCGAACATCTTTTCTGCTGTGCAGTAGTACTTCACATGATGAACAAAGACTGTAATTATAGAGATTATAGGCAGATTAAATTCAATTGTTTAAAGAATATTATTTGTGTAAGACGTGTACCATGACGGTGTTAACTATTACTACAGTATATTCTTATATCGTGCTATTACTCGATTTATAAATATACCGGTACAAAATCGTTAAACCTTTCTCTGTGCTATTTATCCGTAAATAATATATCAGCAACGATTTCGTAAGGAGTGACTACGTGAAGTGCAACTTAAAGACAAACACTATTGAATTCTGGAGTAAGTAGCCAGTTACAGAGACGCATCTAATATAAATCCTTTTCAAGAGTTGGTTGATCTTATTATGTTTAATGCTCAAGTGGAGAGAATATTTAGTATGATGAATGTCGTGAAGTCTACGAGAACGGATGGGGACAGAATTAATGAATGCAATTCTGACAATACGGGCAGGTCTGGGTCGTGTGAACAAGTGTTGCAAGAATTATCAGGTACCACCAGAAGTTTTGGAGAAAACGGATACCTTGACTACGTACAGAAATGAAAGTGGACAGGCTAGGAATAACCTACTGCACCCCGGGGACCTCACAGTCACAGCATTATATTCCTGCTTTAGAAGGTTTAGATGGAGATAATCTGGAGGAGCTGCTAATTTGAGTGAGTGATTTTTAAATTACATGGTTCTTATCAATACTAATTGCATGCGTATGAAATTGAATGTCTTACATTGTGTCGAAACGAAAGCTTCATTGACCAGCATCTGCGAAAGTTAAACTTATGCGCTATACCACTTATTTAGTTTCATTATTATTATTATTATTATTATTATTATTATTATTATTATTATTATTATTATCATTATTATTATTATTATTATTATTATTATTATTATGGTGAACGTTACTTATGTACCTGACACTATATGACATTGCTAAAATACCTTAGATGTATAGTATGGAGTATTGCAAATTATAGTCGCGACGCTGTTATTCCTGGCGTGACTCCCCCTCTTCACTTACCGTTAAACATTATCATGTCGTAGCTCCTATGATAATAAATCAAACGCACTGTATTTCAGCAAATAATTGAGCGGCAAATAACGTCTTCGTGTGCTTTCTGCGAACGCCAACGAAAGAGGCAAAATGGCGGGCGATTATATTAAGTATTTATCGAGCCTTAAGAAATGAATATCGTCTTCATAAGCGAATCACAAGACGCACACGTTTAAATGTAGCCGACCTGCAACGCGATTGACTACCGGAAATTAGAGCGACGGGACTATAGATGTGATTACTGTCTGTCCACCCAACTCGCCCCAAATACATACCTTACTTATACAGGGACATCATTTCATTTTTACTTCAATTTTTATTGTACCTGAGTTTTTGAATGTACTTCACTCCCACCCCTTCTACTAATGAAGGTCAACCTTCCTCCACACAGATCCAAAACCGCATATACAGTCATAGTAGCCTTACGGTCACAGTAAACAGTACGTTCCAAAAATATGTTCGCGTTTTTCAGTGACGAAAGAGCTTTCAATATTGAATCATTTTCGCACAGGTACTGTCGTCCATTTGCCTACGTCGCATCCCGGTTTCCCCCACCAGCTTTAATCGCCAGCAAGTGGCTGGGCTGTCTTAGCTCTTTTCTGAAAACATTAATTTCTGTTAGGAATTGGACGTCTATGTAATATTATACAACTATTTAAAATAATTTGAATGAAAGGGCCTCGTTATGTAGGCTAATTAACTGTCACGTGATTTTCCCCCTTTCTACGACCCTACGACAAAATCCGAGTAGATAGTATGTCTGAGTAATTTTATCTTTTCGGATCGGGCAGAAGTGAAGATTGATTTTACAGTACGTAAGGTACTCTTTTATAAAGTAGGTACAGAATTATTTCAACATGAGTTACTAGTATGAAGGACGAAACTTGTACTTAAAATTAGGTACAATAGTCTATAGTGCGATAATATGCATAAAATAACTGAAGACTATATCGAAATAAACGTCCACCATTTTAAAAATTGTGTTTAAATATCCTTATTATGATTATTTTTAAATTTAACTTCATTCTCTATATTGTACGTTAATGTGCTGAAGACAGTATAATATACACTGCATAATGAATACGTCCACATGGAAAGCTCAGTTCGTGAGTAAAAGCACTCATTGTTAATACAGCACTGTATCTTGATTAAACAAAAACCTAATGAAAATGATCAAACACAATAGCGCAATATTTCCTAGTTTGCGTAAATGGATGAATTACTTTTCTTCCCTCCTATACCTTGTAAAGTGATTTCTGTGTATATTACGCCAGTATCATCGAACTCCAGTCGTGGAAGGGGGTAGCAAACGGCGTTGATCCAGAGGTATAGGCAAGTTAATATTAAAAATGTTAGTAAAAATAAAATGATGTCCCTGTATAATAAAATCGATGTATGTGAATGAAGAACACGGCAATATTTCGTGAATGTGACGTATTTGAGGGAGAAAATGGAGGTGGTTTCAGTGTCTTCAACATAATAATACTACACACCTAATCTAACCTCTCACATAATACTACACATCTAATCAAACCTAATCTAACTTGTCATATAATACACACCTAATCTAGCCTAACCTAACCTGTCACATAATACTACACACCTGTAGTAACATTCCTCAAGCTTAGTATCATTTCATTTGCACATATTGCCATTCCTGCTAGATGCTGTGTCGGGTGCCACCTAGTGGAAGTGAATCGTGATGTCGGGGAGAAACTTTCATCATTACATTTAGTTCGCTCAGTGTGTGTTTTGTAAAATAATGAATGTGTTGATGTAGTGATAATTCCATGTATAACTTATAGTGCAATAAGAATTGAAATGTGTTGTGACTGTGATAAAAGTGTTCAAAATTGCTTTATAGCGCCACATTGGCAATGATAAAAGTGTGCAATATTCGTTACATTGGCGGGTGGATGCTCCACCTTGACCTATTATTATTATTATTATTATTATTATTGTTATTAATATTATTATTATTATTATTATTATTATTATTATTATTATTATTATTATTACAAAATTGAATAATATATACGCATTAAAATCTAGATATTTTTGTTAGAAAGTCGCAGGTTTTCGAAAGCCATCTAGCGGGATTATATAAACTGTTGGCAACACTGGTAGTACTTTTGTTTAAATGAAGGGTTAATTGTGCTAGACTTATGTAGTCATGTGCAGTGTTGACATACTGGACGATTTTTTTGTGCAAATTGGGTGCGAGTGGTCCGATTCCTATGAGTAGTGTGCCAGGTTGGGTGATTTTTGGCAAATTGGGCGACTCGAGACGTGAGGCGTACGGAAACAACAACGAGAACTAGAACGGAAATATTGTTAAAATAAATGTTTTTAAATGTGAGCATTCAGAATTAACTTTCACGTTCCCGTTCCCGAGCTCCGGCAAGCTTCTATTAATTGTGAATGCTCATATGTGAATAGGCCTACATTTATTTTAACATTATTTCCGTTCTAGTTCTCGTTGTTGTTTCCGTTCCTGGTTTATTGTGGATCAGCCTTGATAGGCAAAGTTACTATATTGGAGGAAGAAGAATATTCTAGACAATAATTACAAAATAATACAGATTTTTAATGTACGGAGTATAGACAATAGGAATAAAGATACATTTTAATTAGGATTTAAGCATTTTGTGTCAGTTTTGCTTTCACATATTGAGTTATGTATGACTTTTTGGATCATCGTCAGACGATAGTTCATCACATCCTGTAGAAATGATTAGGTCAGAAAATGCGTCACGAAAAGATTACGTTATTAAAAGATTATGCATTTCCTTCCGGACGGGCTTTCAAGGAACGTTGACAGCAACGAGTGGCCTAGATATCAGTCTCTCCAAGGTCTAATAAGTCTAATGACAAGACATAACCACATACATCAAGCATTAAGTTATGTTAATTTTATCTGCATGTGCATGTCTGTAACTAGAGCAGCAAATAATTTATTTCTGATCCGCTGATTGAAATGGCGGCCTTGCATGTCTTGTTGACATCCTCACCCTGAACTTCTGTCCTCAATGTTTCGCGTCTGTTCAAGCAATCGACAACCCTTCAACTTGACCCCCGATCTAGATAGTATTATCTTTGGACTGTTTCATAAAATATTATTTATTATACTTATTTGATTTATTTGTCAGACGTACAGGAAATAACGGCAAGTTACAGAATGAATACGAGACCGTGAAATTTGCAGATTGAAATATATTCCCCTTCAGAAGTAACCAATGAAAATTCAAGGAAATTGTGTGAGTGTTTCCTCTATTACTTGATTGCCCAATTTCCTGGAAAGAAAGATAGAGGGTAAAGGTTGGTAATATTGTGATATGAGTAATATTGTGATAGTTATTTTTGAGAATTTATTACAATTTTACTGAGTGAGAGGAATCTCGGTTTTTAGCGTCAATGCATTAAAGGAATGTTCGTGGACAAGTTTCTGCACAAAACCCGTCCTTCTCTCGCTCGTAAAATTGTAATCAATTCTCAAAAAGAACTATCACAATATTACTCTTACCACAATATTACCAACCTTCACCCTACATTAGAGTCACATTTATAAAAATGTAACATTACATATTGATCCCCTGTTTTAAAAACATTTGTTGGACTTAGTGGAATAGATAGAGGGGACTCACCGGGATGAAGCCCCCACCCCGTTTTTCAATAAATGTTTAAAAATTATAGCCTACTAGATTTAAACCATGAAGAAACAATCCACCATTGACATTGCTAGTGCGACACTGAAAGAAAACTATTGCTTGTTTCTATCTATAATGATAAATATTTAGAATAAATTCTTTAGGCCTCTATTTCTGTTGATATTTTTTTAAATTGACTGATGATTTTAATAGACATTATGATTGAACTATCATTCTCAGAATAAATAATAGGCCTAACTAGATTTACTATTTAGGATCGCCATCTGTTCATTCACTCTGCAACGATGGAGAATGGATTTTGCTTTATAACAACTTTCGGAGAATCAAAATTGATTTGAAATTTCATAGTATTAAACAATAATTGAAGCGTCGGCTGGAACAACGTTATAAGTTGCATTTGATAAAATTTACAGGAGCTGCAAAAATGTGTACACGTACAACGTTGTTCTTATAGGGTAGCAAACTTCTGAGTGGACAAATTTCACGTACTGCATTGATGGACAGTTGCAAACCAAAGAGTATAGCAAGGTAACATGACATACAACATTATTACACGGAAACACGCCGAATGAAAATTTTGTAACTTACAACGTTGTTCCAGCCGACGCTTCAATTATTATTGAATAATTTCAAGGGGAAAAATTGTTCCGGGGTCAGATATCGATCCCGGAACCTCTGGTTCAACGCACCAGCGCTCTACCGACTGAGCTACCAAGCAACTCCACCCGACACTGTCTCAATTTTTCCGTTTATATCCACACAACTCGAGTGGGCTGACGAGAAACCAGAGATTCCGAGATCGATATCCGGCCTCGGAACAATTTTTCCCTTTACAGGGAGCTTTACCTGAAAACTAGATTTGAATAATTATTATTGTCTTTTTTATATATGACATGTAAGTTATAGGCAAAATTGCCAAATGATGTTCCCAGAACTTGGCTCCTCCCCATCTTAAATTCTTGGCTACTCACTGGTGAGACATTGCTGTTAATATTTTCTCAGTTTCACTTGCCATATTTTTAAAAGACTGTAAAATACTTAAATATTTGTACAAAATGTCTGACTTAAGCCGTTCATTTTTGCTTAGGCAGCCCAAATAATAGTCAAGGCATGTGGGAGGTATTTAATGGTTTCGTGGGCGGAATCATGGATGAGGCATCATCACGTGAATGTTACGAATTCCAGTCTTCGTATGATAATTTTATGTTAAACACGTGCTGTTAATCTGTTACGTTAATTATTTATTTTCTTTCTCTTTCTTATATTCTATAACAGTTTTAGTAATACATAATTTATATCCAATCCTTCAAAATAATGTATTTGTTTTGTTCCATTCGAAATAAGCAACGTATCTTTAAAGAACAGACATCGCAGAATTTTAACACAATTGATTAATTTATTTCACTATATTTTGAATATGTCACGCCTAGTGAAACTACCATGAGAATGCCAAAACCTAGGTAGACCAAGAAAAAAGTTAAATTCAGACTGTGACAAACCATAATATGGTCTAAGACGGTACGAGATCGATAACAACTCTATGAAGTTGGACGATGTCGACGTAGTTTGCTTGCTTCAACATCTTATGTTTATTTCTTATTTCGCTATCTTTCACTTTTGCTGTTAGGCGCTTCAGATATTCAAACCGTGAATGGTTACCGACGGTTGAATTCCAGCTTTTATAGCTACTGCTGTGAAATATTCTGGTTCATATAATGTTGCGATGGATTGCGTATTTCCATTTTTTATTTTTTTTTATTTTATTGGGCTATTTTACGACGCTGTATCAACATCTAGGTTATTTAGCGTCTGAATGATATGAAGATGATAATGCCGATGAAATGAGTCCGGGGTCCAGCACCGAAAGTTACCCAGCATTTGCTCGTATTGGGTTGAGGGAAAACCCCGGTAAACACCTCAACCAGGTAATTTGCCCCGATCGGGATTCGAACCCGGGCCACCTGGTTTCGCGGCTAGACGCGCTGACCGTTACTCCACAGGTGTGGACTCCATTTTAAAGTAGTATGAATTAGAATATTATAGAATCACCTAGAATCATCATCATCATCAGTAGCTCTACAACTCATTGCTGAGTCTTGGCTTCCTCAAGGACTCATCTCCAGCCATCGTGATCCAAAGCTACCATTCCGATTCTCCAATTTCTCACCCCAAGAGCTCTCGCATCACCATCCACTCCATCAATCCATCTTGATCTCGGCCTTCCTTTCCTTCTTGTCCCATCCGGCTGTGTTAGCATTACCCTCTTTGGTATCTCTGCCTCTTCCTTCCTTATCAGGTGTCCTGCCTATCTTAGCCTGGTTAACATTATGTATTTAGAAACTTCCACATCTTCATAAGGAGAATACAATTCTTGGTTATACCTTTTCCTCCATACACCCCTGTTTTACACTGGGCCATAAACTCTGCGGAATTCGTGTCTGGCTATATTCGTTTCCTTGAAGTTTCGTTGCAATGTTTTTTTTTCCGGGGTGGAGTCGCCAACCGCAAGCCCAACCCCCAACCTGGAGGACCAGGCCCCTGGAGACAGGGTGGCCCAGCTATATCCCCAGGCACTGGGTAGCTCAGGCACCTCGGGGTCGCCGCTCTCCGTACCCACCACAGTGGGCCCCTGAGGGGACCTAGAATCAAAGTTCGAAATTAAAAAGTACGAAAGGAAGGATTGAACATCGAACCCTCTCAGGGAGTCGAAACATTCATATGAACACATCACTCCAGCTAACAAGCAAACATTCTGATGGGGGCAGATAAAAAAAGTTAATTTTTTTTTCTCTTTCACCATGTTAATAATGTCAAAAGAAGTGCTTATACAAATTTTGGCCACTCGACCGCAATTACGAGGGCCGTAAAAATATAAGTTCGTCAGTGGCCGTTAACGGAAAGAAAACACAATTTTATTGCAAGAATTTATTGAAACAGACACAGCAATTGTTAAGTTATTTTTCAACATATTCCTCACCGGAATTGAGACATCTGTCATGTCATGGGATCGACAGAGAGGTGCAGACGGCTGTCAAACGTTGGTTCCGATCCTAGGCGACTGACTTCTACGACACAAGGATACAAAAATTCATCCTATGGTTTGACAGATGTCCCAGTTCAAGTGAGGAATATGTTGACAAATAGCTCAACAATTGCTGTATCTGTTCCAATAAATCTTTCCATCCATTGTACTTTTTTTTCTGTAAACGGCCCCAGGGAAATCACTTTCTGGACGGCCTCGTAATTGCGCTCGAGTGGCCAAAAATTTGTATAAATACTTCTTTTGACATTATTAACATGATGGAAGAAAAAAAATTAACATTTTTATCTGCCCCCATCAGAATGTTTGCTTGTCAGAGCCATGAACTATACTCGAGAGATCCGCGTGTTATAGATGTTTGTTTCTTCGCTCAGCCGCATCGTATGAATTAATGCAGCAATCATCCACCGAACCTATGTTCATTATTTTAGCTGCTTTCAATCATTATTTAAACTAAAATACGAGCACTACGCCTTAGAGAACTTCAACGAAGAAACGTATTGTGTGTTCAGCCCTATTCGTGTTGTGCGTGATACCTAAACAATTTATGAACAGCTTCAGTCAGACACTCTGTATTGTTAGACCATTTATTATGTTTAGCCCATTAATCTTTTTAGCTTCAACTCTAACATACCTTAGCTGTAATAGGATTATTTGTAAATTTTGGAGATCCAATAATAATAATAATAATCTACCTGAAGTACTCAAGTATAGCTCGCGCAAGAAACGATTACCATTACTGTTTGTATGTAGGCACGCCGAAGGAGCGAGAGATGCGGGGCGATAGATATACTGCCTCTTCCAAGAAGATGAACAGATGGGCAGTGTTGCCACGACCTACTCACGAAAATCAGGAGAAAATCATCGAAAAGAACAGGAGATTACAGTAGATTAATTAAACATGAATTTTCTCTTTGTATTATAATATTAATTACAACACAGTGTAGTGTAAGAAAGATGATACTGTTGTATTGTAATATAGCACATTCGTAACCAATGAAATTGAACAATTTTGCTAAATATAATTATTGTCATCTCTACTCAGCATATGTAACTAAGTCATGAATTTTGTTTTTACACAGTAATGTCTTATTGACAGTGTTTCGCATTAATGTATTAAACAGGAATTTTTCGTGTATTCACAAAATATTTTCGATACAACAAGATTTATTTTAAAGGTATTTAAATACAGTATTGCACTACCTGCGACTATAAGAGACGAAAAATTATCCTCTTTCTTGCTTTTACATAACTATCCTTTAAACTGTTCATCATTTTCCCACTCTGATTTATAAAATTCTAGGGGTATTTACTTTTCTTTCTTGCTGGAACACTTTCACTCATTTTAAAAGATCACTGTGCAAGATATGTAACACAAAAATGCCATTACCTACACTTCACTCTCTCACTGTTTCACGTGCACACAATCAGAAACAAACTTCACTACTGAATAAGTTTCGTTCTTGCTCTGTTTCCCGGGTCCCCAAAACAATAATGAAATAACTTAATTCTGTCGTCGATTTACAAAAGGGGACATGTCCAAAATAACGAAGTGTTGGAAAATCGCAAAAAAAAAATCATAACTCATTTAATATATTAAAATGTTCATGGATCCTGAATGTTTGTATATATCCATAGTGATCTAATTAGAAAAAAATATATACGAACATTTTAATTTAACTTACAGTTTTTGTGATTTTCCAACACTTCATTTTCGACTTGTCCCCTTTTGCAAATTTACGACTGTTATCACATGCTTACGTTGCATGACTTGTGTATAAGATGCAAAAATAAGACATGGTGACAATATATGTGTGTACTAAAGTAATGAGTTGAAAATCCGGGCATAAAACTAGGTGACTGCAGCATGCCAAAAAGGCAGGAGAAATTCGGACTTTTGACAAAACAAATCAGTAGAGCAGTAGATTCAATGAAAAAACAGGAAATCTTCTGCTAAATCAGTAGGTATGGCAACACTGCAGATGGGGACATCGCTTGTGAAAATAAAGAACGTAGCAAGAGAACAGTCCGAAGTGAATTAAACGCGCAACATATGTTTACGAATAAAATAATGACAACCTGCGAGGGAACGCTCCATTACTACATATTATAATAAAATAAACGCACTTGGAACAACACACGTATTCACATGCAGTGGAACTGAATAAAACAGTAATGTAACTATCACAACGCAAGAGCGATTCTATCGATATAGTTCCTCTCAGTGTTGCCAACATATACATTTTATCCCCGTCAGTCTAACATCTGAAAATCCGTCAGAATCCGTCAAAATTAAAAAATAATAATAATACCACCTCATATTTATATACAAATAAGAAGCAAATTTTAATACAACTTACTTACCAATCTTGCTTAAAATAATAATTCGTCAACCTCTGACTTGATTACGAGGAAATCTGAAACAGGTGATTCCTTAACATGGTATTCAGCACGGACAGGGCTATTCAAAGAAAAAGTAAAATCCCCAAAAAATTAAACAATTAAAAATGACAGCCGCTAGAAAAGTCAAAAGCAATGTAAATCGTAATTTTCCGTCATAAAATCCGTCACCCGTCAAAACCATTCTTTTCCCGTCCGCTACGTTGAAATTCCGTCAGTTTTGACGGAATTTCCGTCCAGTTGGCAACACTGGTTCCTCTTCCGAATGTACTTTGAATATCATTCAAGCTATCTCCTGACCTTTCCTATCGCCCACCATTCCTTATCGCATTGTTTCGTTCGCCGTCGATATTCCCTGCTTGCGAAACCTAGATTAACTACTGTCAAATCATAAGTAACAATGCGTATGGCAATTAAAGCTAAGTTGAACAAGAAGAGACCTAATGTTTCCGCTTACTGCAGTATAAATATTGCACGTTTGTACGTTATCTGTTCACAACCCTTCCTCCTCGGTCCGCTCTCGTCTTCTGAGTCACCACAGTACTCGCAATCCACTTCTAGTCGTGTTGTGCGTGAAGCCTAAACAATTTATGAACTTGAGTCAGACACTCTTTATTGTTTTATGCTCGACCATGCCGAAATGTAGTAATTATACACCTGGTAGCAGTCCTTTAATAATAATAATAATAATAATAATAGCCTAATGTGTCCCTTGAAGGGCAAAGGCCTCCTGCTAGAGGGTAGCTCTGTTTCAGTAACGCGGTGAGCTACTCCGCGTTAGGTTGTGTCTAGTGTTTCTTTGTCTGGTTGGGGTTGATTTCGCTGTCACTTTGATTAATTTGATTTCACTAACACTTTGATTATATTGAATGCACTATCACTGAGTCAACTTGGGATGTTGTTTGTGGCTGGCACTGTCTTCATTTGTAGTCGACTCCCAATTGTTCTCCATGTTCCCCTGCTTCTTGCTATTCTGGACCATTGCTGACCTGCTTGTGTTGTGTAGAAGTCTGCCCACTTCTTCCTTGGTCTGCCTCTGTGCCGGTCTCCTGTGCTTTAATGCATGTCATTAAAGTACACCTACTTATTAAAGTACAGGTGTTCAGCCAATGACAACTCAGCTTACAGGTGTTCAGCCAATGACAAGTCAGCTTTGTACCGTTATAAAACCGCAAGTATCGATTACTCTCGGATATGCAATCGAAAGAGAATTAGCGAAAAGTCACGGAGGCTGGAAATCCAATACTGTCGCAGAAGGTTATATTGTTACTACAATAATTAGCGTTAATTGTAAATAATATTCAAATAAATTCAATTTGTCATCTCGTTTTTCAATGTCTAATTTAATTTCAATGTTATATCAAAGTTAATATTTAGTTTACTCTGTAGGTTCTTATAGGCTATCTGGACATCTGTTCCTCGGAAAAAATCAATACTTTCGCGTCTGCGCACATCTCACAATTTACGAGGTATTGTTCAAGGTCAGTTAGATACAAATAAAATGAATAATTTCAAGTTATAAATATGGTCGAGCATAAAAAGTCGTATGAAACTCGCCTATAATGGTAATTAAGAAGCTCGTATGAAAATTATGAAACTCGCTTGCGCTCGTTTCATAAACATCCATACTCGCTTCTTAATTACTATCATTATAGGCTCGTTGCATAATGTACTAATGTATTATGTTCAGCACATTAATCTTTTTAGCTTCAACTCTAAAATACCTTAGGTGTAATAGGATTATTTCTAAATTTTGAAGATCCGATAATAATAATAATAATAATAATAATAATAATAATAATCTATCTGAAGAACTCGAGTACTAACTACTCGTAATCATATGGTCAGAATGAAGCAAGGCCTCCGCTTCAGAGGGCAGAAGGTAAACAAACACAGACACCCTGTGTAAGAGAGGGAGATCTCAATGTCTCAGCTAGGAATCGACTCTAGGTCTATTGGATTTGTAGATGAAACTGCTACCTTGTGATTCACAGCGGAAGACCACCTTTATGATCATGCTAGCGATAGCGATAATGCCTTCAGCGGATGAATTTATCTGCTTCCACTCCACAACATCTGTTATCCTAATGCGCAGTTCCTTTTTCAGTCTAAAAAATAAGAACATATGTTGTTTACCACGAAATTCTTCGAACTGCCTATAAAATATTCCAACACGATGATTCACTTCCCGTAAAAAACAAGTGACGGTATCGGTATGTCTGTTTTGAAGATCTAGCTGTTGTCACAATAGCTCAAGAAAATATTGCAACTCACTAATTAGGTCACTTCTTTTGCGTCGCTGTAAGGAAACAATTAAGTAGGCCTAATTATCGTTGACGGTTTCTTTATAAAAGAAGTGTATTCGATTGACATTTTCTTCCCAGATGCACTCGAGTTACATAAATGGGGTATAGGCCTATAATCATGTTATTCAACCCGTTACAGCTCTCTCTGCCGAATCTTATATTGTACTTCTTTAACTTTCTCATTACACAAAGCATGAATTAAAGTAGGTATGTGATACTTTAAAAATCCATTTAGACATTTCCGCGGAAATAACATTTTCTGCATCACTAACAAAAAATGCTGTTTCGGGCATGTCCTCTGTGTACAGCAACTTCTCCTAGACTATTAGACGAAGGTGTTCATAATCAGTAGGTCTATTTACGAATCAGTTTATCCGGGATTGATGCAAATGGAATATAGCCTAATAATTTAGTGAGAAAATAATAGGTTTTTATTTGAAATCGACAATACAAAATAGGCCTAGTTATGAACTCGACATTTTATCCAAATTTTTATTATTTACTTAGTTGTTTACCTATTTATTTACTTAATTATTTGCTTTTATTTCCTTATTCATTCTTTTTTTTTTCACAACATGAAGAGAGAAATTAAATGAGTAATTCATTATATTTCCAAATCCATATTTTTCAAACCTCTGATTGAGGTTATATTTGTTATCAAGCAATACACCTCAGTTGACGATATGTGTAAGAGGGAGAACAGTTCTCTTACTATGAAGTTCGCGTCTCAACGCCGCCGCTGGTGAGCGTGTGGGGCCGCTTAACGCTTTCACTGCCGCAGCAGGTGACTACACTGCCTTGTGGGTCAGCGTCACAATCCATGGTCATTGACAGCAACCAGTGATTCACGCGCTCAAGGCTTCCAGCGTCGGCCTGCTAACCGAGCAGATAATGCCCGCTCTAGTAGCGATATGAATAAATTGACGATTCCCGCAGCCACGCAGTCTAGAGGGCGAGCGGGGCGGCCTTTGACTGTCCGTGCGTCAAGCCACAACGGTTGCGGGTTGAGGTGTCTAAGGGGGAAGTCGCCGGACTCAGGTGTGTTTCAAACGGGCTCTACGTCTTACGTAAAGCTTACACGACCAATATTTTTTTAGTCGTCCTTGGTGGTGTAGTAGTGACTTTGTCTGTTGCTAGATCCTAGGTTCGTGGTTCAAACCCGGTTAAGGACGATAACAATCCTTTTTCCCAAGAGCAACGCATGATCGGAACGAAACGGAAGTGCGGTAGGTCGTATGATCCTTGACATAGTGTTGTCAGGTTGTTGCGGCATATTTAAAACTGGTTAATTGTATAACAGATAAAACTGGATAAAATCTTAACTTTGACGGTGGTAAGAGGAAGGACTTGACGATTCACATAAAGTTTATTCTAGACGTGGTACAACGAAAGGTGAGATTTTCCCATCAAAGTTGGGCCTCCTATGCCAAGCTTAAAAATATATTAATAATTCTTGGAAGATTTTATGAAGTTCGAACATAGCTGATAATTCCAAATGCCAGGGAAAAATATTGATTTTGCTTTCCTCTTACATGCCTACATAATTATCATTGGCATAGTCGAAGATAGAAAGAAGGTCGTCATTAACAATTTCCTGTTTGTCATCGAAGGCACTGACCACTTCTTCCTTTGGTGAATGAAAACTTACTATTATTTCTGTATTGGCTTGACATGATAATCTCGCCTGAATTTTTCTGATTTAGACGTCTCCAAAACGCTTAAAAGGCAACCTGCTAACGGTGCTCTTAGAAACGCAGCGATGACGGCATTCGTTGCAGTCCATGAGAAGGAAAGGATAATTCAGTTCCCGCAGAACACGTTTGGATAATTTATCCTTCAAAACGTTAAACAGAAACTCATAAGAGCGCTTGGGTTTTCTCGGTGTGAGACCAAATAGTCTGACCTGGAAACCACTGCTCTCGCAAGTTGAAGTATATGGTATAAAGTTGCAAAACATTTTTGGGGACCGATTTGATTGTGCCGTCCATAATCCCGGTACTGAATCACTTCAAGTATTCACGTTGTTTATTAGTTGCAAATACAATTTTCTTGTTCGCGTCAGCATCGAAATGTAGAAGCCATCTCTGCCCATTTGCGGTTACCTTGCATTCATCAGCACTGTCTGCAAATCATCAAAGAATGTGGATCAAGTTGCAAATGGTATTTTATGATTTTCTATTTTGTGTGTGTTACGAATGGGGATGACGACCAGTCGGTAATATATGACTGGTTAGCGTAGTGACGAGTCACTAATGTGTGACGAGTATTCCGTGTGACCAAAAAACTGTGACGAATATTCTGGATCCCTTGATGAGTATGATAATACGATGATGACAACTTTACAAAATTAAAAAGTAGAATTCCTTTGGGTAGGCCTACTTCGTTATCTTAATCCTGTTACCATCACGTTTCAGCTGTCACGTGGAATACGAATTTGTCCAATAAGTGTCATAAGAAGTTCACTTTACTTCGCATTAATATTTCTAAGCACATGTTGTGCTCTCCAATAAATAGTTTCGTAAATGACGCAGGAAAGTAACTACACGCGTCTGTTATCTGCATAACTTGTGATACAATCGGCTAGAGATAAGATTCATGATCATTAAGATGGTGCTGATAGCGCATTCCAAAATCGTTACAGATTAACAGAAATCTGATTTTATATCAAAATCAAATTGATGTTAAGATATAATTATAAATTCTCATGTAACTGGCGAACAGATTCCTTAATTACGATAACAAGAGGAAAGTACAAGTGGTGTTAGGCTAAAGTATCCTCTCGACCGATAACCTTCAGTATATCGTACGTCGTATCTGGATCACATAGAACGTAAATACTATTTTTAGTGATGTGGAACGTGAAATAGTTCATTAATATTGGGAATATTAGACCTGAATCATGGGCGCTACAGCTCATTGAGGGCTCGGGCCTCCTCCAACACGTATTTGTAGCCATTCTGTTCTGCCCTGTCTCCTCCACCTCCTAACTTCAATCTTCTTTAAATCATCCTCCACATCTTGCAACCACCTAAGCCTGGGTCTTCCTCTTGGTCTTGCTCCACTTTCGGTGTCTACACAATGCTCGTCTGTGTAACCTAGAGTTAGGCATCCGCTGAATATGGCCCATCCATCTAAGCCTTCCTCTTTTAATGAAGGATATTATGTTTGGTAAAAGTAGCCTTGGAAACATTTAGCGAAAGAAAATAATTACCATCTAGCCATTTTCAAATAACATTTATACCATTATTCGCATTTTCATATACGCCAGTCCAGTAGTGTCATAGTAATTTTTTTTTCTTGGCCATACGCCTCACCCCTTGTTTTCTCCTTAAAATATATTTTACTCTCCTCTCTCTATCTCTCCGACTGTCATTTAATGATTTTTTAATATTAAAGAAGAAGTAAAGAAATTGTTTTACTTTACATTTTAATTGTACAACAAGCTTGATTTAAAGAATACACCATGTAGCCCCACCGTAGATGCACACTTGTCTCGATGAATCTTGAAGTGTGTATTTGCAGCACTTCTTGCTTTTCAGCCATTATTTTATATAATTCTGGATTCCAGTGCTGCAGAGGTGAACAATTTTTGTTATGAACATCAAACAAAATACATTAGGAACAGCAAGAGATGATCTAAGATCTGTACAGATCTCCGGGTACAAAACTTAGGCACCCATATGCCGTATGGCTACATACAGATAAAATTTTCTTTTCCCCATACGATTAATTAAAAAAATTGTAGGTTCCCATGAGATACATGACCCCGTATGGCCTCCATGACAGCACTCACCAGCCCAACTTCAACCGCTAAAAGTTACAACTGTGTCATCAGCATATGAATGCAGAGTGCCGTTAAATTTTCCTCAATTAACATTTATATATTAAAAACAAAATTGATCCTGAAACAGCACTTTTCGGGACGCCTAAATTTACATTTTGAATTTTACTAAATTAATTACGCATTTTAGTTTCCTGGGTTGCATTTGTATTGATATCACACCTCTCAGAATGTAATATTACTAATATTGTGTATGTCTGTCCTCTGTCACAATTATTTTGTAAAATCATGTAGCTATAAAGAATTTGTTAATTTTTAAGCTTAATTTTGGTAATTTCCTCTGGTTGAGATTCTGGTTGATATGTGCCTCTATTATCAGACAGTAGACCTACACTACATCTAACTTGATATGTGTCAGAGGAAGAACTTATTGTTTGTATAGGCCTACATCTGAAGACTGATTAGTGTAACATGTAGCTAATTGGCGATGTATGCAATGGAGTGGGAAAGAAATTGGCTACCCTACCCCATTATCTCCTGGTTTAGTTGCCTCATAACTGTCGCCTTATTGCTATCACTTGTGAGGTCTCGGGCAGTTGACTAAACAACAATAATAATAATAATTATGTTTGGTTCTCCAAACCTCTCCATAAACTTGCATTGCAGTTTACTAATCATTTAATCACAATAATGTGTCCGCAGTTGCCGTTGGTGATTTTCTTTGCGATTGAAAGTTTATTTAGTACTGTGTGAAGTTTTGATAGTATGACACTGTTATTAATATTATATGTTTGCGATAATTTTGTAGAAAATCCGACAATTTTTAGACTACAATTCCATACGTTTATGTTTGGAGGTTCGCAACGCTGCTTCGAGATACATACATACATAAGTGTTCTGCCCATAAGCAGGTATTTCACTGCAAGCCCAGCATTCTCCAATCTTTCCTATTTTCTGCCTTCCTCTTAGTCTCCGCATATGATCCATATATCTTAATGTCGTCTATCATCTGATTTCTTCTTATGCCCCGAACTTTTCTCCCGTTCACCATTCCTTCCAGTGCGTCCTTCAGTAGGCAGTGTCTTCTCAGTCAGTGGCCTGACCAATTCTTTTTTTTTTTCTCTTTCTAATCAGTTTCAGCATCATTCTTTCTTCACCCTCTTTTTTCCAACACAACTCAATTTCTTATTCTGTCTGTCCACTTCACACGTTCCATTCTTCTCCATATCTACATTTCAAATGCTTCCATTCGTTTCGCTTCATTTCGTCTTAATGTCTATGTTTCTGCCTCATACAATGCCACACTCCACACAAAGCACTTCACTAGTCCCTTCCCTAGTTCTTTTTCCAGGGGTCTGCAGAAGATGCTCCTTTTTATATTAAAAGCTTCCTTTTCCATTGCTATCCTCCTTTTGACTTCCTGGCTGCAGCTCATGTTACCGCTTATAGTATATCCCAAGTACAGTATTTGAAGCTGTCCACTTGCTCTGCTGCCTCATTTAGAATTCACAAGTTTATCTTCTTTATTTTTCTTCCGACAACTGTGGTCTTCGTCTTGTTTGCATTTATCTTCATCCGATAATGCTCACAGCTGTCATTTAGGTCCGCTCGCATATCTCTTAGTATCTTCTCCTCTTTTGCTAACAAAGCTATATCAGCAAATCTTATGCACTTTATTATTCTTCCTCATAGTTTTACCCCTCCTATGTTCTGAAAACAGTTCATCAAATCCTCCAAGTAGATGTTGAAAGGGTAGATAATAAAGGACATCCTGGTCGTACTCCTATCCCTATTTTACTTCCTTCAGACATTTCTTCTCCTATCCTGACTTTGACTCGTTGTTTCATACTTATATAGGTTACTGAACAGGCTTCTGTCTTTCCAATCCACACTTATTTTCTTCACGCTGTCCATTAATTTGTTCCAGTCCACTCTGTCAAATGCCTTTTCTAAGTCCATAAATACTGTATACACTTCTTTATTCTTCTCCAGGTATCTTTCGCCGGTTTTTCGTAGTAGTCCAATTGCATCCCTTGTACCTTTTCTTTTCTGAAGCCAAACTGCTCTTCTTGCAACTCTTCTCCCAAGTATTGCATTTATTTTTAGTGACAACCTTGCACTGGACGTATTTCAGGATGCTTGAAGTCGAAATGCTACTGTTGATGGCCAGAAATTTTCCAGCACAAATCTAAATTTTGCGAGAGCAGGAAAACGACACGGTACGCGTTGTGCTGTTTCACTTTCTAACTTACACTCACAAAGTCAGGATTATTTCAGGAACCCAGTCTGCTCGTTGAAGGTACAACGACCTGTTAACATTTCTATAATACGCGATAAATGTGCGCAGTATCTGGTTTCCTTTCGTGAGAGCGCTGATTTAGCAGCCTTCCTTGTCGAACTGATAATGTTTTTCCATAGTTTGTAAAATTTTGTTTAGGTACGATCAGATAACATTGTCCTAACCGTTATCAAAGAGACAGATTGCAGGTTTTTGTCGATAAACAGTTTGTTCTGAGGTCGTTTTAGCAGTCTCATCTGTCTTTTCGTAGCCCTGATTACTGTCATGCCCTGTAACACAAATAAGTGAGAGAATATTATTCTTAGTAACCTCTTCGACAATTGTGTAATACTGTTGTACAATTCATGAGCTAATTCTATAATTACTCAGGACCACCAACAGTGCCTCTCTACTCTCGCTAAAGATGCGAACAAAGTGGTTACGAAATGTTTCGTTCAAGGACTGCACTTGCACCGTGTATTATTTCCTTTGCATTAGTTTGAAAGACTGCAGCAAATCTGTTTTGTGGTATATTAAGTCATATAGCCAACTACAATCATCCGGATTGCAGATTAACCGTGACTTCTCTACTCGTAAGTTGTTACTTAACCAATGAGTATATTCTCCGGAAGAAGGAAAAGAAAAAAAAATAGTTCTCCTTTGGAACTCGTATTCCAGGTTTTAATATGCATGCTACATTCGGTATAGAAGCAGAGCTGTGACATAAGCCGTAGTCGGGAAGTGTAAGAATAGTTCTTGTATAACAGTCACACCGACAATACAATCATACATTTATATTCTAGACACAAATTTGTTTACGTAAATGATTATAAGATTCCGCTTTTAGCTCCAGAACCGGTTATAACCTGAAACGAGCAAGCAGCTGGAAGAACATAATGGAATTGAGGTTATGCAATGTCTGTGTACTGCCAAATGCTAATTGCCAGCAAATTCTAACCAGAAGTTGAGGATTCTTTGTTCTCTAGTCTAGATAACGGAGGTTTCACAAGCTGTATTAAGATAGTGTTTGAACATGCGTCCTAACAACAGCACAGGCAACCAAAAACACATCATTCAGTCATCCATTCAGAACGGAAGGACAGTTCAAATTAAAATCAGTGTAAACAGTACATTCGTTCATAAATCCAACTCCTATAGTGTGCCCAAAGATCACATAGCGTCCACCGCTGTGAAATAACTGTTAGTATGCCTGACCGTGAAGCAAGCGGGCCCGGGTTCAAATCGTGATCGGTACAAGTTACCTGGTTGAACCCTGGATTATGATAATAGGGGAACATAAATATATTGTAAGTTCACAGGGCTAACGGCTTCGAAGCTGGGTACCTGGTTCTAATGAAGTGCACTGGTAGCAATCTAAAACATGGGGGCATGAGATAGTTACTCTGCCTGCCATTAAAAATTCACTTCACTAAATCCCCAATGTAAAAAAAAAAAAATTACCTGGTTGAGGTTTTTTTTCGGGTTTTCCCTCAATCCATTAAGAACAAATGCTGAGTAACTTTCGGCGCTGAACCCTGCATTCATTTCGCTGACATTATCACCATTTCATTCAGATGCTATATAACCATAGCAGTTGATACAGCGTCGTAAAATAAGTACTTAGCTTTGAAATCACAGTCACAGCTTTGCTTCTCACTTAGGACAGAACCGTTAGTGAATTATTTTCTTTCTTTGTTTAGTTGCGTTTATCTTCATTCCAAGTCACTTTTTCTGAATGTGCAGACATAACTGAAAGTGGACAATCATTTTAATCATTAGGCTACTTACTACAGTGCATTACGAAACCGCCGCTGTCAAATCAAGATCTACTGTACTTACATGCGAAAAATATAAGCTTCCTACTCCAGAGGTACTGATATTTGCAAATACCGTATTTAGATTAGTTTTGGTTTCTTAGGTCAGTTTGTTTACTTACTTTTAGTTTACGTAAAGATTAATTTTTGGTCCTACAGAATTCATCTGTTATGGTAATAATGGTTATTAGAGGAGAAAAATTCGCTCCGACGCGGCGCCGGGGATCGAGCCCGGGCCCTTGGTTCTAAGTACCAAGCGCTCTAACCATTGATCTACGCCGAAGTTCAATCCACAGCATCGGACCGAATCCCTCTCCTCTAGTGTTTTTTTTTTCCTTTGTGGCCTTAATCAATGATCTCCTCTGATAACCATTGTTACCATAACAGATGAATTCTGTAGGACCAAAAATTAATCTTTACATAGATTCTTCGCCCAACAGTGCATAATATGCTGAGGAATTGCGACCACCAAGTCACTCAATTAATTGAGTGTGCTCCTTGTATAATGGCAGTTGACTTAATATATGTCAACATATGTGTCGAACATTGAGTAAGGCTACAAAGGGAAAAAACACTAGAGAGGGATTCGATCCGATGCTGTAGATTAAACTTTGGCGTAGCTCAATGGTTAGAGCGCTTGGTACGTAGAACCAAGGACTCGGGTTCGATCTCCGGCGCCAGAGCGAATTTTCTCCTCTAATAACCATTGTTACTTTTAGTATGTTTATGTTATTCGGGTCCACACCTGTGGAGTAACGGTTAGCGAGTCTGGCCGCGAAACCAGGTGGCCCGGGTTCGATTCCCGGTTGGGGCAAGTTACCTGGTTGAGGTTTTTTCCGTGGTTTTCCCTCAACCCAGTATGAGCAAATGCTGGGTAACTTTCGGTGCTGGACCCCGGACTCATTTCACCGGCATTATCACCTTCATTTCATTCAGACGCTAAATAACCTAAGCTGTTGATAAAGCGTCGTAAAATAACCTAGTAAAATAAAAAAAATGTTATTCGGATTTTTAGGTTGGTTTCGGTTATACACACATTGAGAAAATTAAACGGGGAATAAATTGATTATTTATTAATTTATTTATTTATGAATTTATTTATTTATTTATCTATTTATTTATTTATTTTAATTTTCGCGAACATGTTGAAAAGTCAACTTAAAAAAGTATTAGTATTGCATTTACAATAAATTATTTAAAAAACGATATTAGTGATGTGAAATAATTAATTTCACATCAGGGGTGTAGTCGTGCCAGGGAGAGGCCAGGGCGCCGCCCCGGTACTTTTTTCTGCAACCTGGGAGCGCCCTGCTTCTCTATTTTTACTTTATATATATATATATATATATATATATATATATATATATATATATATGTCTTACTTGCTTCTTACCCGAGTTTCTATTTTATAAGTATGTATTAGTATGTATACTAGCAAGTGGTAGTGGTAGTGGTAGGGGTAGGGATAGCAGCAGTAACAGTAGTAGTAGTAGTAGTAGTAGTAGTAGTAGTAGTAGTAGTAGTACAGAATTTATCTGCGGACTTTCAGTTACAATGCCCTATCCTTTTCCTCAAACAGCTTTCCTCAGCCGTCCTTAATTTTATTATTGTGGAAATATTTGCTCGTCAGTTTATTTTATTGGTGCACTGAGGTCTCTCTATCTATGATTCTGATTATAATTAGTGTTAAACGGAAAGCTCTTGCTCTGATGGTGTCAATCAGTGTAAATTCATATTGAAATCATCTTGAAAATGTGTTTATTCATTGTAAGGGTGTCCAGTAAGTGAAAATTAGAGTACGCATCTAATACGCCAGGGATGTCAAAGCGCCTGTATTACGTGCTCATACTACAAGCAATACAAATCCAACAAGGTTCACTTTTTACGAAGATAAAGTACAAGCATCGGTCTTAAGAAAATGTTGTGCGAGTTCTTGAGAGCACGCAGTGCAGCTCTGACATTTCT
Source organism: Periplaneta americana (assembly GCF_040183065.1). Taxonomy (NCBI): domain Eukaryota; kingdom Metazoa; phylum Arthropoda; class Insecta; order Blattodea; family Blattidae; genus Periplaneta; species Periplaneta americana. The sequence goes on along the minus strand of NC_091131.1, from coordinate 100,303,156 downwards.
GTAATACGCAGTCGCTGTAAATACTCGGTTTACATGCGGTTCCTTGAATAGCGTCTTGTCGGGTTTTATCCTAATAACAATAGTGATAGTACTAATAATAAACATTCATAACTTTTCGCGATGCGCCTTAAATAAAACTATAATTCTTAAACTTTCAATTGAGCCTAAGATGAGTTCTGTGCGACACACAGAACCAAAGTCATAAGCGTTTATGTCTATTAATGCGCGCCCATTTTTAATTCTTTTAATTTATATTTATATTTAAAAAATGGTTTTGGCTGATATAAAAATATATGGGATTTCTTTTTTAACCTCCTAAACACACACAAAAATTTTCGAACTGTTTCGAAACTTCAAAGTCACAAGACTGTTCGATTTGATGTGGAATGCCTCATATTCCTGTAATACATAGTCATGTGAAGCATGAAAACTTTGACACTAGTATACTATCTTTTAAGACTTGGACAAAGTAAAGCTTTGGTTTTTCTGAACCGACGCATGCGACATGCGAGGTGCGAGGCATACCTCGTACCTCGCAGCTATAGAAACCACTCACTATCTCTCGTGTAGTCCGGATTTGTGCGAGGCGGGCCTCGCACCTCGCATGTCGCATGCGTCGGTTCAGAAAAACCAAGGCTTAAACTGGACACCGGCGTAGCTCAGATGACTGAGGCACTTGTCTACCGATTTAAAGTTGCGCTCGGGCGTGGGTTCGATTCCCGCTTGAGTTGATTACCTGGTTTGATTTTTTTCCAAGGTTTTTCCCAACTTTAAGGCAAATGTCAGGTAATATATACCGAATCCTTGGCCTCATTCCGCTGAATACTATCTCACTATCACCAATCCCATCGACGCTAAATAAACCTAGTAGTTGATACAGCGTCGTTAAATAACCATTTAAAAATTATGTAAACTGTAATAAAGTGGATTTTTCCGCACATGTGCCACAAAGATAGCAACGCTACCTCATCACGTGATTATTCGGAATTCAGGCTTCCTGCCTTGAACAGGAAGTTTATGTGGTAAATATAGTTTACAATACTTTTCCCAACTCTGATATTTACAAAAAGAAAATAGAGATAATAAGAGCCCAGAAGTAAGGAAGACCACGTGTTTCAACACGTGATAAAGCACTACGTCATCGGTCTTATCCAGTTACTTGTCATAACCAAGGCAAGTGTCATTAAACTTGGAACAAGAGGGTTATGCAGCTTTGTTTGGAACAAAGGGCGTCATTTTGTTTCAATAGCAGTCCCTGGAACCAAATTACTGGTGAAATATATACCCCGCCTTTTCACTTAAGTTTAATGCCCTCTACACTGAAACCTACACAACAATAGAATTAGGGGTTAAAATAATACACACTCCATGCATGTAACTCAATATTTGCAGTCTATCCTGAAAATTCTCAGACTCATGGCCGCCTCATCATTTTGCATAACTGAAGCGTCTTGATTCGGTAACAAAGGGAATGATTTCTGTGACTACATACCTGCACAAGTTCACATTTTGACACAATGAGTTATTCGTATCGGCACAGCCTCTTTGAGGAGATCTATACTGGCTGATTCGAAAGGTTATGCTCAAACTGAAGGGGTCGAAATGTAGCATTTTTCGAATAGAACCTGTTGTTACCGAAGTAATCCTCAGTCAGTAGAAGCCCATAATACAAGGAACTTAATTGCCAATGTAATCATACGTTGTAACTTACCTCCTACCACCATGTCTGAATGTGGATATTTACAATAATTTTCTGCAACAAGTTACTTCAGAGCTATTCGAAAACGTACCATTTATCGTAAGTCAGCAGATGTGGTTGCAACAGGACGGAGCAGCAGCATAATTTAAGGCTGGTTCACAATGAGCCGGGAACGGAAACGAGAACGAGAACGGAAATATCCTTAAAATAAATGTATTTAAATGTGAACATTCACAATTAACTATTGTGAATGCTCACATTTAAATGCATTTATTTTAACATTATTTCCGTTCTCGTTCTCGTTTCCGTTCCCGGTTTATTGTGAACCAGCCTTTACTCTTGCTGTGCGAGACTTTCTAAATCTCATAAATCCCGGGCATTGGCTCAGAAGAAGGGGTTCGATGAATGGCCAGACTTCTCCCCTGATTTGACACTTCTTGATTAGTTTTGGGGGGCATATCAAAGCCTCTTTACGAGACATCGATGTAAGACTCAGAAACACTTTCAATCAGGGATAGGATTATTTTACGTGCCATAAATCTTCGACGCGGAACCCACAGCTTTATTTCCCTTCCGGAGGAAGTCTTGCTAAGAATGTTATCTATTATCACAATCCATCGCCCTCGGTCGGGTTTTAACCGTGAATCTCGGATATGACGGCTAGTGTGATAACTGCTAGACAGTCGAGGACGACTTTCGTGTACAAGTCAGACCATAGACTTAGCAACTTAGCGTGGCGTAATGACCATTGCACACATCATGGAGGAAAAATAAGAAAAAAAAAACATGCGTTCAAGGCTAATTAAAAAGAATATGGACAAGAAAAATATACCGTTGTAATTGACTATAAAAGCAACGATATCCCCAAATACCTTCTGTTTATCCAAAGTGGAACTACATTTTCGAATGAATGAATATGGATAAGCTAGTATGAATGCCACGGGAAATTCTAGAAGTGAAGCATGTTTCCAGATCAGATTAATAATTAAAGATCTCGGATGTAAATAACGATGGCCCACAATTTGGGCCTATATATCGCACACTTTTTGTATTGTTGTGGGAACACAAGAGGGTTGTCATATTTTTCAAATGGTAGGTATATTGCTATCATCTGTTAATATATTCACATAATTGTTCAACCAAATGGAAGATAATATGGTACTGTACATTTCAATTTTGAAAGCTATCATCTTTTACTTCCGAGGTCTTCAGTGTATAATTTATACATTGCACAGCAGTATTTTGTCTCATGTGACAACAACTAGCTTACATAGATTCCTAGAACATATTTTTGTTGATACATGTTTTAATATTCAATCGAGATTGAATTGTTACTTCTCCTAATATCATTTAAATTATTTCTTTCTGAGCAGCGAATCGTTTAACATAGACACAACTTTCCTTTCCATTCAGTCGAGTGAAGTGTGGCAATTTCTCTGCCACCGAGCAGACAATCTGAATTCTCATTAGTTTCTCGTGCGCGCGCATCTAGAGTAATAGCTTTTTCACAAATGGAATCGTTAAGCTGTTTGTTGCGAATGGTGATGGCACTCAGTGTACAACCTTTGCGGCTAGGCGTTGTTTCTCTATATTGAAATGGATAAAAACATTTGTGAGAAATACCATGGAACAAACTGAGCTTTCAGCATTAGCATTGTTTTCAATTTTCAATTTTAACCAGAAACTTGTCACTAAGTTTGCTCATAGCAAAGGACGCAGAACGGACTTCCTTTTCAAGTAGGGCTAAGTGTTTTCAAGGAAAATGTGTAATATATGTAATAGTAAAAAAGGTAAAAGGTAAATGTATCCCCGTAACATGCCATGAAGGCACTTGGGGGGCATGGAGGTAGAGCCCCATGCTTTCCATGACCTCGGCACTAGAATGAGGTGGTGTGGTCGGCACCACGCTCTGACCGCCTTTTACCCCCGGGAAAGACCCGGTACTCAATTTGATAGGAGGCTGAGTGAACCTCGGGGCCGTTCTGAAAGTTTGGCAACGAGAAAAAATCCTGTCACCACCTGGGATCGAACCCCGGACCTTCCAGTCCGTAGCCAGCTGATATATGTAATAGTATTATTTATTTATTCATTTATTCATTGATTGATTGATTTATTTATTTATTTATTTAATTTATTCATTCATTCATTCATTCATTCATTCATTCATTCATTCGTCCATTTATTTATTATGACGAATAGGAAAATATTAAATGCCCATCAAAGCACCTTCACGTGAATATAAAGTAACAATTTAACTTATAATTGTTGATAATGATTTACATGAGCGGCAGTTGTAAAATAGAAATATGCAACTCATTAATAATCAACGAAAATGAAAACATAAAAATGAGGTATGGCTTATAATGAATCAGTACTGACAAAAAATCAGAAATTTAAAGAAATCGATAACAAACTGTAAGACCAAAACAAGGAAAAAATTGAGTTGTTCAGGGGAAAATAAAACTGGATGTGGAATTATATAAAACACATACGATAGATCTTTATACATAAATTTGACTTCTGAATAACTTTCCTCTACCGGAAAATAAGTAAATTTCAACATTTATTGAATTGAAGTTGGTTAACATTTTAATTAATGGTGAGTTCATATGAAATACGTTTCTCGATCTTGGGATATTAGATAACAAATTTCTTCTACATCTAATTGGAGGAATAGAAAATGGTGTCAGTTTGAGTATTTTAGTAGACTCAATTTTGTTTCTTAAATAGTGTTTTTAGAAATATCGAATGATTCTTCTGTCATTGAGCGTACACAGACCAAAAATTGATCTCAATACGTATTCTAGTTGCGAACTGAAATGTGACAAGATAGTTTCAATATTTTACAATATAGGAACCTAAGGAATTTATTCTGTATAAACTCAATTGAATGAACGTTGTTCTTGCAATGAGAAGTACAAATTAAGGTAGCATATTCCGACTTGCTTCTGACTGTTATTTAGCCAACTGTATTAAGACAGGTTGAAACCTCATAAGTGACACAAATATGGGCATTATTATTATTCATGACACAACTAAGCCAGGAGATAATTGGGTAGAGTGGTCAGTTTCTTTCCCTCTCCATTCCATACGTCGCTGACTAGTGACATAATTGTTTGACTAATAAATAATCAGACTTATAAAGTAAAATAAAAACATATTGCTTGAATAATTTCAAATTAAAAATCTCGGTGATTTGTAAGCAAAATTAATATTTGTTGCAATGTGGGGTTTGAAGGTTAAATTATTGTCTTATTCTATACCCAAACCTCTTATTCCTGAAACACATTCAATTTTTTTGTCATTAATATGACATTTATAACAGCTGTACAGTAGTGGCAAAAAAACCGGACCGACCCTTGTAGCTGATTTCAGAGCCTTGTTCACTCCAGAGCACGATAGACTGGTAACTAAGACTTTCGTGGTTCGAATCCTGCCTGGGAAGGAAACTTTTTTTTTTTCTTATTCAAATTTATTCCCAATACTTTTTGATTGCAGCGATATTTTACTACTTAATTAACATTTTATTTCCAGAACATGAATTTTACCAGCAATCGAAAAGTTTTGGAAATAAATTTGAATAATGAATAAAAAAAAAAATTTCCTTCCCAGGAAGGATTCGAACCACGAAAGTCTTAGTTACCAGTCTATCGTGCTCTGGAGTGAACAAGGCTCTGAAATCAGCTACAAGGGTCGGTCCGTTTTTTTTTTTTTTTTTTGCCACTACCGTACACAGTTATGTTTTATTTCTAATTTTGTTGTATAAAGTAACTTTCTTCCTCATATTTCTTTAGTTATTCTTTCTGTCGGGGTTAAATCTATGGTACATGATTTGAAGGCCGTTTTCAAAATGTAAAATATATAGATCTATAATATATCGATGGCCTAGAACCAGACTGTTCCAAGTCCGTTTTTCTATTTTTTTTTTTCAGGAGAGCTATTTTAAGCTCCTGGCATTCAAAGCTTCACGAAACAATTTGGAATAGCTTCATAACAACCTTATGGAGAGGAATATTTACAATTTTGTTCGATTCATATATGCAGACAAGAACTGGAACACAATGAAACACAGATTTCTTTCTTATAAAAAGCTGGACTTAGAACAGTCTGGTTCTGAGCCATCGATATGTTAACTGCAACCATCTGAAATTTATTATACCAAGGACGGTTGCACTAAACACCAATATTGTTATAATAAAAGATACCAGTACTTATAGGGCTATTTCATTATATTGTACTGTATTTGCTGATTGTAAACTGAAGATCTTTTATTCCTGGCGTAGAGATTTTATTCAGTTGTGTTTTGTGTCTTACACTAGTGTGATGTTGATGTTTTAGTCGCGTAGAATACAACACGAGAACTTTGTTCATAGTGCGCGTTCAGCAGGACTGTAGACATCTAGCAGCTGACTGCCCTGGTGCCTGTGTGTCTGACAGGGATAGCAGCTCTACCAGCTGATAGGAAGGCGTCAGGCGGTCGTGCCTTGACAGCGCTCGCGTCCATTACAATTTGCAAATATTTCGAAGCGACCTTATTCCTCACACACTGTCAGTAAAAAGGCAACATGACCCCTTTGTTGTTTGCAGGCCATGTGCTCTCTGCACCGCCCCTCGTGCTCAGTGGAAAGCTCTCCAGCCTTATTGCAGAACATAACCGCATGTATTGTCTGTCGTGAAAACATCTCACTCACAGCTGCAGTTCTAGTTCTATGTGGAGTTCTAACAATTAGGCACTATAGCAATGAAATACTCGTATCAAGAAGTCTGAAAGTATGGCTTGAAATCACGAGGAGTGCGAAAGCTTAATTTTAGAACTTTAATCAAATTAACATCGAAGCTTAGCTCAGACAAGGATAGACTTAAATCTGATGCGATGATGACAGGGGATTTGAGGAAATTCCTATACTTGCTTATAACGTCTGTACAGGAATTAAGATAAATAAATACAATTTCCTGTGAAGATTTAAATGCCTAACGAGCGGAATAAGCAGGCTTAGGATCCGAGACAACTTAAGAATAAAGTGGAGTTAACAGTGCAAAGGAGTATATATGGGGTGAGGTGGCTTGGTGAGTTTTTTTTTTTTTTTACCTGTGCGTTATTGTACAGTAGTGGCAAAAAAACCGGACCGACCCTTGTAGCTGATTTCAGAGTCACAGATTCGAATTTTGCTAGTCACAAAACATCCATTTTGTATAATTAATTGTAACAATGAAATTTATTGCATTTGTTCGATTCTTACCGTCTTTTGTTTCCTTCAGTGCCTCAAACTTACAGACGAAAACACTTTGAGAGTTTTATTTTCATCTGGCATCAATATTACATTTCTACCTCTATTCGGCAAAGCCAACTGCGTATTTTTGGATTAAATAGCAGTACATACCTCTGGCTTCACTATCCACATTGAAAGTACCACAGTTTGACACGATACACAGCTCAGGATTCTTTTGTATCAGCTACAAGAGTCGGTCCGGCTTTTTTTTTTTGCCACTACTGTACAATCCGGTTCGTGATCAGACGTACAGTATTCTTCCGTCTCTCCTTACGAAACGAACTCAGGCCATCACAGTGCATTTTCAATATATAATGAACAATTTTTTCGAACTTGCTGCAAGTATGTACTACATGGTTGTTCATTGTAACGCTAACGACTTCAATGTCGCCGAGGGACATGAAAAATTGCGAGGTATGTAACCTACTTCGTTTTCCACCGCCACTAGGTTGTACTATTAATAGTAGAATATAACGCAGCCCATTGACGTCGTTGTTTACATTCACAGTATGTCTGTCTACTATGTTCAAGGAACTCTATAGTTAAGTTGTGCGTACAGTGGTTGCTAAAGTGTCCCGGATCCTAAGCCTGATAATAAGCTATGAATAACATCCAATATTATTATTATTATTATTATTATTATTATTATTATTATTTCAACTGTCCGAAGGTAGGTTGGAACTTCAAGTGACACCATTAGGCGTCACTTATGAGGCAACTAAGCCAGGAGGTAATGGGATATAAATTTATTATTGTTATTATTATTATTATTATTATTATTATTATTATTATTATATAAACTATCCGAAGATAGATTGGAACCTCAAAAGTAACGTCAATAAAGCATCATTCATGAGACAACTAAGCCAGGAGATAATGGAGTATGGTAGCCAGTTCCTTTCCTCCTCCAGTGCATACATCGCTGACTAGTAACGTACCGATAGTGTTTAGGTGAAAGGACTTATTCTTCAAAAGAAAGATTTTTCAAGAACAAAAACATATCTTCAAGATTGTCTATATATTAGACCTTCAGCCAGTCTTGGTTAGCCACAAAACAAACTAAGGTTCGTTCCCCATTGAAATCTGTGGAATTCGTATTTTGCAAGACATCTTCAGGAAAGTTCTCTGGGAATAAGCCTGCTTCTCCAACCATTTTTACTCCACACAGTTAGGCAACTCTGCCTCGTCATCACTGAATAATCTTCATTTTTTGTAGTTGCTTATTTAACGACTCTGTATCAACTACTAAGTTATTTAGCGTCGATGGAATTTGTAATAGCGAGATGGTATTTAGACATAATGCCGAAAATTCACCACAAATTGCCTGAAACCCTTTTTACAGTTGAGAAAAATCTCAGCCCCCAACTCAATCAAGTAATCAGCGCAAGAAAGAATCGAACCCACACCCGAGCGCAGTCGCGGATCAGCAGGCAAACGTGACTGCCAACTAAACTACGCCGGTAACTAATAATATTTATTGTGATTATCTGAAATTCGTTCAAAAACCTTGGAAATAACCCAACCAGGCAATCAGCCAAAGCGGGAATCGAACTCGTGCCCGAGCGCAGCTCTGGATCAGTAGGCATATGAGCATATCGTCTGAATCACGCCGGTTACTTCTTGTTTCCCTTGTTCTCTTTATATTCACTTATTCTTCTTGTCCTACCTTTGTTCTCATTGTGTTTCGTTTTCTCATGTATTCCATTGTTCTTCTAGTCTTCCTCTTCTTCCCCTTGTTTTCGCTTTGTTCTCCTTGTATTCCCATTGTTTTTCTTGTCTTCGCTTTGTTCTCCTCGTTTTGCTTGCATTCTCCTTGTTCTTCGTGTATTACCCTTGTTTCACGTCTTCTCTTTTCTTTATCCCTATATTCTCCTTGTTTCGTTTCCTGCACCATCACGCGTAGTCCTACGTAAAGATAGGCCTGTCTCTTTTCTCCTCAGTTTAACTTCAGCTTTTCAAAAGCATAAAACAATAGGCTATATTTTTTTTACTCCATCCTCCGCATCTTTTTTCTTCTCCCTCCCCTTTCTCGACTTATTTTGCTCAAGCTTAGGCTGGCACCTGTTTCGATAAAACAGAATTAGCTGATGGATTGGCTTTCGTTCTTATAAACATTTTCCTCAATAAAATAAAACCATATTAACTTCAATGTGACCTCTCTTCTTCATCAGAATAGATGTAAGCTTTTTTTTACATCCAGAAAACGCATGCTGTAACCAGTCATGAGACTTGGAAAGCCCATTACCTGGGGGATTTTCCTCTGTGCAAGTGACACAGATTTGTGTTGGTGTAAACAATCAAAGGTAAATGCACTACGTCATTATGTAAACAGATGAAGCACTCTCCATGTGTGAATCTTGTGCGAAAGTGAGGAAATATTCTTTGCAGATTATTGGCTTGTAGTGTATTTATTTTCATCCCACAATTTTATTTCCCATATTATATGAAACAACGTAACAATACACAGTCGTTTGGTTAAATAAATCATGTTACGAAGAAATATAAGTATAAATATTCCATTACGGTCACTTTTTCTGAAATAAATATAGCAGGATGATGGAAACGTGAAATCTACGTATTCGTACAAAGATGTTTCCATATTTGAGCAATGAATAGTGGAATTTATTATTAAGGTCGAGAATTACAGACACCGATAATACAAAATTTTCGCAACTACGAGAACGAAGTGGAGCTGACAAGTACAATGAACGAAAAGGAGATAGTGACTGTGTAAATGAATCGTCCCAAAAACACATTTTTAGGAAAATTACAAAAGAATTGATTTGCTGATTTCTAAATTTCTGAAATTACCTGAAACCACTATTATGACTAGTGGTAAGCTTTCTCATGGCTAAGTTGTGTTAAGTCATTTTACACTATTTAACCTCCTGTGTCCTGAGAGTATAGTATACTATACTTCATACATGATTATGATTAGGGACCGTATTTTGTTCCAGAGCGTACGGAGACAAGGTTATCTGTTAATATACTATATTGACGTGAAGTCATATTTGACGCGTGCCACAGCATCTTGTTTGTGCTGAAGTCGACGTTCCATTCATGATTCAAAACTAGATATCATAGACTGTTTACAATGCATTATAGGTAGTGATAAAGATTGATACTACGATAATGTTTCCTACAATTTAAATTACATTATTTGTTCATTTATTTAATTTATTTATTTTCACTGTGCAGAGTTGAGACCAAAAGGCCTTCTCTCCCAGTCAACCAGCATAGCAAATATAAATAACAACAACACAGAAAACAATGGAAAAATAATAATAATAGTAATAATAATAATAATAATAATAATAATAATAGTAATAAAGTCCGCCAAGTTAGCTCTAAGGTAGCGCGTCTGCCTCCAGACTATCCGGCCCGGGTTCGACTCCCGGCGGGATCAGAAATTTTTATGTAAAATTTATACCTCGGTACTAGGAGAGATGGCGATGCACAACTTCTAATCACTAAATTGTGCACCAATATGCCTGGGTTAAATTCCAAATCTCTCCGCAGTGCATATGAAGAGAAGGCATATGTCACTGTTGATAGTGATTCGTCCGTTGGCTGGGGACGTTAAGCCTGGCGGCCACCTTGGTGCTATTAGACAGGAGTAGGCTACGTGCCAGCAGCGGGTTTTCCCTTCTATCTTCCTCACTTTCATTATCATCATCACCCATTCCCTACATTACACTTACACGAACACTTACATATACACTCGTCTTAGTACACGACATAACTCTTCACAGATACACATCATGCATAACGTGGCCCGCTGAAGTGGTGTGCAACTTGAAAATGGGTCACAGTCCTGCCATCTAACCACAGTATGCGGAACCCGAGTCTCATAAAGTGAAGTGGGTAGGCATTAGACACACACATATAATAATAATAATAATAATAATAATAATAATAATAATAGCCTATGTAGATTGTTTAGTTACATGTAATTTCAAAGAGTTAAACATTTACAATTTAGTGTTCAATAAGACAATTGATGTATTAAAATAAAAAATCATATTCTACAAAAGTTATATTTGAAGAACTATCATATTCTAGAGACGAAAAGCAGTGTTTTTGACAATCTGCTTTTGTAAGTAGTCAGTGTCTGAAGCCTCTTTATAACTATTTACAAATAAGTATACTATAGTATTATGAAATAAAATGGCTTTCATTACAATACATAACACTGTACATAATAGTGTAAATAATGTTTCATCAATGTAGGCCTGCATTCTTTATTATAATGTAGCCTAAATAGTGAAAATAACTTATTCTAATGTACATAGTTTAAATAATATAAATTGTAAATATTAGTGTAATTGTTAAATTGATCCATGTTCTCTTCTGCCCAACTTGACTATACAGAAGTCGCTGAACAGACACAAGTAGTAGCCTACATGCAACTTCATCCGCTACAGTAAAAACTCCAATAGTACTTAATATAATATACCTGCATTTGTGCCCTAACTGTGTAACCTCCAGAATTTTTTCAACATTTTTCCTCATATGAGTGACTTTTTTTTAAATTTTAGAATTATATTGAACTCTAAAAATAAAACATATGACTCAGGAGGTTATCAGAGCTGCGCTTAGGACCGAATGATCATTTTTCCGGTGATAATTCCTTTTTGGATTTTTTGTTGGTTTAGGCCCTATCTCTTTGGGACGATTCGAATAAGAAACGGCCTCAAAAATATTATTACACAGTTTCAAATAAAGACGAAAACGATTTATTGGATTCACATCTGAGAACGTTTCTTAAGCGAAATTTGTACTTCAGTTATGAGAAAAATTCGAGATTAGACAACACATAGGCCAACATGTATTTTACTCTTTTACTCTATTGTACCTAAAATAACTCAAAACACTTGTAATTTATTTATAACATAGGCTTACTTCTTACTTATTAGTTTAATTTAAAAGTCAGACTAGGACAAATATCAAAGGGAAGTGAAATAGGAAGAGGAGTACAATAAGGATGCCCTTTATCAACTACCCTGTTCAACATCTACTTGGAGGGTTTAGTGAAGAACTGTTTTCAGAACATGGGAGGGGTGATAATAGGACGAAGAAGAATAAAGTGTATAAGATTTGCTGATAATATAGTATTGTTAGCAGAAGAGGAGACGATACTAAGCGATATGCTATTGAAGCTACATGACAACTGTTAGCAGTTTGGGATGAAGATAAATGTAAACAAGACGAAGACCATGGTTATCGGAAGAAAAATAAAGAAGGTAAACGTGCGAATACTATATGAGGCAGTGAAGCGTGGACAGCTCCAAGTACAATACTTGGGGTGTACTATAAGCAGTAACTTGAGCTGCTGCCAGGAAGTCAGAAAGAGGATACCAATGACAAAGGAAGCTTTTAAGAGAAAAAGAAGCATCTTCTGCGGACCTCTGGAAAGAGAACTAAGCAAAAGACTAGTGAAGTGCTTTGTGTGGAGTGTGACATTGTATGGGAACACAAACCTGGACATTACTACGAAGTGAAGAGAAGCGACTAGAAGCATTTGAAATGTTGATATGGAGAAGAATGTAGCGTGTGAAATGGACAGACAGAATAAGAAATGAAGCTGTGTTGGAAAGAGTGGGTGAAGAAAGAATGATGCTGAAACTGATCAGGAAGAGAAAAAGAAAGAAATTGGGTGGGTCACTGGCTAAGGAGAAACTGCCTACTGAAGGATGCATTGGAAGAAATGGTGAACGAGAGAAAAGTTCGGGGCAGAAGAAGATATCAGATGATAGACAACATTAAAATATATTAATCGTATGCGGAGACTTAGAGAAAGATAAAAAAGAGGGAAGATTGGAGAATGTTTGGTTTACAATGAAAGACCTGCCCTTGGGTAGAAAACTATGAATGAATTAGGCTAATTTAAAAACTTCAAAATGAAACGCCACACCTCTTATTAAGATAAAATTTGTATTTATGCAATGCCATTGAAGGAAATTTGTATTGGCCTTGAAGTACAGCGATTAACTAACTTCAGAAGACTGAAAATATTTATCTTCCCGCGACGTAGTATATTTTATGGAAGGAAAACTGTAGGCCCTAACTGTAATGTATCACTGTAAAATGTGAAGTCTCGTAGAAGTAAACCTAGACATCTTTTAGTGAATCGCTGTTGCTTTTCACAACGCGTGAGATGTATTGTGCCAATTTGTGGGTTTGTGACCGCATAACAAAAAAGCTACGGTGTGGAAATATTACAACATAAACGCAGTAGTAGGGTTGGCGACGGAAAGGAAATTCTCACACTCCGGACAATGAAAGGAGATCGAACACGCGCTCCACTCATGCTACCTGCAATCCATTGGTTTTCATAAAATAAGAACACGTGACGAGCGCACGATCCGTCTCGTAAAATTTTCATGACCAAGACACCATAGGCTCGATTGTCAATTTAACTTTGAATTTGAAAACCCTCTTCTTCATCTTTCTCCTTTCTTATTTTATTTATTATTTATTTATTTATTTATTTACTTGCTCATTTACAGTACTTGCCCACTTTATTTATTTATTTATTTATTTATTTATTTATTTATTTATTTATTTATTTATTTATTTATTTATTTATTTATTTGCTTGGTTGCTCGCTTGTTTAGCTTGCTTTGTTTACTTTGCCTGCTTGGCTTGTTTATTTATTTGTTTTATTTGTTTGTTTATTTATTTGGTCGCCCTGTGAAGATGAAGTGTATTTGAACCTGTGCTGATTCCACTTTTTTGTTTTCAAAATGTTCTTGATGTCACCCTAGTAATTTAATGTTTTGAACGTTTCTATATTAATACGTTATATGAAAACACTTTCATTCAATATTTAGGTGACCCGTCATATTCTTCTCCATTTTCCCTTTTACCATATGGGGCATGTGGTATAGCGTTTGTGATCTGCATTATCCCATTCTTTTGTCTCTGGCATTTATTTATGAAGCTCATACTTTTGTCCTGTTTATCGCTAAATCTGTAGTCTGCAATAGTCCTGAGAATTCGCAGTTGTAACATTAAACCTTACCTCGTCATGTCAGGGATTGCTAATCAATTTAAATTAAGAATTAAGAATTACATAACTTCTACATGAAATTGATTTGTGAGTGTTAGCCGATTTTTATAGGTTATTCTGTGTGTGTAAAAATTGTCATTTAGGCCTATCATAAAGTAGAATTAGGATATGAATTATAAATAACTTAATTATGTATCATGTTTAGTTAATATTTCATTATAGACCATGTAAGCTTGTTAATGTGCATGAAAATTATTTTATATATAAGTATGACTTTCCTATTTTTGTCATTGTTTCATTATGTATTTCACTTCTGGTAGTGTAGAAGAGGAGGCCTCATGGCCTTAACTCTACCAGAATAAATAAATAAACTGCAATGATGATGGCGATAATAATAATAATAATAATAATAATAATAATAATATTGTTGTTTAGTCAACATAACACCACTTATGAGGCAGGTCTCATGTCCACTTGGCTCAGCATAGATGAACGATCATATAACCAGTAAAGAAGCAATGTATGGTCAGCACGGTGATCCCTCCAGCCGTCATACCAGGCTTACGAAACCGGATTTTGCTACCCATTGTAGCTCCCCACGCTGCATAGTGGGCACCAGCCTCATACACTAGCCAAAAATTTCATGAGAAACTTTCTTCTCCCATGAAAACTCGAACCAGTGCGCATTCCGTATTGTTATAGACCTACAATACAAAGCATGACGCCCTAGATCTAGACCACGTAGCTACGACACGGAACCATCAAGCTGTATTATTGACAAAAAATCAAAAAGGAAAATCGTCTCATTTTGATTTCGAATGATCCATTCTACGCTACTCTGTGGTATTGATTTTAAATATACCTAGTATTTTTTTTTACTAAAATTTATTGTATATCATGTTCATAATTCCAAGATAAATTGACTGGGAGGTACAAAATGTGAACAGAATCAGTCCAATAGTTAGCAGAAATCGCTATACACAGGTAGACAGGCATGTCCAAAAATACTTTTGCGATGTGATAAATGTGTGTTTTCATAAGAATCTCAAAATTTATTCTTGACAACATCGAAATACTCTCTGAGAAAATAGTGAAGCAGGTTCTCTACTTACGTTCTTCATCAAATTTATTAATAATACGTGTTGTTATTATTATCATTATTATTGCTAATATTAACAATATTAAAGCCATTATGAAGCCTACTGTATTATGAATGTTAATATAACGTGGATATATTCCAATTCTGTACGACTTCTAGAGCATGACTGGGCCTAGAGTCGGTGTGGTCTTTCTATATAGTTTCGTGCGGAGTAAAAGGCTGCCGATGCGAAAATAGAACGCTAGCTTAGCGACGTTGATGTATTTACCTAGGTATGAATAGTTGCTTACAGACCTTTTTACCACCATTTAACCGGCTATCCGCATCTTGTGACTTCGCAAAGAAAATTGTTAGTACGAAAGTTCTCAGCAGTTGATGTCATGTGAGTGATTGTAAGCATAATTTTGCATTATTTTATGCTTATGACCTCAGTCTTCGATACCAAAGGACGGAACTTCAAGGTTTCTTTAAAGTTTCAAGAAACGCCTATGTAGCATGATAAAAAAATCGAACTGACTATTTGGCATTCATGTCAACAAAAGGCACCTGGGTAGAATAGAATGTACCAGTCATTCATCGTTTATTCAAGGCTATAGTCTGCGTCACATACTGAGTTTTATATCATAGTTTGTAAAAGTTGATTTACTGGTATATTAGACCTGGTGAGACATCACCCCACAATGATTGTTCTATAGTCCCGTCGCTCTTATTTCAGGCAGCCAATCACGTTGCAGGTCGGCTACATTTAAACGTGTGCGTCTTGTGATTCGCTGATGATGACGTTATGCAATTCCTAAGGCTCGATAAATACTTAATATAATCGCCCGCCATTTTGGCTCTTTCGTTGGCGTTCGCAGAAAGCATACGAGGATGTTATTTGCCGTTCGATTATTTGCTGAATTACAGTGCGTTTGATTTATTATCATAGGAGCTACGACATGACAATGTTTAACGGTGCGGCAAATAGATTCCTCGTCTGGTAGCTCGGCAACGAAAGAACAAAAATGGCGAACGATACTACCTACCTAGACTTTATAAGGCCATAACTTCCTAAGACGTAAGCAAAGAGGAGGAGTCACGCTGGAAATAACAACGACGCGACTATAATTGACTTCACTCGCCTAAGACCGAGGTTCGGATTCTGGCGATTCCAAGTGCAATGAATGATAACAAAATTGGTGTTGGAGAAGGTTTCATGACATAATACCTTCATCGTCATTTTACTATTCGTTGGAGAAGATTTTCTCGTGATACAGTAGACTCTTGCTAATCCGGCCATTCTTGTACAGAGGGGTGTCGGATTAAAGAGAGTGCCGGATTACTGGGGGTGCTTAAAATGTCATTTTAATGTTATAAGCTGCGCCTACCACTCCACTTGCACTTCTGAATCGAAACTAGAACGTTCCACACGTGGCCGGCGCGTGTATAGCCTACGTATGTACAGTAAGTATATACAGTACCGGTCTTACTAATAAAAACTTTATATACAGATATTTAACTGTCTTATACAATGACAGTCTTACTAATAAACCGTGTATAGTTTTTATACGAGACTTATGCAGAGTTGACACAGAAAACTTTACTAATAAACCATGCATAAGCAATGGATGTATAAACAGGCTGTAACTATACAATGGGAATTGCTTTGCAATAGTTATATACACGAAACCCCTTGTTTAAGCGTTGTATATAGAGAAAAAATGGCCGCCCCTCTAACAGCTGTTCGTATCGACTGTCATTTTATGATTGTTGCATTGTAACCACAGAAGAACAAACCAAAGAGCGCAGAACAATTAGAATAATATTGCTGTAGCTTGTACACTTTGACCGAAATCTAGCGTGGTAATCGACTAGAGCCAGTTGTACTATCGATACTTAACACGGCACACTAGAGCGCTCTACCGGATGCAATTGAGAATCTCAGATATTTTATTGCCTTTCGTAACGAAGTAATGACGAAACTATGACGTAGCTGTGTAACAGTTATACTGTTATACACGACGTATGTAGTGATTATTAGTAAGGAATTTACACACAACTTATAAACGAGCTACTCATTGTGTAAGTATAAGACAGTTAAACGTCTGTATATAGAGATTTTATTAGTAAGACCGTGAGTTTATAAGTCGTGTGTAAATTCCTTACTAATAATCACTACATACGTCGTGTATAACAGTATAACTGTTACACAGCTACGTCTTACTTTCGTCATTACTTCATTACGAAATGTAATAAAATATCTGAGGTTCTCTATTGCATCCGGTAGAGTGCTCTAGTGTGCCGTGTTAAGTATTGATAGTACAACTGGCTCTGATCGATTACCACACTATATTTTGGACAAAGAGTACAAGCCACACCAATATTCTGTGCTCTTTGGTATGTTCTTCTGTGGTTACAAGGCAACCATCATCATAAAATGACAGTCGATACGAACAGCTGTTAGAGGGGCGGCCATTTTTTCTCTATATACAACGCTTAAACAAGGGGTTTCGTTTATATAACTTCTGCAAAGGAATTCCCATTGTATAGTTACAGACTGTTTATACATCCATCGCTTATGCATGGTTTATTAGTAACGTTTTCTGCCCCATCTGTGCATAAGTCTCGTATAAAAACTATACAAGGTTTATTAGTAAGATCGTACATGTACAGTATAAATACAATACAGTACGAGTATAGATCCTAACACATGGCATCAGTGTGCAAATTTTCCAGAAAACTATTACAGTAGAAGTGATAAGAAGGACACTGAAAAGAGACCTAATAATTGAATTGTGAATTGCAGAAACCCACAAGTCACAATCTTTCTCAAATTCAGTTTTCCTTGGGTTGTAATATTCAAGTGGTACAGAAATCCCAGTACTCATGTGCTCAGTTTATTTATTTATTTATTTATTTATTTATTTATTTATTTATTTATTTATTTATTTATTTATTTATTTATTTATTTATTTATTTATTTATTTTGCTAATAACTGTAACATAAGATATAATATATACAGAAAAACTTCAGCTCGCCCCTGAAAGAGTAGAACTCGTGCTCAGGGGCGGATTCCTGAAATGAAATTAATAAGTATATAATACAATTTGTTTTATGTCTACTACACAATAAGAATAGCTATATAAATTTAAATTTACAATTTTTCATTTTTTTTAAAATCCGTACATAACTTTTTAAATTTAATACTAGAACTATTTGAATTGACAAGATTAGGATATTTAAACATAAATTTGTTATATATTCTTGGGCCTAAATTACTACTATGATTAAATACTGTAGCAGTGTTGCATTTTAGTTCAAACAATCTTAAAGAATTTAATCCAGGACATGTGAATTTTTTTTTAGAAAGCAAAAAACTTGAGTTTGTTTTCCTTAGGTTGTTTATGGTTTAAAGGTATTTTATGAATTAAATATGCTTTTCACATAATTTTATATTTTTTGGGTGTGTGTACTTTTTTCAATTTATTAACTTAAACATACATTTAAATACCTTTGGGGAAGCCGAGACGTAGATGGGAGGATAATATTAAAATGGATTTGAACGAGGTGGGATATGATGATAGAGACTGGATTAATCTTGCACAGGATAGGGACCGATGGTGGGCTTATGTGAGGCCGGAAATGAACCTGCGGGTTCCTTAAAAACCATTTGTAAGTAAGTAAGTAAACATACATTCAAAGTTGTTTGTAGGATAAAAAATTGTTTTTCTCCGTCTTTTTCGCCTAAAAATTGTTTAAAGACATAAAATGATTGAGACTTGCACAGAAATCCCACAAGTCCAGGGAATTCAGATTTTTTTTTTTTTTTTCAGAAAATACTAAAGAAAAAAATTGAAGTTCATGTATGTCAAACATTAAAACTTATTACTATGCTACAGTAAAAAAAAAATAGTCACTTAAAATTATAAAACACTTCTGAAGGTAATTTTTTTTTTTTTTTTTTTGCCTTCTGAAAAATTTATTCAAATGGACATGTATAGTTTCTGCAATTCACAATTCAATTGACAGGCCGGATTAGCGAGAGTCTAGTGTACTTACGTTTTACTAACATTGTGTTTGTTCAAAATTCAAAAGCATTCTTATCATCGGTGTAGAAAGGACCTGGAAACTTGTGCATCGTATTATCTTCCCGCTACTTCTAAGGAATTCATACGGAAAAATGTTCCACTGGGCAAGCAATGTTGAGAACCCCTAAAAATCCAGAGCTTATGGGTGAGAAGAGTTACCATGTTATAGTACTCGGTTAATGATGAAACTAGATTAATAGAGGGAATCTAAGTGCTTAGGAAAAATGTGTCACACAATCGCTTTTCCATTAAATACCATACAGAATTTCTAAGGCTTTACGTCGTTCTTTCGATGAGAACATTAAATTTATAGCCTATAATAATATTATAACATATGTACACTTTATTTATTTATTATTTATTTATCTATTTATTTAGTTATCTAGTTATCTATTTATTTATTTCGCCTCCCGCAATGCACAGAGGGCAACTCTAAAAGCGGCGGTAAAAAGAACTACAGCTTCGGCATATTACTCCTAGATGGGGATGCTTGGATGATTGACGCAAGTTAGTAAAAAAGTGACGGAGGATAGGATTCATAGGATCCCTGCAATTACGTGAAAAGTTTTTGTACTCGCTTGGGTATTATTGTGATATTTACACTTTTGAGGGAATGGTTCTTATTTGTAAGGCTTGTGAATATGTTTGAAACTGAAATAAATTTAGTGCAGTTTATATGTTGATGTATTAATGAACATTTTTCATTATTTCTTCACTCAATATATACCATAAAATAATATATTATCTTCTGTACAATTAGTGTTTACAATGGCAAAGCAAGCTTTTAATAAAAAAAGGAGCATCTTTTGCGGACCTCTGGAAAAATAACTAAGGAAGAGATTAGTGAAGTGCTTTGTGTGGAGTGTGGCATTGTCTGGGGCAGAAACGTGTACATTACGACGAAGTGAAGAGAAACGACTAGAAACATTTGACATGTGGATATGGAGAAGAATGTAGCGTGTGAAATGGACAGACAGAATAAGAAATGAAGCTGTGTTGGAAAGAGTGGGTGAAGAAAAAATAAAGCTGAAACTGATCAGGAAGACAAAAAGGAATTGGTTGGGTCACTGACTGAGAAGAAACTGCCTACTGAAGGGGATGCACTGGAAGGAATGGTGGAAGGAAGAAGAGTTTGGGGCAGAAAATATCGGATAATAGACGACATTAAGATAATATGGATCATATGCGGAGACAAAGAGGAATGCAGAAATTAGGAAAGAGTGGAGAATGCTGGGTTTGCAGTGAAAGACGTACCCTTGGCAGAAAACTATGAATGAATGACTAGTAGTGCATTATTACCAGGGTGCGAATTAAGATTTCTGATGGGGGGGGGGATAGACTCCTAAATAGAGAATACCATATATAAAATTATTATTATTATTATTATTATTATTATTATTATTATTATTATTATTATTATTATTATTGCTACGGCTCAACGCTTGGTCTCACTGAGTTGCTTGTCTTGCATCTTGATCATAATAATATTATATCCATGAGCAGGCTTAAGATAAGATGTGTAATTCCTAAGTTATTGATTGTTGTCAGCTTGCCGGTGATGATAATACATCAATATTATTTTCTTTGCTTGCTTTATACTTTATAAAGTATACTCGTATTAAAACAATTATATTTTGTGAAGGGAATAGAAGTTATCCCTGGCAGGGATGTTAATATGAATTAATGAGAGGGTGATAACTTTCCAACGGGGGGGGATCCCCCTATCCCACCGTTAATTCGCACCCTGATTATTATCCACGGACTTAAAAGCTGAAAATCATATAAATCAAATAGAAACGTAATTGTATTAAAATTGATAAAGGAGTATTCTTCTTTAAATCTTGCTAAAAATTTCGACACATTGAATGTTTTTGGAACCGTTAGTACATAGATACATTTCTCAACTTCGAGTCTGCAGTCACGTGACCACAGGCTGGAACTCACGTGCCAAGCGCGTGGCCGCTGCACGGTTCTTCCAGGAGATGCCTGCTAAACGGAACAATGTCTCGACTACAGCGAACGAGACTAGAGCCGTTTTAGCACGCACTTCTTGAATTGCACACCACTCCCAAAAGAGACAGCCAACGCGTGTTGACGACGTAAAAAAAAAGTATGAGCTGCTCGGTGGATAAATAAACTCATTATACTAGTTTCACAAGTTCCTCACCTAAATTAGAACAAAAGAGTAATAAAATAAAATATGGCCGGAGGCCGAAATTATCTCACATCAATTTTTATGAAGAGGGTACACAGAAGGCCAACATGGGCCATGTCGAACATCTGGTATTTGTTCCTGCTTATTGTAGCAAGTGGATATTAATTCTGTTATGTACTCTCGGCAGGAGTGACCGTGTCTTAAGTGAGTGGAATAGAAATTCTATTTCTCATCCAGCTGTGAACTGGATGCATACAGACACGGATTTGAGAAAATGGCTGTTTTTGCACGTAAGGTCAGTACTGGAATTAGCGTAATCAAATTAGGATGAATACAATTTGTTGAAATATTTAGTTGTACCTTATGAACGGAATGAACTAAGCTATGGATGACAATGAATACAATAATAATAATAATAATAATAATAATAATAATAATAATAATAATTCGTTAAAACAGGATGTACTACTAAGAAGACAAAGAACTGTTTTCTGAATCACAAACATTACTGAACTGGTATAGCCTACTGCATATAAGCACATGAGAATATCATCGATTTATTAATTTGTCCTACAGAATAATATCTGTGATATTGACAATTAATATTTGAGGAGAAAAGGGGCCAAAAGGGAAACATCGAAGGAGAGGGGTTCGGTCCGGTGCTGCGGATAGAATTCGGCGTAGCTCAGTGGTTAGAGCGCTTGGTACGTAGAACCAAGGACCCGGGTTCGATCCCGGCGCCGGAGCGAATTTTTCTTCTCAAATATTAATTACATGAGAATATCCCTAAAATAACAGTATTACAATATTTACCCATCCGTATATGAGTAATGAATGCCAAGCTTGTATTAACTTTCTGTTAGCGTCCATATCAAAACACAATTTAATAACATTATTTTTAAAATACATTGCAGTCCTCCCCATGGATTTTAATAAACTTGTCCAAGTAGGTTATGACGTTATGTACAGATACGGAATTAGAATTTGGAGCGAGTCTTGATGGGAGTCCACCTATATATAGGCAACAATTTCGCACGTCTGTTCACAAGTAGCATCTATACAGGGGCTCTTATTTACTGCACATGCGCAGTGTGTTGTAAGCGAAACCTGTACAATAAGGGAGCTCCAAATTTTATATATCCGCACTTCCCTTGTGTATAGGACTGGACTCAGTTTATCGGATATGACGTAAGCATTTCCATAGCAACCGAAGCTTAACTTCCTTCCCACAAAATCCTTTTTTTTTTTTTTTTTTTTTCCCTATTAGTGCAGGTTGAATATAGACGTTACACGCCAAAATAATACATTATCGTTGTCATAATCAACATCATTATCATCCTGCTCAAGTATAGAACTCTGAGATACGTTGTGCCACTTCTTCAATTGTCGCAAACTTCTTATTCTTTTTCTTGCTTATATGAGAAAACTGTTTATGTAGATATGTATTTTATAATAATTTAGCTTAAATATTTCAAATAATAGAGTAGGCTACTGATATTTTCTCCTTGTTTAAAGTAATTTCCAATTGCCCGCACCCAAAATTATAATTGTTAAACATTCTTTCTGTTATGTTACTTTAATTACTCCTATTTCTTTCCTTCTTCGTTTATTTATTTATTTCCTTCTTTTACATTTCATTGCTTCTAATTTATCTCTAGGGAATAGCTTTAAATTTCCTGATGTCGGAACAGGTCAGTGGGTTTAAACCGTATAGCTGCTGCTGCTGCTGCTGATGATGATGATGATGATTATGATATTATTATTATTATTATTATTATTATTATTATTATTTCTGTTCTTTCTTATAGACTATCATTTCATTATCTCTCTCATTTTCATCTGTCTCATCTGTCATCTGCCTGACAGCCTAGTAGTTATCCCCTTTTCACGCCATGAGGAGCATAGAGGTTAACACCCATGCCTTCATAACCTCGGATCTAGAATGATATGGTATTATCGACACCTAAGGCTAAGTAGCAACCAGGGCCGAAATTACGTCATATCAATTTCTATGAAGAGGGTGCACAGAAGGCCAACATGGGCCACGTTTGTTCCTGCTTATTGTAGCAATTGGATATTAATTCTGTTATGTACTCCTCGGCAGGAATGACTGCATCGTGTTTAAGCGAGTGAGAAAGAAATCACGTTTATTGCCCAGCTGTGAGCTGTTCGTTCTCTAAGTTTTAGCAACGGAAAAATTTTCGCCACCCTCGGGAAGAACTCGACACCTACGCGGTCAGTTGCCCCACCTTCCTAACTACCTACCTTCAATGTTACTTTCCTTTTTTTCTTATCTTTCTCCACTATTATTTTTATTTATTTCCTTTTCCATCTTGCATTTTATTTTTTTTATCTTTAATATGTTATTTAACAATGTTGTAGATCTATTACGCGATAATCAAATATCTATTGAAGTGGTGATAACAGGTGTTATTTGACAAGTCGAGTCCTAAGATTCACCGTGGGTTTACCTGACTTCCGATGTAGAGATGGGGAAAACCCCGAGAAAAAACTCAACTAGGTAATCTGCCCAAGCGCAAGTTCGGGCCCAGATCACATATATAACAGATTGTTCATCCCTATGTTAAAATCGGTAGCACTTTGAAGAGAACAACCGCCAGGATTGCCACCCGTCCGTCGTAAACGAACACGAGATGGCAGTACAGTCTCTAATGCAATTCAAAAGGTAATTATGACATGATTCCTTATGTAAAACTAGATGGCAGCATAGTAAACCTGACAAAAGTTGTTACCGTCAAAGCCTATAAGGCCGAGCAATCTGGGTATATATGATCTAAGGTTCGGAATAGGAGTCCCGCTCGCTAAATCCTGAGCTTAATTTTTCTTCTTTGACTTTCTTTCTTGAAACATAACATGGCGTTGATGTTTGGGGTAGAAAGTTATGCCATTATATATAGGGGTTCAAATCTGGCACAGACTTCATTTATTGATGGATATTGTTTAATGGTGGGTATTTGAGTGTTAGTCATTTGCCATACGTAGTCAGTTGTGTAGATCAATTTACCGACAGACGTTGTCCGGTGTGCGCCATAGGAGACCGATTTACTACACCCGCGATGATATGAACTAATGATAGAGATGTGTTGGGCTACCACACTGGGGAACTGGAGCTCCCGGAGAAAACCTCTGTGTTACCTGGACCATGGGCTTGCTGCCCAACATTATCTGACGCATAGAATATTCTAATACCGATTTATTTTTTTCATAATAGATTTCCAGCTTGTCGATACACTTCTGTCAGCGATAAGGGAGCTTTTTATTCCTTCTTGAAAAAACGTGTTTGGTTTGTTTTACAACCATTTCCGCATTTCGTTATCACCAGGTCTTTCGTTGAAAATATTTTATCTTCTAAGCTGTTCTTCAGCTGTCCAAACAAGTGATAGTCACACATAATAAATACGGGCTGTATGAAGGAAGTTTGCTAGCCAAGACCAATAAGGGTATATTATGTGATTTTTGCTCAGTGCTAGTAGGTGTTGTCATGAAAGAGAATGATGTCTTTAGACAATTTTCTATGTTTTCTGAACCTTATGGTTTCTTTTAAATTTTATTTTAAAAAAATATTGTAATGTACTGGATTTATTGCTGGTTGATCTAAGCAGTAAGAGAAAACTGATTAATATCTGCCTTCCCACGTCCAAAAACCGTAACTTAATCCATTGTCTTTTTCTTAAATAATTGTACCGTACTTCAATATTTTGGTATCAGCGACTCTGAATACGGCATTTCCATCCTTTGCTAGCAGTCTTGGTTTCAGAAGTGTATTGGCACACTAAAATTTGGTCGATCGTCACAGTTCTATCAAGGAACCTTGGTTGTAGCTCAGGAGATGTTGAGAACAAAATTCATCTCGTACTTCTTTGCCGTATGGACACCCATCTGACACACACATAATGTTTTGTAAATAATTTTCTCAGTGATATCAACGCTGATATTTTCAGAGACATTTAATGGACGGTTTTCTCGAATATAGATAAGTTCTTCAACGCAATGAATTTTTTGTTGGTCTACAGAAGTGTTAGAAATTATAGTGATACAGTGCGCCCATCAGTTATTTGCACCACTCTAAGACCATAGCTGTGCAATGACATTCAAGTCACATATACATTCTCTATTTGTTCTCCTGATATTTGTTGAAAGAAAGTAATGGTAATAAAAAATACAAGGTGATATAATGGACTAAGCTGACTCACAATATTATTATTATTATTATTATTATTATTATTATTATTATTATTATTATTATTATTATTATTTTAATGCAATAAAATTAAGTCTAGATTAAATTTGAACGACCATTGTACTGTACGTATGCGCACTGACGTGTATTTCCATTGGGAAATAAGAATATTAAGTCAGGTGATTTAGGTGGTCGCAAGTTTGCGAGTCGGAACTTGTTAGTATTTTCGACTTTATAATATATGAGAATTGAAATCATGTTTTGGTTTTCTACAGTCGTTCTTAATAGTCTACAAGTTAAGCTTGCTAATAGAAAGGAAGTTTGCAGGTTAAAATCCGGCCTAGAGCGATGAATTTTTAAGGACGAACAAATATTTCTTATTTCGAAATACTATAGGTAAAATTTGTTCGTCGCTTCTCATCCACATAGTTCCCCGTTCTACGATAAACGTTTCTTTCAGAAAGATATCTTCTGCAAAAACTTCTCATGGTCAAAATAGGAAATATAAAATGTATGCTGTATATAATATATATCGTAATTTGAGTGCTTCTTCTTTTGTTTTAATTAACGATTTCAAAATTCAATGAGGCCTCTGTTCAGTCTTCTGCATTCGCCTCAACACTCCGAGATACACCGCGCTTATTAGTATAATAATACAGTATGTTTCGCTAACACAAAAACAAACTAATTTTCACGTATGATTCAGACCCAAGATGTCACGAAGTGTAGGCGTGGTTTACTTTCTGCTAACCTGGTTTAAAAATTAACACTGGACTATCATCAGCTTTTAAGTTTACATTTATCTTTAGTGAGGTAGAAAAGAAGAGGACATTGAATGATATCAGAAGTGGTAGAAATTCTTACGATGGTACCTCGTAAACCCTAACGTCACAGTTACATTATCAATAATTTATCGTCCGTCATGTTTCTTGCTTCAGTTATATATTTATATAATCTTGTGAAATTGTACAAGCTCTGATGACCAAAGTATGAAATACTTGAAAGCGAACACGTAAATGAAAAGCTGGACTGCAACAGAAACTACACTGCTCCGCCCATTTACTAGATGCGTTTGAGTAAAGAAAGCAGCAAAACAGTACAAAGTGGCCTGTTGTGACCAGAATCCAAGGCCCCGCAAACCGATAAGGCATCGTGTCATAAACACTTTTAAGTCTGAGTATTTCTGACAAAGTAAATGATATTCAACGCCTTGAAAACGGCACAAATGTTACGGATATTGCTGGAGTGGTGGGTAAGGTAGGCCTAATATTTATTTATTTTTCTCTATTTATTTAATCTTTTTCTTATTTAATAATTTACTTGTTGATTTATTTCATTCATTCATTATTTCACAACTTCATTCCTTAATTAATTCATTCATTCACTCACTCATTCCTTTATTTATTTATTTATTTATTTATTTATTTATTTATTTATTTATTTATTTATTTATTTATTTATTTATTTATCTATTTATTTATTTATACTAGGAAATAAAATTAATTTGTATTAAAATTGTATCAAATTCACTTTTTATAATTAATTAACAACTCTTAAATACTCATTCTCGTATGATCAATTTTTTTTTTATTGTTCTTAATATTCCTTGACTTACCTACTCTACCTACCTAAAGGCCAATTCACGCGGGGATAGTTTACAGGAGTCAAATGCTTGAAACAAATCAACTTTCTCCGTGTGATATGGTCGAGACAGTCAAGTTGTGACTTGGTGGTCAAGCAGAATTTGAGTTGCCGACTCGTCAACTTCTGTGTCCACTTTCCCGTCACGTGATCAACTTGACTCCATCATTTTCCTCGTGTGAATGCTAACTTGTAGCAACGTGCAAGCAGATAGCGTGCGTGTGTGGTTTGTTTAAATTAATAGCTAATTAATTTTGATATCGAATTTAAGATTAATTTAACTTTCACAACCCACAGTTTACAATTACTAATTCTACTTACAAATCACTTTGGGATCCTGGTTGCAAAAACAACGTTCCTTCTCTCCAGTTGATACAGAATAAATTCCTTGTGTGTTATAATATAGGCCTATTCAAAAATACCTTGTCCATTCCAGTTCCCAACTAGATTATTGAGATGAATTTTTGATTTCCATACGCTCAATGACACGACTTACTCGATGATATTTCTTAGAAAAATATTGACAAACATAATACTGATTCCGTTGAAATACTCAAACTAATTCCATCTTATGTTCTTCCAAATATATAAAATTTGGTATTTAATATCTCTAGATCGAGAAAAATATCAAAACTTTTCCCTTGTTATGCTCCTGCAAATTACTATCAATTTATCAACTTTACGATTTTTTAATCGTACTAAGCAATATTTCTTTAATATTTTTATTTCTTTTATTTCTATTGGTAATGAGTTGCATATACTAGTACTTATTTTGTAACTGCTGTTCGTGTGAATCATTATCAATAATTATAAATTAAATTTATATGAAGAAGGTGCTTTGATCTAGCCTGTGTACCTACTTTCCCATAAGTCATAATAAATAAACAAATAAATAAATAAATAAATAAATAAACAACTTATATATAACTTATGTATATATATGCATACATATATATATATATATATATATATATATATATATATATATATATATATTTAGAAGAGCATGAGATGTACGAATTTCCGTGAAATATACGGCACGAGAAATACTTCAATAATAATAAAAAATTAAAATTAAACAAGAGACAATTATTTCAGAAACTTATTCCGAAACTTAAGGAACAAGGTGTCCAAAACATTAATGTAGAAGTGGTTCGCAAAAAGGAAAAAAAACTTAAAACAGTGTACCTTTAAGCATATAACATTCAGCGCGCGTTTTTCACGTGTGGAACATGGTTTCAAATTTACTGTCTCCATGTGATCACAAATAAGGCGTCAAGTTTAGAGGCTTCAAGCACTTGACTCCTGTAAACTATCCCCATGTGAATCAGGCTTAAAGATGGTGCTTACCGATTGCAGGGGACTTGCTCCGCGTGTTATATCTAAGTAGTTAAACATTGGCTTTCTACTATATGGACGCAGCAGTGTATACAGCAGATGAATCCTCAAATTAAATAAAACATGTATGACAGTATTGTTTGTGAGAGTATGACTCAAGTGAATTGGTTTGAGACAGGTACGGTTTAGTTTGCGACAGGCGTTAATGTCCTTTCTTCTTGGAACTATTAACACTCTTCTCCATATTAGGCAAACACAACCGATAACATTGATGAGTTATTTTGTGACTGTTATGAGATTGAGTAAGGTCTGAATAACGTCGATACGAGAGCGGATGTTTCCTTTAAGTAAGACTACCTTATAAGTCATAACCAACGTTTCTCCTATTAAAAAGTCAATTAAGGCTTAATAATTAATAGAAAATTACCCGAATTTATTTCTTTATCGTATTTTTTACAGCCTTCTTAAAACCAACTTAAAATCGTATGTATTGTACGGAAGGATGTCTTTGGATTAATACTAGAACATTTCATAATGTAAGCCTCGTTGACTGTGTGGCAGCCTCGGAGACTTCACAGGACAAATACAAGACAATGAGAAACACTCAGTCACGTGGAATAGAGATAAATCTCCGCCCACGCCGGGAACTGAACCATTGACCTCCTGGTTGGGAAGCTCGCGCACAACCCAATAAATTATAGAAATTATCTATAATCCAGTTTCAATTAAATTTTATTGTATCAATTACGCTGAAGTCTAGCGTCAAAGAAAATGGTAATAGCGGGATACATCCATCTTGCAATTGAGCTAGACCTCGGTAAAAAAAAAAACCCCTAACCAGATAATTATCCTAAAACAGATAAACATGGTCCTAGTCTACGGTCGGTGACATTCTTTCATTTTGGCTTCGCTTTTTTAGTGTTCCTTGCATTTATACACGCTTTGGCCCATTGTACATCCTGCGATGATTGTCTAAATCCGACTGGTGGCCCTTATGGCATTCGTGAATCCGACGCTGGGAAGTGGGCCATCCTGCCTCGGTAGGCTTGCCAACTTTCGTAAGTAAAAATTAGGGACACAAAGGTTACTGAAAATTTTATTGCACTAATTACTTCCGCCTATCAATTCACATATTCAACAGTAAAAAATACTCTTAGAACAGTATATGTATATTTTAACAGAACCACCTCATTTCATATGTAAACAAATTACAAAAACTTGTCAAAATGACCACCAAACAAGTTGAAAAACAGTATAAATTCCTTATAAAAGAAATGTTAACTCTTTGGAGACTTGGAACCATATCATTGATGTCATTACTAACCTAATATGAACTAACGTAACTTAACGTAATCTGAACTAACCCAAACTAATCTAACCTAACCTAACCTACCTACTTAAAAGATTTCAGCCACTTTTCTCGGAAAACACAGAGATGTGTACGTGATTTACCACCAGAGCTATCAGATCTTATCACACATGAGGGGCTGCGGTATTTTACAAGTCTTTGTTGTCCTCGCTTATATCTATATATGTCGTAGAAGTGGTCGTATAAATCTTTCTTTTTTACACTTTTCCGCCGAAGCCAATGAATGACGCATCAAGTGGAACAAAGTGGACATAATACTGAATGGCGCCAAACTAAACTCAAAGTGCATAAGATGAGCACAGAGAATAGATGATTCATTGAGTATCCTGTAGGTTGTGATCAAACCTCCCCTAACTTGTGTATTATGATCATTGCGCCTGCCACTCTGTTAACACATCAACGATAATTAAATTTCTGGCTTGAACATGCGTATTAGAGTCATTTCTCCATTTCGTAAGCATGTCTGTATGAGACTGCGGAATTATCTTCCAATCCAGACTAAATCCAACAATCTGATAGGAACGAAATTCAGCTATAAATGCCCAATATGCCATAAAATCGGAACATTTTGATAAATGTGCAAATTATTTCGGGACGCGAGACGCAATGGTCGAAATCGGGACTGTTCCTGTAAAAACTGGGCGGTTGGTAAGCCTATGCCTCAGCCCCTAACAGATCCACGTCCCAACCGAAGACGAGTAACCTGATAAGCCTCAGGGGACTGGAACCCCAAGTCCTTCCAATATCAGCATCGGAAACCCATACAACCTTCAACCTACATCCTATTTTTTTACTATTGCACGTGTTGATAAAATGAAGGGGATGTGGAGAGTGTTGATAGGCTAATAGAGGAAACATTACTTTCCCGAGAAAAACTCTCTGCAACGTCTGCTTTGTCCATCACAAATTCCATCACTACCTGGCCGGGATCAAACTCGGGCCACTTGCATGGGAGACTAGCGCGCTAGCACTTTAGCCACAGGCATGGCTGTAGCTGTTCTTTCATGTTACGGCGATGCGATTGAGAATATTAATAGCGAAACTAATATACGGTAGTAGGGTCGTGGAAGTATAGGGCGCATTCATAAAATACGAAGGAAGTATTTAGTATCTCAAAACCAATGAAAACATAGGACTACTCCATCTCTCATGTGAGAGGAGATGGCTCAAGACGTTCAGTAATCTACAACAGCATATTTTATTTTTATTGAATCCTCATAATCTTCTCATTAAAATTAACTATAGTATATTAATAAAATTGTAACCCAAAAAATAAAGACAGGCTAGCCATGCAATCAATGAGATTTAAATATCCTCTGCCACAATTTTTAATGTTCTGTATTGCGCCATTTTGTAAAATTCCCCAATTTCCTCACGAAATACTGTTCTTGAAATAATAATAATAATAATAATAATAATAATAATAATAATAATAATAATAGAGTGAGGAAGAAGAGAGGAAGCAAGAGATGAGAAAGTGAACAGGAGGAGGAAGAATATGGCTCCATTAACGAATGAGAAAGAATATAAATTCAAAGCGCTGTCGTCGAACCGATACGTGTTTTCTAACGCCTGACTGTATGTCGGTAACCCTCAGTTCTGAAAGGTGCCAAACAAACTCAGCGCAGTCAGCGGTCCCGCTACACAGCGTTATTCACACTGTGTGCACAGCAGCACCACGTCTCACTTGGCGGCTTAAAGGCAGCGCCAATACAAACAGATTCCTGGAAAGCTTTAGTCAGATAGATGGATAGGCTTTTTGATCGAATGTTTTGCAAAAGCCAGCTTGTTTAGAGTTTATGTACTTAAAAGAAGGAAAACGTACCTGTTCACTGGATCGGACCGTAATTGTTAGATGAACGGATAATTACATCCTATCAAGGTCACGTACGTAGATCAGTGTTTCTCAGCGAGTTTTTATTGGTTATTTTACGGCGCTTTCTAAACTGCTATGGTTTATAGCGTTTGAATGAGATGAAGGTGATAATGTCAGCGAAATGAGTCCAGGTTCCAACGCCGAAAGTTACCCAGTATTTGCTCTTAATGGATTGAGGGAAAACCTCGGAAAAACCTCAACCGGGTAACTTGTCTCAACCAGGATTTGAACCCGGGCCCGCTCATTTCACGGTCAGACGTGCTGACCGTTATTCCACAACGGTGGACTCCCTGAGAGTACTTGGAGAGAACTGAAGATGTACAGTTATTTATTTCATCCATGTTATTGCTAACATAGCAGCAACTCATTAGGGATTAAGATTAGGCAATGCCGAATAAATCAATCGCAAATTACTCTGTTGCCAGTGATTTGATAACATACTGATAAATCAAGTCAGTCCCGTCAAACTGAGTACCAGCTCTTCCTCGGGGGCTAAATGCCAACCATAGCATCCTTTTCTAGTGACTCAAGAATGAAAAACAGAGCTCTACTCTCATTGTCACCATACGCGCATTCGTGGCGTCTAAAAGTGGATGCCTTTGCTTTTTCTTAACACAGATACGAACATATTTTGAAGAAATGCGCCGTACTACTCCGATTGCGGCAACACGCAACACTTGGTAAACTCAAATCCAACGTGGTTAACTTTTTTAGCAAGATAAAGTACAATCACAGTCTAGTATATACAGTCACGAAGCTCAATACGTAGTAAATATGCATCCATAGATAGTTGCTAACCACTAGGATCGCTACTATCGCCTCATTACAGACAATGCGAAATAGTACCTGCACAGTCTATTGTTCCTAGTACCCTCATAAACTCAAGCTTCGTGACTGTATATACTATAGACTACTGTGATACAATCATCGCATCGCTCTTAGAAAATGTTGTGCGGGTTCTTGAGAGCATACCTTACAGGCGCTTTGACATCCCTGATCTACGCGTTTTCAGACACACAATAAAATTTATATAATGGAACTGCCATACTTCGTTTTCATAAACTTAAATCTACTAATTTAATCTTAACGATAGAACTCGTAGAGGAATTTGCATTCCAGACGTAACAGCAATTAAAATCAAAGTTCGTAAAATGTTGTAAAAACATCTTCATTGCGTGTGGATATGTGCACCACGTGAGGAACAGAGCATGAACGCTTCTGAAAACGAGATACCAAACTAGTTTAAATAAACAAATCTTGTTCCTGCAAACAGTTTATTCTTGAGGTCTTGGAATTTATTTTTCTTTAACTTACTGTCCTGATTTAAATTTGTATTTCAACAGCAATTAATTTGATCTGAGTTCCAATTTTTATGACGGTGAATCTTTAAGGATATAAAACCAGGTTTCAAACGTCTGTAAACTTCATGCGCATACCATTTTGTTAAGTTCCAGCATTCATATGTAGCTCACATTTTCGTAATATAATAATAATAATAATAATAATAATAATAATAATAATAATAATAATAAATTATATACAGAGTGTTAAGAAAAAAGTATCCAATATTTTAGGAGGCGATAATATGCATCAAAACAAGAAAATAGTGTCTAAAAACATGGGTCCTACAACACATAATTTCTGAGATCTGAACACTTGTTCATAGGAGGTGCTCAATGTGACGTCCATTTATGGCAATGTATTTCTCTGCCCTACAATACAGCAGACTACCAGATAATCATACCGTAGTTGACACACCTGGCATGGAATACTGATACGTCGCAAGGAATAATGAAAACAAAAGTCTGGTTGCGGATATGAGCGGGGTTCAGCAGAGATAGTGTTGTGAATTTTCGTAATCAGCATGTGTAGGCCGATGAAAATCCCCATGCAGTTAAAGAAACAAGGCATCAGCTCCGATTCTCAATCAACTTATGGTCAGGCGTTCTTGGATAGATTAATAGGGCCATACGTCCTACCACAGAGATTAACTGGGATCGTTATCAGGACTTTCTTATCAACATATTAAAACAAATTTCAAAGAGTGAGTGATTTCTTACGCCAAAGGGCAGAGGAATGCATTACCATGAATGGACGTCACATTGAGCACCTCCTATAAACAAGTGTTCAGATCTCAGGAAGTATGTCTTGTAGAACCCATGTTCATTAGACATTATTTTCTTGTTTTGATGCATACTAGCACCTCCTAAAATATTGGATACTTTTTAACACCCCGTATAATATGTTATGAAATATGATATATGTACTTACTTACGTGGTTCAAGGAACCCGGAGGTTCATTGCCGTCCTTACATAAGCCCGCCATCGGTCCCTATCCTGAGAAAGATTAATCCAGTCCCTACTAACATATCCCACCTCCCTTTAATCTATTTTAATACGGGTATTATCCTCCCATCTACGCAGCTCTTATATATGTCATATGTAGGCCTACGCATTTCCCTGTTAAATCTCAGATATAAGCAAATCTTTCCATTGAAAAATACATTACATTAAATCACATATACAGAATGTACAGAAATTATAGAAGTATGAAATATTGCTTACAACTTTTTTAATTTGAATTTTTTTAACGTGTTAAATAAACAATATATTAGTTACATACCATATGAAGAGTCCACTGCAAGAATGATGGATGTCATTTGGAATACATTTTGCAGGAGAAGCAATTGAAAGTTTGAAATGCTTAGCGCTCAAAGCTTAACTGTGATTTTCCAATCATTACTGGACAATGACTATCAGTGTTAATGTCATATAACTTTGTATGTGCATTCTATATGTCTTAAGCTATGCATTGACAGTCTTGATTCATTTTCGGCAAGAAAATGACATCCATCATTCTTGCAGTGGACTCTTCATATAATATTATGCATGTAATTTAGAAAATGCATTACCTCAGGTACTACAGAGTGTGATAAAAAGCAAATTTGTCTTAAATGGTAGTTATATTATTTATTTTTGCATGTTTTAAATCTGCGCACAGTTCTGTATATGGATACTTAATTTTATTTTTCTGTAATTTTAATACACTAAAGATTTGTTTAATTGTCATTGATTTTTACCAGAATAACGTCATGCAGGGAATGTAAATTGTATAAAGATTATAGGAGGTCATGAATTTTATCGCCAAAACATTTTTGTAATAATGAGTGAATGGTGCTCAATTCGAACGTGCTGTACAACTAGGATATGACGGTATGAGTATGTCATTTATTTCTCGGACCCTATTGGTTATCTGGCAAAATGTCAGTAAAGAAACCATACATACATACATACATACATACATACATACATACATACATACATACATACATACATACATTACATTACATTACATTACATTACATTACATGTTCTACTCATGGGCAAGTCTTTCACTGTAAACCCAGCATATGATTCACATATCTTAATGTCGTCTATCATCTGTTATCTTCTTCTGCCCCGAACTCTTCTCCCATTCACCATTCCTTCCAGTATATCCTTGTAGGCAGTTTCTTCTCAGTCAGTGACCCAACCAATTCCTTTTTCTCATTCTGATCAGTTTCAGCATTATTCTTTCTTCACCCACTCTTTCCAACACTTTATTTCTTATTCTGTCTGTCCACTTCAAACGTTCCATTCTTCTCCATATCCACATTTCAAATGCTTCTATTCGTTTCTCTTCATTTCGTCGTAATGTTCATGTTTCTGCCCCGTACAATGTCATACTCCACACAAAGCACTTCAATAGTCTCTTCCTTAGTTATTTTTCCAGAGGTCCGTAGAAGATGCTCCTTTTTCTATTAAAAGCTTCCTTTGCCATTGCTACTCTCCTTTTGATTTCCTGGCTGCAGCTCATGTTACTGCTTATACAGGCCTAGTATATCCCAAGTACAGAGTTGGGCAGATAAAACCGGCCCGTGTTATGACATTGATAGGTACTAATGATTTGAAACAAACTTCAAATGGAATGAAAATAAAATGCATTTACCTTCATAATAAATGCTGGAAGTGCCCTCCATCTGCATCTAGACACTTCTGTGCACGTTTTAACAGGTTCATGAAAACACGTGTCAATTCCTCATGAGTGATACTGCGGATGCAATTCCGCAAGTTCTCCTACTCACATGAACCTGTTGAGCCAATCTCGTGGTAGACTTTCGAGGACTCCTAGTCATAAATTCATTAATTCGCGCCGTAAGTTGAGGAGTCCGGACAGAAGGAGTTCTGTTCCTTGTTACATTTTTTATGGATCCAGTCGTACGCCATTTTCGCACCAAATCTTGAATGCTGCTTTTCGCTGGTACTGAGCGAAGCGGATATTTGTCTCTGAATAATTGTTGTGTTTCCTTAATAGAGCTGGTCTGTACGTACGCCTTCACAATGAATATTCGCTCTGGTATTGAATAAGTCATGCTTATTTAAAGAACAACTCTTTACATGTGTTTAGAACGTCTGACTTTTAAACAGCAACCAGAAGAGATTATAAGCAACAATGGCGCAACAACAATGACACAAAACACGCGGAAGATACAGTGTAGCCAACATAATTACATTTTCAAGAAAAAAGAAAGAAAAGAAATCAATACCCTACATAATTTATTTTCCAAATCATATGACATGATTTATCTGCCCAACCCTGTATTAAAGCTGTTCACTTATTCTGCTGCCTCATTTATAATTCGCAAGTTTACCTTCATGTTAACTTAAAAAACAACTATTTTTGTGAAATAATTGTGACATAATCAGAAAAATAATTAGATACCCATACAGCCATGCGCAGAAGAATAGAGTAGAATATTTATTATTATTATTATTATTATTATTATTATTATTATTACAGACGAAAATGACGATGACTTTCATAATGACAAAGACGACGACAGTGACAACGGTGACGATGGTTATAGAGTAATAGTACAGGATAATGAATAATGAAGAAGAAATTTCTCCTGTGAAACTGACTAGGAAGCGAAACCTCATTCGTTTATTATGTCTTTACTTGTGTACGTACGTGCGCATGTCATGTTTGCATTTGAAGGTTATGTTGCTTCCTTTTAAGATACTCTCTGCATACTAATTATAATATTATGTCAGTTTATCGATGCTGAATAACCTTTACAGATGAGCACGACATTAACAGATGAAAATATGTGTATTGCGGTAAACACATAGGCTACAGTCAGTGGCGGTTCCTCGGGGGAGGAAAGGGAGGAACGTCCTCCTCACATTTTCTTCTTTTGAAAGTAAATACCAAATAAAATATGTGCCTTGAAATTCGAGGAAGAATCGATAATTTTTAAGTTCACAGCTATAAGAAAAACGCGGTTGATCGAGTTTTAAACGACGCGCAATCATGTGCTGTAGAAAACTGTGAGATTGTCTGTGTAGAGGAAAGGCACTCCAGTCCTCCTCTACTGCAGTTAACACACATAGACAACAGCGTACTAGCGGCCAGAGAAAGAAGCAGAGTTTTAAAGCAAGTAAATGAACGGAGAGAGAGGAGATCCTCCTCTGAATCAGTCATGGGCAGGAAATAGAAACCGACTGGTCGTGCAGCAAGCAACATCGTTGCATTCAACCGGACTATAACACATCTAGGAGGAGACACAACAAAAACAGTTTTAACGCAACGCTATGAAAGACACCATGTAAACTTTTTTTTTAAATTATAAATCAAAAATATTATTCATTGCACTTTATATAGGCTACTATTCATGGTTTGAAACTTTCGTGGATATTTGAAAGTTAAAGTCGGGTTTATGTAAAACAAAGAGGAAGTAGTTTTACGTAGTTGACCCCTGAAATTCACTTCTATTCATTGTTTACTAAACAGGGCAACAGCCAAGTTGTCGGTTTTATACAAATATATTTGAAACTGAAAGTAGGTACTCCAAACTACATAATTTTTAACATAAAAAATTAATCGGCCACCGGCAGCTTTGAACAATAATGATAGTATGACTTTACAGGAACTGACATTCTTCAAAAGTATGTGATACTGAACTTGTAAAATGTACATGTGGCAACACAGACCACGTGGGTGGGTGCAGTATTCTCGCTTTCCTCAGATTATTTCCCATTCCCATTTCCATTTCCGTAAAACGGTTCCGGTTACGAGTTAGTAGCTAGTCTCTTCCAGCACGTATGATGCTGTAGTGTGCTCGAAAAATGCTACGAGGTTGTGAATTTCCTTGTAATTGTTAATTTGTGCAATTATTCAACAATTAATGGAAGTGAAATCATAATATATTTTGGACAATTTAGGAAACTCAGTTTACAAGAACAGATTATTACTATACAGAAGGGAAGATCAACCCCAACACTACCTGGTCTTACATGTATGCATGTAGGCTAATTTGTAGCATATTTAATTCAAGAAGGTGTCATTGAGTGCTGTTAATTTCTTTCCTCCTCTTAAGAAATATGCAGGAGCCGCCACTGGCTACAGTATTTGCATATTTGCAACATTTTCGAATAACATTTAACCAACCGTTTTGTTTACTTTGAGAATGGTTGTTTTGCAGACACATGTTTGTTTCAACTTTTGTTTTTATTCTCTGTACATGTTTTAATATATTCATGATCGCTGTTAAACACTGTGCTTGAATGTATCAACAAGAGTTAACGTATTCTTTCAGTTGTTCGTGCTGAGAATTAGCTTAAAATTCCAGTTGAGTTGACATGAATGCCATCTCTTGTCGAAATATTGACTTACTACTGCTATCGATTCATGGCGAATACGATCGTTGCCGTTTTCTACTATGCAAACGGGACGGATTGCATCATATCGAAGGCCAAACGCATTTCGTTTTTTTACTACGTAGTGTATATATTTCGTCAGTATCGCCAGAATCATGGTTTCATGAGGTGTGGAAGGGAACAGATATTTTGTTGAACAATTTCAATATTCAGTTCTAGTTAACCACATTTTTCGACAATGCAGAGATAAATAATTAATAAATTATTACCTATAAACTTTAAAACAGTGCAGCCAAAGTGCTTATGAAAGGATGTACTACCCCACATCATATGAAGGGCTCAGAGCCATAGTGGACCAAGCGCCATTTATTAAAAAAGGAGAAAGCAAGGGTTAAATTTAAGTGAATGTTTTCTACGGTTTTAGTAAATGGCACTTGGCCCACTATGGTTCTGAACCCTTCATATTAAGTTTTTATCGAATTAAGTGAATAATTAACTATAATATGTATTTTAAATTCGATCAGAGAGAGAAATCATCTCTAGACATCTCGATCATCCACATAGTAGATCAGATTACCTGTACTATCACTAAAAGAGACTTCCCACCGTCTTCGTCGCGGGCGTCCAATTTACCGAAATCTTATTGTTTTGAAATAGGGTCTTGTAAAACCGGTTACGAAAGATAGAAAAGACATATTGCTACTGAACGCCTGGCGCTATAGACAGTATGCGAAGCTCTTGCTTCTCGCGGAGTGGTCCAATGTTCGGTTTAACGAATGTCCGAGTCTCACTCGGGTGGACGGCTCTGGATCATGAACGACAGATTATACTGAGCCATCCAGGATTTCCAAGAATCGTTGCAAGGACGCGATTATCATCGCGTACGCGAATGATAGTATTCGTAATCTTATGACGTCACGTGACGCTGCTTTCCGGAAGTACAGACACAACAAATCTGCCGAAAACTTTAACAACTACAAAAAACTTAGAAACAAAACCACACAAAGCATTAGGAATGCTAAACGCCGTCACGCCCTGAGTCTCGTCGACCCGTCCATTCCCCCTCGGTGTCTTTGGAATAACTTACGTGATATGGGAGTAGGGAAGAAAGCATCAGAAGCTGAAGTTATAAACATACCGCTTGATAAACTCAATGAATACTTTACCTCACCTCCCACTATACGACCTGAAAAACAGTCAAAACGAAATACAATTAATACTCTCCTAGCTAATCCTCTACCTTCTCGCGAAAAATTTTTCTTCTCGCACATTGCTGATTCAGAAGTAAGAAGGGCTCTTAAAAGCATTAAATCTAAAGCACAAGGCTCTGACAACATAAGCATAGTCTTTATCAATAAGTTAGTTGATATCGTGCTTCCTGTAATAACCCATATTTTCAATTCTTCAGTTATCACGTCTGTTTATCCGCAACTCTGGAAAACAGCTTTGGTACGCCCACTTCCTAAAGTAAATTCACCTACTTCTGCAAAAGACTATAGGCCAATCTCCATTCTTCCCGTTTTATCTAAAGCTCTGGAACGCATCATTCATAAGCAGTTGTCAGACTACCTAATAGAATTTAATCTTTTAGATCCTTTACAATCAGGTTTCAGAAATGGCCATAGCACTTCTACTGCTTTGTTGAATGTTACTGAGGACATACGCGCAGCCATGGATAAACGACAGGCTACTGTACTAGTTTTATTGAACTATAGCAAAGCCTTTGATTCTGTTGACTTCGATCTACTATTAACTAAACTACAAACGCTACACCTTTCTGATAGTGCTATCACCTGGATGTACTCCTACCTTACTGGCCGCCAGCAGCGTGTCATATCTAATAATCGTTTCTCATCCTGGCGTACTGTAGATACAGGAGTTCCTCAGGGATCAGTATTAGGCCCCTTGCTCTTCTCTATTTATATAAATGGAATTTCCAACTCATTTAAGCACTGCAGATATCAAATATATGCAGACGACGTTCAATTGTATATTTCAGCCCGTCCCGACGCACTAAACGATACCATTAATAGTCTGAATGAAGATCTTGATTCCATCTCTTCCTGGTCTCAACAATTTGGGCTTAACCTAAACGCATGTAAATCACAGGCTATTCTGTTCGCGAACCGTAGATTAATTCCTGAAGTCAACGACCTGAATATTCCACCTGTGAAACTGAATAAAACAATCATCCCGTTTAGCTCTACCGTCAAAAATCTCGGAGTACATTTCGAATCTAATCTCAATTGGGATACGCATATTAAATATACATGTAAGAAGGCATTCTCTATTCTCCATTCACTAAAAAGATTGTATCATTATCCATCTAAATTAAAACAGACGCTGGTACAGACACTCATTCTACCTCACTTCGATTATTGCGACGTTTTGTTCAGTGATCTCAGGATTGATTCCGCTCAGAAACTACAGCGTGTTCATAACGCGTGCGTCCGCTTCATTTGTAATGTTCGATACTATGATCATATCTCACCTTCTTTCAAGAAGTTATCGTGGCTTAGGTTACATGAGAGGAGAAATCTGCACTCACTTTCTCTCTTATATCGAATTATGCACTCTTCATCCCCCTATTATTTATTCGCTCGATTTCATACTCTCTCTCGCTATCATAATATTAATACTCGATCACAACGCGATAACACGCTAGAAATTCCACTTCACGCATCGTCTCTGTATTCCTCATCCTTCACTGTTGCTACCTCTCGTCACTGGAACTCTCTGCCGCCTGAAGTCAAGGGCTGCCGAACATTGAATTCTTTCAAATCCAAGTTAGAAAATTATCTTATGACGAGTTGCCAAACTAACTTACTATTATGACAAGTGTTGTATTGCATGTTTCCACGTATTCACATTTTTTTTATGTTCTAATGATATTCAACTTATTTTATATTTTTGTTTTCATATTTTCCGATAATGGTATATCTCTAATGTGATAAGTTGAGCTATATATAATCTTAATTTTCCTTATTGTGTGTACTTAGAAATATTGTACTCACTATATACTTTGTACTGCACTATTTTATTACTACTATTAGTATTATTATTATCATTATTATTATTATTATCTTATTCAGTTTTGTGTGTAAAATTGTAGTGTAATTTGTAAATTTGTAGTGTTTTTGTAACGCAGTCTTTACTCCTGGTTGAGTGTTAGAGAAGGCCGTATGGCCTTAACTCTGCCAGGTTAAATAAATCATTATTATTATTATTATTATTATTATTATTATTACCTTTCAATTGATATTTCCTCCTCTCTTTCCATTCATAATGCAACAGCACGCATCATGAAGCTGCAATCATTAGACTTAGTAAGAGTGCTTTTATTTTTGTTAATAACTTTTTATTTCCCTAAAAACGATTTATTAGAGAAATAATAATACATCCACTTAGAATAATTAAGACATAGACTATATTAACAACTACTCTTTAGAGGTAGTCTATGTATTTTGAGTTTAAAGTATGAACGTTGCAATAGTAAGCGTGTACATATTTGCTCTTCTATTTTGTAAGTAAATGTAATTTATTTTATCCTTGTACTTATTTACATGTCAGATTTCATCTATGCATTACGCTTATTTCCTTTGTTGTTATCGGTGTTTATTAGTTGGTTTATTAGTTATGAAGATAAATGCACCTAAGTGTCCAGTCAATTCTGTAGTGCTCGGGAAAAGTGGCACAAGCCAAAAATGTTCATTTTACAGAGAAGTAAAAAAACTGTCTTCACACTGGTTTATGTCGATTTGATTTTCTTCCGTATGAATTATTGTAATGGAAGAAATACTTATGTCTCTTTTCCCAAGCGAGCAGATGTTCCGTAAGTTGTCAATAAATTAATAAAAAATGTTTGTGGAAACTGACTTATGTC
Organism: Periplaneta americana; assembly: GCF_040183065.1. NCBI lineage: Eukaryota > Metazoa > Arthropoda > Insecta > Blattodea > Blattidae > Periplaneta > Periplaneta americana. The sequence goes on along the minus strand of NC_091131.1, from coordinate 100,260,846 downwards.
ACTTTTCTCAAGCATTGCAGAATTATAATCCTATTTCAAGCTAACTTAATAATAATAATAATAATAATAATGATTTATTTTAGCTGGCAGAGTTAAGGCCGTAAGGCCTTCTCTTCCACTCAACCAGCAAAAAGTGTATATACATATGCATGAACTTACAAAGAATCCAACAACTTACTGACTTACTTACGGCTTTTAAGGAACCCGCGGGTTCATTGCCGCCCTCACATAAACCCGCCTGTCCACACCTGTGGAGTAACGATCAGCGCGTCTGGCCGCGAAACCAGGTGGCCCGGGTTCGAATCCCGGTAGAGGCAAGTTACCTGGTTGAGGTTTTTTCCGGGGTTTTGCCTCAACCCAATACGAGCAAATGCTGGGTAACTTTCGGTGCTGGACCCCGGACTCATTTCACCGGCATTATCACCTTCATTTCATCCACACGCTAAATAACGTAGATGTTGATAAAGCGTCGTAAAATAACCCAATAAAATAAAAAAATAAACCCGCCTAGCATAATAAGGAACATTAAACCCAGACGTTTGAGATGGACAGGGCATGTAGCACGTATAGGTGAATCCAGAAATGCGTATATAGTGTTAGTTGGGAGACCTGAGTGTAAAAGACCTTTTGGGAGCCGAGACGTAGATGGGAGGATAATATTAAAATGGATTTGAGGAAGGTGGGATATGATGCTAGGGACTGGATTAATGTTGCTCAGGATAGGGACTGATGGCGGGCTTATGTAAGGACGACAATGAACCTCCGGGTTCTCTAAAACCCATTTATAAGTAACGACTAATATGCAATCTTAACAAACTCGGTTGTAGGAAGAAATTTGAACGTGCTTTTTAGATTAATATCGTTAGTCTATTTCTTGCGCTTTAAAAGATAATTGTCACTACATAGCTTCAGTGAAGAGCGCAGGGCGTTTCTGAGAGCGTGTGTTTGCATTGCATAGATATTTAATATAATTATTTTTTCTAATGCCACCAGGTTGTCCTTCGCCATTACTAGGTTTCTTTTCTGGCAGTAGCTTAGGTGTAACCCACTTTTGAGAACGGGGCGCTTGGAGGTGCGGAGTTACATTACCCCAGTGATATGTTAGGATGATCATGATTATGTGGCTCCAAGAGAGGTCTTAAATCTGAACTTTACCTAAATTCCAGACCATGGATGAACAAGGAATAATTTTCTTTATTAATGAAAAATTCCTGTGCTCTAACCGGGAAGTGAACCTCAGACCTCTCATGAACTGTAGCCAGAAGACCATGAGGTTGGTCAGATATTTAATATCGTGTAATATATTTCAGTAAATGTATCTTTACCTTAAGCGGAATGGTTTTCTAATTGCATGTATGGGCAAAATGTGCTGGCTCCTAAAAAGACGGGGGGTGAGGGGGAGAAAAAAAAAAGGCTAGCTCCTGAAAATTTTGGAGTTTTGTCTGTCACTGACAAAATATTTTATTTTTAAATAAATACTATGTTTTTATTCTTATTATATCCAAGTGCTATTTTCTAGATGCGTACTACTTCTGTTGTTCACAGTGGGGGCCGATTGACTGAGGCAAGTGAGGCCGGGCCTCAGTCACTTGGCTTAACTGAAATCAAATTTTGTGTTTTTTTTATATAATGTATTAGTTATTTGAATGAAGCATATATCGCTGTAGAAGCATTTGAAAACTTTGTGATGTATATAGACCTGTTTTGCAGTAAAAATTGTTCCTGAGGCCAGAATCGCTTGTGCCGGGTCTGGCTTCTGCATTTCGTGTTTTTTTTCGCGTGCTCTGAGGTTGCGCTTAAAACGTTGTAGCTGAGGCACAATTCGTCTGGCCTCGTGGCCTGGTCAGGTTTCACTCCTCCCATCCATGGGCCGGCCTTGGGTAGAGTGGGGTGGGAATAGCAATGGTGACTTGTCTTCCTAAATAGGCCATAAATAACAAAAATTTCAGCTCTTTGGCAGGCAGAGACCCACACTGTTCTCTCCCCTTATGTCTCAGTTTATGACTTAAGCGAAGGTGTTGTACTATTGTACTTCGTAGTACAGTAGTGAATCTGGGCCAATGTTGTTATGTATTTTGGGAAAATATAAACGGAAACAAATGCGAAAAATAATGCTGGTGTAGCTAATTCATTGTTAGAGTGTCCTTTTTCGAGAATAAATAATATTGAAGGAAATGAAATTTTAAATAAAGAGAGATCCTACCGAGATACCTACGACATTGCTAACAATTTTTCTGACAGATAATCTTAAAACGCGATTTTTATTGCATCCTGGTATGGGCAACATAAGTGGTTAAGTGGTAATGTGGTGCAAAATAAACTTCTCTGTTGGTCTTGGTTGTTGCTGTCAAAGGGAAAAAATAAAAAGAAAAGAAAGAAAGGGGAATTTCAAACATAATATGGGTTGCTTCATCACACTGAAACAATCACTGAAACTCACAACATAACAGCTTATTTGGTGAGTGAAATTATTATTTTTCATTAATAGTAATAATAATAGACTAATAATTATAATAGACTAATAATAATAATATAATAATACAGTAATGATATTAATGATATAATAACAATAATAATTAATATCATAAATAAAAATTTCCTATCGGAGGCACTTAAACTAGTTGCATCTGGCCTCACCGAGGATTTTGATCACTGGCCGCTACTGGTTGTTCACCGACTTTGCAGACAGGCATAGGAATAAACAAATGTAAACAACCAGGCCCAGAGCGTGTGGGGAGACTGCTTGACTGTAGACTTAACTGCTTTGACTCGTGTTCTTCGTAATAAGAGAAGTAGTTATAATCGCCGTACACCTAACTTGTATACTCGAAGTGATCAGACATAGGGCTCTAATTATAAGCAACTCTAAGGAAAGGAAAATGAATCCTAAACCTCATGTTAAATTTGCACATTTTCACGATGCTATAGCGTTCTGCACTATACATTGTGTACAATGACTTCAACATCAGTTTGATTATCCCGTTTTCGTTGAATGTCCATGTATTTCCTATTCTTGAGATAGAAAACACACCACACAAACACTATCCACTTGAACACAATTTATCGTCATGATACTGCAGTGCACTATTGCTCCAACGCCTTTCAACCCTTCAGTATTGAGCACCCTACACCCCAAATCACATATATAACAGATTGCTCATCTCTATGTTAAAATCAGTAGCACTTTGAAAAGAACAACCGCCAGGATCGCCACCAGTCCGCCGTAAACGAACACGAGATGGCAGTACAGTCGATAATGCAATTCAAATGGGAGTTATGACGTGACTCCTTATATAACAATTAGATGGCAGCATAGTAAACCCGACAAAGTGGTTACCGTCAAAGCCTGTAAGGCCGAGCAATCTGGATATACCGTACCGACGAGCGCGAAAGCTATGTCCCTCGTCTAGTGTGTGGATGAAGTGAAAATAATATGTAAGAAAACTCTGGCACTGCAAGGCAGAAGGATGCTACGTAGTTTGTGGTACAATGTCTGTAGCACTCGTGTATAGTTGACATACAACATGTGCTAATTCACTGAAATCATTTTCATTGTACACTGTGTAACTTCCAACCTTAGATAGAGACCTTAACTGCGGAAAATATAAAAAGCGCGCAGTTTCTAGTACCCTATGATATTTCCTGACAGTAAATGACCGAGTTTAACTACCGTTACTTTATAATGGTTTTGTTTATACTTTACTTGAAACATATTAAACTATGTACATGACATTACTAGTCCATAAACTGCTTAATGACAAAATACGAATAGGCTCTGTAAACAAGTCGTACAAATACGTAACAATAAAGTCTTTGATGTCCACTGCTGTGGAGTAACAGTTAGCACGTCTGACCATGAAACGAGCGTGTCCGGGTTCAAATCCTGGTTGAGATAAGTTACATGGTTGGAGTTTTTCTGGAGTTTTCCCCTCAACCAATTGAAGCAGAATTGCTGGGTAACTTTCGGCGTTGAACCTCGGACACATTTCGTCATCATAAATTCACATATCATCATCATCATCATCATCTATACAGTCGACCTGGTTGGCGAGTTGGTATAACCCTGGCCTTCTATGCCCAAGGTTGCGGGTACGATCCCGGGCCAGGTCGATGGCATTTAAGTGTGATTAAATGCGACAGGCTCATGTCAGTAGATTTACGGGCATGTAAAAGAACTCCTGCGGGAAAAAATTCCGGCACATCCGGCGACGCTGATATAACCTCTACAGTTGCGAGCGTCGTTAAATAAACCATAACTTTTTAACTCATCCATACAATAGCCCGGGTTAAGTTCACGGTGCGGAGTGCTGTACTTGTACAAGAGCGCGGCCGTTCACAGAATAGGAGTGGTAAGCACAATAAGCCTCAGGCTGCAGTGTAAGCCTTCCGTACAAGTAAAAACAAGAGTCTTTGATTATAAATTTCAATATACCTGATGTGTATAAAGTTACACCCGATTTATATTCATGCAAGCATACCTCGTGTATAAGGATTACTATTATTATTGTTATTATTTTGTGAAGCTGTTGTTGAGTGTGGCTAGAAACTGTGTCATGGTTGTGGTTACAGCTCGTTTCAGGTCACCAGGTGGTTTTTTTGTTTTTTTTTTTTTTTAGTAGGTTATTTTACGATGCTTTATCGACATCTTAAATTATTTAGCGTCTGAATGAGAGAAGGTGATAATGCCGGTGAAATGAGTCCGGGGTCCAGCACCGAAAGTTACCCAGCTTTTGCTCATATTGGGTTGAGGGAAAAACTCCGGAATCGAACCCGGGCCACCTGGTTTCGCGGCCAGACGCGCTAACCGTTACTCCACAGGCGTGGACTCCAGGTGTTGAAACAAATAATAAATAATACTTATTGCAGTCAAAATCGGGCGTAAATTTTTACATACTTTGTATTTCTGCATTCGTATCCAAAGACGAAATTCCACATCGTTTGTTGTGTATCGCAGACATAGCTTGCATCACAGGCGCATCGTCCTATGACGAATGCTTCCCCGTTATGACACGTGCCTCAGAAATGGCGGAAACTACGTACATATTAATACAATATGGTATAATAAATTGGGGTGGAGTAGCATCATCTGTACTTAATCCATTAATTTTATTACACAGAAGATTAATAAAAAATTGTCTGACCAAAAATATGGATTACCCAACAAATTTAATTTATACAGTTTTTATGTATTAACTATTGAAGAAATTTATAAATATAGTGTACTAACTTACTACCACAGAAATCAAATAAAATATAAATCTAATCGACATGAATATCGTACTCGAAGACAAAAGTCTACTTTCCCATTAATTGAGCCTAAATGTCATACAAGTGCAGCTCTTAGTTTCGGCCCAAAATTGTATAATAAAATTACAAACCGTTTTCCACATTTGAAATATTTTAAAATTGAAACTTTAAAAAAATAAATTTATATAATTATTCATGATATATAATATTAACAAATTATTTTTTTACATTTTATTTCTGTCGACTATAGTCAAGTTTTTATTGAATATCATTGACTTCTGTCTGATTGTCAATTTATATTAAATGTGTATTTTTCTCTCTTTTTCTCTCTCTCTCTTTTTTTTTTTTTTTTTTTTTTTGCTCTTGTGTGTTATTTATTTGTCTGAATTAAGTTACTTACTGTATTTAGTAAACGTCCTTGTAAATTTTATGTTATATTATTTGCTAAGACCACACCGTACACGAGCCTGGCTCTTACGGTAATGGCTAGAAACATTTTTGTTTTATAAATTTAATTTGTACTCACTAGCTGGCTAGTTAAATAAATTTAAAAAAGTAGTTTAAGGTGTGTAGAATCCAATGAAAATAAAGTATTTTGAAAATAATTTTGTGTTTATTATTTGTTTTAATTATTAGTACTATTACAATACATTCATAAAATGCAATTGTTTCTAAAGGTGAGTATTCTGATCTTATTTCCAGGCCAATACGTATTTTATGCTCCAGTTAACTCCAATCCGCGGCTGAGGAATATATTATCTTAACCGGCTGGTGACCTTCAACTGAAAATATCTAATGTTTATGTTTCAGCTCACAACAGTGGAAAGGTTCCAGACCTTGAGCGCCTGATATGTATGCAGACAAGACATTTATTACGTCGAATGCGTTGCATCAGTTAGGCGTTGTATTATTGGGACAAAATTCGGACATCTATTTTTAAAATTCTTTCTTCAACAGTAAATACAAAAAAAAGGTGAGAGAGAAAAAGAGAGAGATATTAGTTAGCAGCGACAACAGCAGGAGTCACAACATCGTGTAGAGTGTTATCCCGTTCTGTTCGGCTGAAATAAATAATTATTTAGACGGTTTATCTCATATTCGATCTATAGAGGGATTTTTCTTCCTAGTTTATTCGTTACAAAGTTACATTTACTTAACAGTTCTATAATCTTTCCTTTTATCTATATTATTTATTCAACTATTATGAGTTATGGTACTACTTAAAGGCAAAACTCACTCAGCTAATTCAATTACGTAATTGGAGCGGTGAGATCAATAACCATTCAAGCCCATTTACACAAGTTTCGAGAAAAATGCAAAAAACGTTTTTTTTTTATTTCTTACCTAATTATTATTTTTTGCACGTAATATTTCTGGTTGTTTTAGAGATTAATACAAAGTAGTATACCAACTTTTAAAGTCGTAACACTTGTGGAAATATCCCAAATTTAATTTCAAATTTGCAAAAATTGAATGACCAGAATTGGACTTGAATGATTATTGATCTCACCGCTTCAATTGTAGGCCTATAAAGTCCCATATGGCCATCTCAACCTTTCTGTACCGTTATTATGCGACGACACTTAAAGCAATTCCCCTCAGAGGAATAAATTAATATACAGGATTATTCAAAAGTCACGAAACATTTTAAAGTCCTCTAATTTTGTTAAGTAAGTTTATAGGAACATAATAATACAATTTGTTCATAAAATATTAGGTTAATTCACATATAAACCAGTTTCTGACAATACATCACACTGTTGAGTAGCTCATATTTCATCTAATTTCCTAGGCTTCTTGTAAAAGCATTGCAGCATTCACAACGTTTTCTATGCATTTTCGTCTACGACAATGTGTTTACCTTCCACGTAAACGGTATCTTCAATGATTTTAGAGGCTTCCACAATGACGACAAATTGCAGGATCCATACCTCAAACCACTTACAATTAATATTTGAGGAGAAAAATTCGCTCCGGCGTCGGGGATCGAACCCGGGTCCTTGGTTCTACGTGCCAAGCGCTCTGACCACTGAGCTACGCCGAATTCAATTCACAGCACCGGTCCGAACCTTCCTCCTTCAATGTTTTCCCTATGTGATCTGACTCCAAGTTAGCCATATATGTTCACGTATATGTCAGTGTCAACTGCCATTATACTAGGAGCGCACTCAGCTGAGTGACTTGTTTGGCCGGGATTCCGCACTTAAGTGCACAGTAATCTGTACAAATATATGCACTGCAGCTATGAGAATATTATAGATTTTTTTTACTAATTTGTCCAACAGAATAATATCGGGGTAGCTCAGTAGTCAGAGCGCTTGGTACGTAGAACCAAGGACCCGGGTTCGATCCCCGGCGCCGGAGCGAATTTTTCTCAAATATTAATTGTCAATATTACAGATATTATTCTGTTGGACAAATTTGTAAAAAAATTTATAATGTTCAAACCATTTAGATTTCTGCATTTTCTCAATGCCCTGGAACAATCTCTATTACATGCATAGTATTTTCTGGTACAAATTTGCAATAGAAAATCACACATTAACTCACACAGCAGTATCTTGAATTCAAGTTCATTTATTTCATTTGCCATGGGAACAATAGTGGAACAAATGAAACGGGAGTTTCTGTGGAAATAAACTCATTTTTTCATGGCCAAAATTGTATTGGGGTCCCTTCAGACGAGGCCACTTTAGTGGAGCTGCGAATGCGCGTCAGTGGCGCTGCGAACGCTCCCCAGTGGCGCTGCTTTGTAAATTAAATTTCTTTTTAGAGAATTTTTTCAGTCTTCCAGTGAACATGGACGTAGAAGGAAATATTAATTTTGGCAGTTTTGCTCAAACGGAGAAAGAATAGACGTAAAAATAAAATAAAAGTTTGGGTTCGTCCATTAGTTTTGAAAAGACTGAATCGAGGACTATTCCATACCTTGTTTGATGATTTATATCAGGGCGATAAAAAGTATTAATTTAAAGTTAAAAAAATTAATAATAATAATAATAATAATAATAATATAATAATAATAATTTATTTAATCTGGCAGAGCTAAGGTCAGTAGGCCTTCTCTTTCGCCCAGCCAGACTCTAATTCTAATTGAATACAATTGGTTACATAGTTATTACTAGACTTCATTGAATTGCCACACGCAGCATGCAATAAGGTTGCCTATGTACGGTAGTATAGAAGAGGTGAGCGACCTCCCGGTCTCGTAGTATAAGCAGTTCATGTTAAGATATGTGACCGGTCCTAATAGATATAGCAGCTACAGCTAATGTATACCTATGTAAGCACTTGTTTTTGCATTACTGTGGTTGGAATAATCAAAGCTTAACATTTGTTCAGTGCAGTCAAGAATTCAATCAAACATACTACAATGAGAGTGTAGCTGTTCAAACAATTGCCCCTGGAATATCCTTACCCCCGCAGCCAGTCTTGACCCGTTGGAAAACGTGGTTGGATGCTGTTAATTATTATGCAAAATATTACGGCAAAATAATGGAGGTAATTGATGCATTGGATAGCACAGACAGTTCCGCTGTTGCAGCTGTAAAATCATTGCCTTCTGAACAGCTATTGGAACATATTCTGTTCATTGATTCTAATTTTAAAATCGTGTCCAAAAGCAGCATCCTGTTAGAATCGTCTAAACTACAACTCTCAGAAGCCCTTAATATAAACCGTTATCCAAAATAACAATTCACTAATTTCAGAAAAAATGAAATGTAAGTTGAGAAACATTATTGCTAAAAATTCTGCCTATTGACAACTTCGTACTATAAATGATGTACTATCAGGTCACGACAAGACATCTGAAGTTGGTATACTAAAAAGTAATGACTTTCCGTTCTTCAAATATGTGATATTGAACGTACATTTTCCCAAAATAAAAACTGTTTAAGTGAGCATCGGAGGAGGTTACTTTGCAGTCGCTCAAAATGTACATAACTCTTCACTGTAATGCACATATTCAAGGATGATGCGAGTATATTACATTAAATTTTAAGAGTTGATATATCTCACTACAAAATAATTGTGTATTTACATGTTTAGACGTTTCCTACTTCAATGATCATTATATTTCTTGAATGCAGGATACAAGTTTTATTGTAACCGTAGTATACTGCTCAGTGTTTACATAAGAGGCATACTCCATCCGTTGCACGCCCCCTTCTCACACAGTCTATACCGCGTACGTAGTAAACCTTACGATTCTCGTGGCAATTCCACGAAGTCTAGTTATTACATTAATATCTAGACCATAAAAGAACATGAAAGTAAATAATGAAAGTTGGATAAGTAATGTTAGTGTGACAATAATAAACATTGGTAAGAAATAGTGATCATAATAAAAATAATAATAATAATAATAATGAGATAATTTAAATATTTATTCTGTGATACATCCATTAAACATTGAGAAACCTGAAAGAGCGATTATTCTTAACAAGAATTGTTAGAAAAATATTTCGTTAGTCTATTCTTAAATTGGTTTGATGTCTGACAGTCCCTGACATTACTCGGTAGGGAATTCCAAAGCCGAGGAACAGCTACAGTGAAAGAAGATGAATATGAGGATGTTCGGTGGGAGGGAATGGATAATATTGAGGAGTGTTGTGATCGTGTGTCTAGGTTATGATGGGTGGATAAATTTTGGAAACGAGACGCAAGATAGACAGGAGTGGAGAAATGCAATATGTGAAAGAGGAGGGAAAGACAGTGGATTTTCCTACGATCTTCTAGACGGAGCCAGGACAACATTTCGAGGGATGGTGTTACGTGATCAGCCCGGCGAATATTGCAGACGAAACGGACGCACATATTGTGAACACGTTGTTGTGTCTGCGCCGAAGTAACGCCAGATCAGTAAACAGAATATCACAATAATCGAAGTGGGCCATCACGAGTGTTTGCACTAACATTTTTTTTAATGGAAAAGGGTAGAAAATTCTTCAATCGCCTAATGAGGGACAATATGACATAAAACTTTTTTGTTTAATCTTTAAGAATTAAAAATTAAATATAATAGGCAGCAAACATGAAACCATTCATAGCACGTAATTCAACCAATAGACTATACAGATCTCGGATTTATCTCTGCCGGTCAGTGACCGTTAAAACTGTTAAATTTTAAATGGCTTATCTTACAACATGGGCGTCAGCGTATTGAAAAGCTATACGGGCTCATAAGATATTCAAATGTTATAACGATATCTAAAACGTAAGTCCAATAGGGTATTCACAGTAATATGTAATAAGAATCTGATATTGTTGTGAGAAATATGTTCAATTTTACTGATTTGTATTGCGTTGCAAAAGTTAGTTCTTTTGAACTACACGAAGTAACTAAATTCTCTGAATCGTCTTTGTTTGACCTCCTACTTGCTGTAATGGAAAAGCTTTCTTGGACGACCACGACTTTTTCCAGGGGTAAGTTTTTTCTAAATTTTCATTACTATCACGATGAGAACCTAATACCTAATGTAATAAGCAGCTCAATAAGCCAATGTTCATTTCGTAAAAAAAAAACTCATATTCTTTACCCTCTTACTCTCCAGCGATAAATTATCTTATGGAGAAAATGTGTAAAATTTTAGTTACTATTACACCTTTTAGGTATTCGGGAAGCTTATTTGATACATAATTAACAAGCTGTCAGCTTGCATTCGCTGAATTATACTTCGGAATCAGATTCGGTTCTCAGATATTCAAATAATTGCAATCGAGAAAAATTGCACTCTGCACCTGGAAAGAATAGTGCACATAATTTATTACCAAGGCTTTTGGAAACCAAATGAAGATCATGGAGAGGAAAAGAGAAGAAGTATGGCCTGAGTTCTACGGCACCGGAGGCATGACAGACCGAACTTGGACGAGCCCAAATTTCGAACTGCGGCACGTCGTGACAAGACTGGTAATCCACTGCTTCCATCACCTAATCTGTACCAACAAGACGTATCACGACCCAACCCAAGCATGCGTGTGTGAATTGTGTAGTAAAGTCTGTGAACGCTACCACATAGAACTATGTACATACAAAAAGACTAAGATCAATACGCGACTACGCAAATGCAAAGTAAGGTTGAAACAATGCACATTTGTGCGCTTTTCAGTTTATTATTACATAATTTATTACTTCCGCAAATCTACGAACCTTAAGACTTCATTTTAAATAGAGATAAATACTGGAGGAAGCGAAAAAAATCATTTTGGGACGGAACAAAGTGTTTTTTTCTCTAACTCAGCCAAGTCTGTACTCAATGGTTATATTTATATTTTGTTCAGTGTCCATTCATGCTCATTTCACGTCCTATAACAACATTAAATGTAACAAACATAGGTCTTCAGTTTTACATATCTGAAGAACTACTTGACATGTTGATACCAAATATGAAAGGAATCGGCCACTTACGACACAGTTACTGCACAAAGAAAACGGCAGACTCGTGGCACTTGCTGAATAAGAATGGTGGGTAGTCGAAGTGTGGTATGTTACCTGCCTCTTATCTCGCTCTGCAGCAATCTCCGCTCATCAATTGAGAGTTGCTCAGTTATATAGGAAAAATAATGCCAGGATTTTATTTCATTTTTGGCATGTGATTTTTGTACTTCCGTCTTCCTAAATATGGATTTTGGACCACTGTGCGGCGGCCCGATATTTCAATTTTCAAAACTTTTAACGAAGATAAAATTTGTCTTTGCTTAGAATCGAATCTCTGCCATTTTAATCCTCAGCCAATTGCTGCAGAATCTGAACCAATCTAGCTCTAAGAAACCTTGACAAAGTTAGTAGAAGTATACGTTCAAAAGTATGCGCGTTGTTTTCATAGTTGAATTGTAGGTAACGAGGCCAGCAAAATTGTTGGAAGTCTCGCATAAACAAGACCTGATAATTCCTCAAGATCTAAAGGTCTGTACAGTGTGCACTGCAATAAGTACTTTCTGTACATTTGTGTTATTAATAGACACTTCAAGGTGCGTGTGACCATCATTTGGTACAACTGGGTTACGAGGTTGTATTTGGGATATTATAACGGCGCCAAGGAATATTGGAGTTTTCTTGTTCTAGAAAAACACAAAAGCATTCACTTAAAAATAAACTAAATGCTGCCTGCATCTACTGCTGCTGTTTCTGAAATGGATATTAGTAAGTCAGGGCCACATACAGTGCATTACTTTTAAGATGTAAACTTTTAACATATAAATTTATTTTTGGGCTGCATTCTCAGTATTATATCTCAAGCCTGATGTTTTCTTAAATATTATTTTCAGCTTGGAACATACGATGTTGAATACGGACCTAAAGTCTATTTCAAAACTCGACAGACTAAAAATTGGGGAAGAGTGCTATGAAGATAATACGTACTTTCTCATTATATGTTTTATATATTTCGCAACAAGTCAGTGCCTTTGTTATACTGCGAATTATATAATATTTCATAGTTTATTTATTTGAACTGTTATTTGAGAGATATACGGTAGAACAAAGATCTTCCTACAGTATAGTACATAGTCACGAAGCCTAATACGTAGTAAATATGCATCCATAGATAGTTGCTAACCTAGGATCGCTGCTATCGCCTCATCACAGACAATGTGAAATACTACCTGCACAGTCTATTGTTCCTAGTACCCTCATAAACTCAAGCTTCGTGACTGTATATATTAGACTGTGATCTTCCAGTGTTTCTTCTTCCGACCTTGCAGTCAGCTCGTTGTGCTGCAACCGCCTCCCCCATATGTTACAGCTAATAGGTTACGTCCATTCTTTTTTCGGGTTTTCCCTCTCAAAACCTTTTAGAGTTCCTTCAGTGGAGTCGACCTGGTTGGCGAGTTGGTATAGCGCTGGCCTTCTATCCCCAAGGTTGCGGGTTCGATCCCGGGCCAGGTCGATGGCATTTAAGTGTGCTTAAATGCGACAGGCTCATGTCAGTAGATTTACTGGCATGTAAAAGAACTCCTACGGGACAAAATTCCGGCACATCCGGCGACGCTGATATAACCTCTACAGTTGCGAGCGTCGTTAAATAAAACACAACATTTTTCCTTTAGTGGAGCAGTGAAACCCGAAGTGATACAAGTGACCATCAGGCTTGGAGCTCACATATTCAATTTTTCACAGCCACAACTCACTTGCAAGGACGTGTTTTCGCCTACGATACCTTTAAAGTTTCTCCTTCCATTTCCCCTCTCTTTCAATTCAATTTGAACTGTTATTTGAGAGATATACCGGTAGTCTACCTAAATGGTCATGATGAAATTTGTGGTGCACAAAGGATATGTTACATTGTTTTTTTTTTCTCGGGGCACTCAAGTTTCCCTCTATCATTCCACCAACACTTTCCACTTCTGTCATTTAATCTGGGCTGCGGTGAAGTCTTGTTTGTAGTACTGATCTCCGATGCTGATACAGGGAATAGGACTTAATTGTATCAGGATGGCAGGATAACCGCTGTCAGTATCGGATTCATGAATGCCACCACCTGTCGAAAACAAAACAACTCTGACCTGTGTTATGGAATGTTTACGAAGATGGATCATTATAGTAGGTTCAGTATCAAAGAATTGCCGATAGTTAATTATATCCCAGATATATGTTGTCTTCCAAGTCGACTTCCAGTTGTCTTGAATCTGACGCTGTCATATACTTGCATCAGTTGCCATGGTTATGAATCACGTATCGGTCGGCGATGGCAATTTCTCGGAGCTATGATTTTGAAACTATGGTCACAGTCGGAACCAGTGAGAAATCTATCACAGCGACAAAATCACAGGTTTTCAAATCACATCACATCACTACAGACAACTCAAAGAAAAAGCCAGCCAACATTGTGTGTGAGAGAGGAAACTTTTAGATTATATTTGTTCAGTACCGATATAGCCTACCAGTATATAGAAAGTATTACAACATTTCATGTCCCATTAATTTCTGAATCTAAAAATGTAATGTATGTAATGCCATGTATTGTGGGTCCCTATCACACGGCATGGCTCGTCCTCAGGTTGCGGATAGAGAAGACTACCTCCAGATATGGAGGTTAGCTGCGAATATATCAAATAAGCAGTCGCGGACAGCCGATAAGGGGTGGTCCTCCAGCTTGAGGGTTGGGAGAAGTGCTAAGAACCCATCACTGTAAAAGCAGCTTGTTATGAAACCCCAACATAAATCTAGACGTTTGAGATGGACAGGGCAAATAGCACCCCTGATCACATATATAACAGAATGACCATTCCCATGTTAAAAAACGGTAACATGTGGAAAAGAACAAACACCAGGATCGCCACCATCGATTGAGAACGACCGCTAGATGGAAGTACAGTTGCTCCATGCAATCCAAATGAGAGTTATAACGTGACTTCTTATACAATAGCTAGATGGCAGCATAGTGCAATTGATAAAAGTTGATGACATCAAAGTCCATAAAGCTAAGTAATCTGTTATATATGTAGCACGTATGGGAGAATCCAGAAATGCATATAGAATGTTAGTTGGGAGACCGGAGGGAAAAAGACCTTTGGGGAGACCGAGACGTAGGTGGGAAGATAATACTGAAATGGATTTGAGGGAGGTGGGATATGATGATAGAGACGGGATTAATTTTGCTCAGAATAGGGACTGATGGCGAGGTTATGTGAGGGCAGCAATGAACCTCCGGGTTCTCTAAAAGCCATAAGTAAGTAAAAATGTATTTCTTTCTGGTTACAGTTGTGGCTGCAAGTGTTGTAAGATTCAGAAGGAAAAGCAAAAGTTAATAAAAAGAACAGAGAAAAAGGATGATAATGAAGAGGATGGTGAAGAGAATGATGAAGAGAAAGAGCAGCAGCTGCTATAGCTGGTAACTGTCTTATCGGCCGTAACTCCTGCGCCTGTACAAGGATAAAGAAAGTTTTCAGTAATTGCAGTAGATGACAGTTCCTCCTCCAGTTGCGACTCTAGAGCCATCGAAGTCCACAATACTGCTTTTATAGATTCGTGCCGTTATAGCTGTAGAGCGGTAGTGCTATCGTCGAATCCACAGAGAAATTTAATTCTCCATGCCAGGGTCATGACTCATGATAAGTGACGTTTATAGCGCGTTGTTCGATGCACAATGTCAGGCAGTGGAAGACCTTGAGTTGGAGACTGCTCCAAATTGAATTGATTACACAGACGATCTTTGGCCTTTTTCTGGTTGTAGATCTTGTTGAGCCTTCATTTAGCTACAAGCAAGCGTAGACAATATCTGAGAATAATTTGACATCCACAGAAAGTGAGTTTTTTCAATAGAGATGACTGTTTTGGGAGTAGTACGTCGGATACAGTTAAGTAAGTTAAATCTGTAACTCAGATCTTGTTTAAAATTAAGACAATTCATACAATGCTTCTCACACATGAAAAATAAACACCGCTTTATTTTTTTTTGTAGGTGTTTATCAACAGGTGCACCAAAGAGCCTTTTCGCTGGTGTCTCTGCCAGAAACTCACCAGATGTTGCAGAAAACCTGTCGTGATTTCGCTGAAGGAGAATTGAAGCCAATTGCTGCCAAACTTGACCGTGAACATTTGTTTCCGAAAAAAGAGGTTGGTGTGATATTTAGTTCAGTGTTACAACGTCGCATTAAACTTGTACTCATACTATCGTTAGAGATATGTGTCTGAGGAAGAACGTTTGTATGCATCTGAAGTCTGACTAGTGTAACATGTAGCTAGTAGGCGATGTATGCAATAGAGGGGGAAAGGAACTGGCCACCTTACCCCATTATCTCCTGGCCTAGTTGCCTCATAAGAGGTACCTTCTTGGTATCACTTGTGAGGTTCAGACCTGTCTTCGGACAGTTTACTAAACAACTATCGTTAGAAATGAGACATAGAATAAACTCACTTTCTTACTGACCTATAAAATTTGTAACCGTTATATTTCTTAGTAAACTCCTTTTTTTCCCTTCTTCTTATCCCCAATATGTTCATTTTCGTCTTCTTACTCATGTAGCAGTAAAAGTTATGCTCTCCTCTTCTCTCCCATCTCATCTTCTATCTCAACTCATCTTCTCTTCTCTCATCTCTTCTGCTCTCCTCTCCTCTCCTGTCCTTTCCCTTCTCATCTCATCTCTCCCATCTAATCTCCTCCCCCATCTCCTCTACTCTCCTCCCTCCCCTACGCTTCTCTCTCTTATTTCACCTCCTGGAACTGGAACCATCGTCAGTGTTCACAGTACATTGTATGCGAATGTGTTAAATCAACTTGGAACCAAAAAAACAAAAGGTTGTTCTTAATTGGTTTTGCAGATGGTAGACATGTTGGATGCTTTGGATTAAGTGAACCAGGTACTTCTCATAAAATTTTGGTGTTGTAGAACACGAATTATAAACATAGTAATTAAACCTCCAAATATATCTCCATGTCTTCATTGTTTGAAGTTTATACAATTTTTTATGTAATGACAATACCGAAACCATACAACAAATAATAAAATTGTAGGTTTATCAGGCTGTTAAGGCCAGAAACACAGAGTATTTTTTTCAATAGATTCCACAAATTGTTGGTTTAGAAGGGAATAAAATTTGTTAATACTTGGCAAAACAAGCCTTCAGTGTCAAAATAAAACTAAACTTTGAAATAAATCTTCCCTTAAAAATTATAAAATGATTTATATTCAAGTGTTAAAAGTAGGGTACGAAAGATTCAACATGGATTAACAATTGAATCTGCAAGTTCTTGTTATGTGCAGCATCTTGAGTCATAGGAAAAGCCTTACATTGAATAAGAGGTCGTATCTTAAGGATTTGGGTATTTATTTTACACACAACTTATGTTTTAAAATGCACTTAAATCATGCGGTAATTGATGCATATAGAAAATTAGGATTTATAATCAGAAATACAAAAGAATTTAAAAAATATAAATACCGTACTATTGATACTCTATATAAAACTCTAGTTAGGAGTAAGCTACTGTAGAGTATGAGTCTGTAATATTTCCAGTCCCATCAGATGCAAATAGAAAGGATACAGAAAAGATTTTTATGTTATTTGTATTTTAAAAAAAACATCACGTGTCGTCTTATGAAAAGCAAATTTCATATAATCAGTTCCTTTTTTAATTTAAGTATAAAACTTTATAATCTAGACGATTGATAAATAGCCAAATTTTACTCTATAAGACTGTTAATGGTATATTGAATAACTATGATTTTCTTAAGTTCCTTCAGTTCAGTGTAGAAAGAACAGAATTACGTCATAGGCAACCTTTTCTTATTCCAATTCCTAGAACTGTTTTCTCCAAGAACTCTCCATTGTTTATTATGTGTAATACTTACAACTCTCTGTCTTTAAACTGTGATTCTCAATTAGATTTCAGTTTAACAGTTAAAAAATTTCATACAGTATTAAAAACAATTGTATTTCCTTAGATATTTAAATTATGGATAAGTGTATTATAATGTTTTCTACTCTAGTTTTGAAATAATGTTGCATTATTATATTAACATTTGGCACTATATTAACTGCAATATTATATTCTAGCATCTATTATGTTTCTTTCTTTCTTTCGTTTATGTTGTTTGTTTTGTTTTTTCTTATTATATATTTTGTATATGTATCAATGTAAGCCACCTATAACTGGAAGCTTGCTTCTGTTAGTGGTGGATTCAAAATAAAATCTTATCGGAAAATTTGAGTATCTGCCTGAATAATGTGCAAACACTCCGACTGCACGTCATAAAGTGCAACTGTCACCAGATTGAGGTAAATTTAACAGAGGGCTAAGTCGTTCAACATCTGGCTTGTTAGTTTTATTCTCAATTGTATAACCTAATAAATTGATACGTCTAGTAGAGAAGACAGATTTATTCTCATTTAGTAAGAGTTGAAATTTCTCTACCACTTAGAGAAAACGTTGTAAATTAATATCATGTTCTTCCTGAGTACGTCCATATAGTGTTACATCTTCTAAGTACGAAAATGTGCCTTTTAGATTTTCTGATTCAATAATAGCATCAATAGCTCTTTGGAAACATGCTACCCCATTCGTTACATCAAAGGGAATTCGACAAAACTGATATAATCGACCATACGCCTCGAAAGTTGTATATAAACGTTAACATTACGTTGACATCATTGATGAAAGAGTCAGTCAGAGCCATTCATCTCACATTATTTCAATAATGGAACCTGATCTCTAGGCGGATAACGTAGACGTGAATGAAGTTTACTATAGGCCTAATTCGATGTTAAAACATGGTATCTCGTTTGACATTTACCACTGTGGATAATATTTATTTACTGTACTGAAGATACAGGAAAGAATTTTTCGTTGAGATTCCAACAGATAAATGGTTGAGTCATGAGTACTCCACCAAGCAAAAACATTTCTTTGTTTAACTTGCCGTAACTCAGAAATCAGTAGGCTAACCACCTCAGTAAACAATTTCGACAAAACAGGAGAAGGTTGCATGCATGTTATGGCTAGCCAAATTAAATCCTGTTAAGGCCATTCAGCATTGGTTTTGAACACAATACGAATGGAACATCCAACATTGAAAAACATCCGTTTTGAGTTAACAAAATTGAGGACTAGACAGGAAGTCTCTTTTTTATTTTGGATACTCATCCGTACACCCTGCATTATAAATTTGTATTATTTTATGGATTTTATGTGTCGTGTTTCTGTTTCTTTCTAGATCAAGAAATTAGGACATTTGGGTTTAATGGGGATCAATGTATCTGAAGAATATGGCGGTTCAGGACAGGATTCATTAGCTTTGTCCATCGCAGTTGAAGAAATTTCCAGGTTAGATGCTAACTTTTACATTTTACTAATATCAAAATACTTTATGCATTAGTTGTCCTATATTTTAACGTTCACAGTATATTGTAGTGTTTTATAGATTTCGTAATGTTGTTATAATATTATCATCTGTTGTGATTTATTTACTGTACTGTACGTATGATTTGCTCTGAAACATGGTCCACATGCCATCGTCCTTGATGTTCTCTCAGTTACCATAGATTCGAGGTTCTCGGGTCTTAAGAGGCAATAAAATCTTTAGCGTGACTTTCTTCAGGAAGGAAGTAAAGTTGTGGGTCCCGTGTCGTAAATTTACGGCATTTAACGTTATATATCACTGGCTTCTGTCCAAGAGGATCTAGAAAGAGGACTAGAATTAGAAGTTAGTCCTCTGGATTCTAACCCTCTTGCTTCTGTCTGATTGTCAGTTTATATTAAATGTGTTTTTCTCTCTTTTTCTTCTTCTTCTTCTTCTTCTTCTTCTTCTTCTTCTTCTTCTTCTTCTTCTTCGTCTTGTGTGTTATTTATTGGTTTGAATTAAGTTACTTACTGTATTTAGTAAACTGTCCTTGTATGTTATATTATTGGCTAAGACCACACCGTACACGAGCCTGGCTCTTATGGTAGTGGCTAGAAACATTTTTGTTGTATAATTTTAATTTGTACTCCTTTGCTAGCTAGTTAAATAAAATTTAAATAAAAATCTCCTTTGTTTGTTCTCTTAATAAAATTAATTTCAATGCTGTAATATTTTGCAGGCATAGTGTTAAAAAAGTACAATTCTAGTTTAAATGTAAGAGACATAATTTTTCTGGTTATTTTAGACAAAATTAACGGCACTGAAGTTGTTATGCAGAGATCTTGATGTTATGTATATGTACATTACATTATGTTACATTTCACCACTCGAATTATTCTCATTTATGTGATTATAAATGAAACTATTTAAAATAAATGGTTGTTAATTGTAATATCATGAAGTTTTATTAATCTATTTCTTTAAAATTAATTTATTACACTGTATAGGAAAACGTGTAAAAATTAGTTTTTCTATGTGGCGTAAACTATGTGTAGGCCTAATTTACGTAATTAATATGTCATGTAATTCTTGCGGATAAACCTGTCTCTAGCACCGAGGATGTCCTTAATGTTAATATGAGACAATAAAATGTAGAGAAATTTGTTGGAGGAAGTTTTGAGGAAACTATGTAGAACCGGAACTGTAATGTTTGAAGTTTAATATGGGCCTACTATAATATAGTGTGCTGAAAATGTGAACTGTGAAAGTGTGAACTTTCAGGGACTTCATTCAAAATATATGAGAGCACTAAGATGGATTACACTACGTAAGAAGGATTACAAAATGAGAATACACTTAGATAAAAAAAAATATGTCTCACTGTACTGAACGATAGTTACATAGGAAAGTCCAGTAAGTCCACTTGAAGTATAATGTTCTTTTATGTCAGACAAGAACAGTACGAGATAACAGCTGATAAACATTGGTCAGAATTATGCAATGTATTACATATGTCCCTGTCAAGGTTTCTAAACGAACTGTCAAGGCCAAGAATGATCCAATCTAGACAAGCATTCAATAAAATAAAGCACCATTCACTTGTCTGACAAGCATCAGCTGTTACTGTACTACAAGCCCATTGGTTGAAAAAACAAAAGATGTGATATCAGATGCACATATTGTATTTTTGATTATAAATCTTAATTGCAAATGAACATACGTCATGTCTTGGAATTTCTCGTTTCATTTTTTATAAAATTAATATATTCCTTGCATATAGGGTTGCGATCCATCCAGCTTTCGGCTGGATTGTCCTGGGATTTGAAACAGTGTTCCAGATCCTGGACAACCACGCTTTTGTCCCGCTTGTGTCAATTTTAAGAGCAAAGAACAATATTTTAAATATACATGAAAACACAAATGTGAATGAGCATGTAAAGATATTTTCTTATTGTTCATAATTTTTATGTTATTAACTCGATAGACTTCATTCATTCGTTGTTTTCTGTCCAAGGGCAGGTCATTCACTGTAAATCCAGAATTTTCCAATATTACCCCATTTCAGTCATCCTCTTCATCTCCACATACGATTCATGTTGTCTATAATCTGATATCTTCTTCTGACTCGAACTTTTTTCCCATTAACCCTTCCTTCCTTTCTTCCTTCCTTCGGCAGTTTCTTTTTAGCCAGTGATCTAGCCAATCTCTTTTTCTCTTCCTGATCATTTTCATCATTATTCTTTCTTCACCCACTCTTTCTAGCACAGCTTCATTTCTTATTGTCTGTCCATTTCACACTCGCCATTCTTCTCCATATCCACATTTCGTTTCTTTTCATTTTGTTGTAATGCCCATATTTCTGCCTCTATACAATGCCACACTCCGCACAAAGCACTTCTCTAGTCTATTCCTTAATTATTTTTTCAGAGTTTCGCAGAAGAGCTTCTTTTTCTATTAGAAGCTTCCTTTGCCATTGCTATCCTTCATTTTACTTTCTGACAGCAGCCCATGTTACTACTTACAATACATTCCAAGTATTTACTTCGAAATACAGTAGTAGTAAGTTCTTACAGTATTTAAATATTACCACTGAAACTGATTATACAAGTGTAATAAATAAATGAAATTAAGAGAAAAAATAATTATTGTTGTCATAAGTTTTGTCATTCACTTAAAGTTTGTTCTGTGAAATTATGAATCATCGTCTACAATTGAAATTAATTTTCCTTCACATGTATCCTTACTGTATTATAAACGGTTCAGATTAACGTCTTTATGTCAGTTTAACTGTACTTTTAGCTCACTGCATACTTAAATTACAAAATTTAAATTTTTGACCTACATCATAATTATAATACTCATTGTTTTCTCCATTCATTGTGATTGATTAAATAATACATTTGGAAAATGTGTGTATTGTATTACATGGAAAAGTTAAGAAAGCAATTTTGCTTTCAGAGGCTGTGGTGGAACTGGAACCATTGTCAGTGTTCACAATACATTGTATGCGAATGTGTTAAATCAACTTGGAACCAAAGAACAAAAGGATAAGTTCTTAGTTGGTTTTGCAGATGGTACACATGTTGGATGCTTTGGATTAAGTGAACCAGGTACTTCTCATAAAATGTTGGTGTTATAAAACACGAATTATAAAATAAGTCAACTAGTAATTAAACCTCCAAATATATGAGTAGCTTAATATCAAAGACGGACATCTGACCTCAATCGAAATTTAGATAGCTGTGGTTTTTATGCAATTTTTCATGCTCTTTCCAGTTATAATGAAACCATATGCAAACTCTAACACTACATTTATAAAATAAATTGTGTTAAATATTACAAAGAACACTGTGAATTAAAAAACTGCCTCTAGATCAAAACTATGGAGACGACAGATGTCCATCTTTGATATTAAGCTACTCATATCTTCATGCCTTCATTATTTGAAGTTTATAAAATTGTTTACGTACGGTAATGACAATACTGAAATCATACAACAAATAAGAAAATTATAGGCTTATTAGGCTGTTAAGGCCAGAAACACAGGGATATATTTTTTCAATAGATTCCAGGTATTGTTGGCTTAGAAGGGAATAAAATTTGCTAATACTTGGCAAAACAAGCCTTCAGTGTCAAAATAAAACTAAACTTTGAAATAAATCTTTCCTCAAAACTTAAGCTTATAGAAAGAATATTATGTGAACAGGAACATCAAAAAGTCCAACAAAATATTATAGGAAAACAATAGGAAACCTAAATAGACACAAAAGTCTTGTGAAAAAAACATTAGCTCAATTTCGATTACTGATTGGACAAACTGTCTTACAGAACATCTCTTCAGAATGAAACTAATTAAAGACAGCTACTGTTCATTGTGCAGAGATCAAAATTGTAACTTCAAATCAAGAATATCTATTGTGGTGCAGTGAAGTTGACAGTGATAAACATAAGAAAGATAATTTTGTAGCCTTATATTGGGAAGGCAGGGAGAAAATGATTATTATCTACATCCCAGATAACCAGTACCGGTAGTAACTAACTAACTAACTAACTAACCAACCAACCAACCAACCATGACAATACCAGTACCCTAAAATTATTTTTCTTTGAAAATAGTAAATAAGTTGAAGTTTACAAAATTGCAATTGTATTTTTTTGTATCTAATGTTTTTCATGATTATTAAAATATTATGTCATTATAAAACTATTAGTGTCGTCATATGCTGCAAGATTAATCTTGATAATTGTATGACATTGCCTTTAATTTGTTGATGTATCATCATCTTTCTATGATAGGTAGCAAATCCGGTTATGAAAACCAGCTATAACGGCTGGGGGGATCATCATGCTAACCACACGATACCTTCATTCCGATTGGATGATCGTCCACTTTTGCTTAATCATGTGGACGTGAGGCCAGCAGCCAGCTGGTTGGTCATGGTCCTTCATGGGCTGTCGTGCCTCGAATTATTTTTTATTATCATCATCTTTGTCGTAATCACTATCATTATCACCACTTCCATCACCATTACCTCCCTCACCACTTCCATTACAACTGCAACCATCACCATCACTGCCGGTACCATAACTATCATAACTACCAATACCAACAGCGCCACCTTATCAAGACCATCACCTCTGTTACTGTAACTACCACTACCTTCGTCTCTACTTCCATCAAAACTATCACTGCATTTTCCTCACGTTTACTTCCATCATAACCACCATGCCTCTGCCTTCACCGTGATCATAACCACCACTATTGCCCATTTCCACCTTCACTTTACTATTATTACAGTACGACAATCATTGCCACAAATATCATAACCACTATTACTGCCACTATTACCATCGTCATCATAATTATCTACAGTGATTTTTTCAGATTCCTTTCAGTCTCTTTATTTTTCCCACACACGTGGGTAAAAGTTATTAATCGTTTTACTGAAGATTTAAACATGTCAGATCTTGTCCTTTTCGATCTTTTCTTTCTGTCACATGAAGTTTAAAGAGTTAAAATACTTCCAATTATATTTTCTTGGCCTGTTAATTTATTTCCTTCTGACATTATAATAAAGTTAATACTCCCAGTAATTATGGATTACATTTTGCCAAAGTGTTGTTTATTTCTGGGTTTATTTGATACTGTAGTAAAATTTTACAGGTGCTGGCAGTGATGTTGGAGCTATGTCGACAACAGCAAAACTTGATGGGGATGAATGGGTTTTGAATGGTACAAAGGCCTGGGTGACAAGTGGCCACGAAGCAAAGGCAGCTATAGTGTTTGCTACTGTTGACAAAAGCAAGAAACATAAAGGAATTACAGCATTTCTGGTACCAATTCCCACCCCAGGTAGGATTGTGAATTAGTATTATAAAGGTAAAAAAGTTCTTAATGAAAAGAGTAACTATGTTGAATGTTTAAATTGATTAATAGTTTCGTCTCTTTAGGTTTTTCTGTAGGAAAGAAAGAAGACAAGTTGGGTATACGTGCTTCTTCAACTTGCAACTTGATTCTGGAGGATGTTAGAGTTCCGAAAGAACATGTATTGGGGAAAGTTGGAGGAGGTTTCAAGCTTGCAATGAAAATGTTAGGTAAGTCATACACTGAGTAATGTTTGTTATTTTAGTTCTTAAAGTGATGAACAGGACTTAACGTCAGTACATAGTGTGAAATGCTCGTCACAATGAGACACAAAGGATAAGGGAGAAGAAGAATTATGTAGTCAGACGAATTAAGAAATACACTAAAGGTACCTTGGTAAGAAATAAATCAACCACATAAGTCAGGATTGTCTTCTTTGACCTAATGGTTTCCATATTTGTCAGTCGCTTCTATGGTCATAGGTTCAAATACAGCCGAGAACAGTTGACTTCAAGGTGATAAAAATAAATAACATGGCTTCCTTGAGAAGTGAAATAAAACAGGGAGTCCCCTGTTGTAGATTTACGGCACGTAAAATAATCCTTTTCCTGATGAAAGGACTTCAGGCAACATTTACAGGCCACTTCTCATAAATTCCAAATTTGGAGGAGTACAGTGAGTCCATATCAGTGGCCTAGGTGTGTGAATTTGTCCCACCCACCCTCTATGTGGAATTCATATTATACCCTACTACATGTAGCAGTATTAAGTCACTTCGATCACAGGTAATGAGCAGCACTTAAGCTTCCAAGTTACACTCTAGTGTTGGTTCCAATCCTGCTTGAACTGAATACCTGGTTTATTCTGAGGCTTTCCCCAACTGTAAGGCTAATGGCACATAATTCCATGGCGAATCATCGGACTCATCCCGCCAAATACAATAATTACATTTGTAACCAAATACATAGATGCTAGATAAGCTTGTAATTGATTAAATGTCGTTACAGAATAGCACTGAATGAGTTGTGGATGGGATTGGCTGCCCTGAAAAATTGCTTGAGAAATATTTTTAAGTCTCCAGGGATCGATATGCAGTTCATAACTGCTGTTGCTGCATATAGTAGTCGTGGTGGTGGTGGTGGTGGTGGTGGTGGCGGTGGCGGTGGCGGTGGCGGTGGTGGCGGTGGCGGTGGCGGTGGCGGTGGTGGCGGTTCCCTGTAATTTAACGTTTCAGTGCTTATGTGGGCTACTGTTGTAACAAGGCATCATTGCTGTTACACTTTATGGCTTGACAGATATTCAAAGTGAGAATGATTATTATTCCCAAGGCTATAGTTGTAGCCCACGTGAGTAAACCTGTAACTTTATTTTCATAGTAAATTCTCATAAATACAAATAGATTAAAAAATAAAATAAGATATATGTAAAATTAAGAAATATAACAAAAAATAAAATAAGGAAATGAACAATTTCAAAAAATTGATTACAAATTATAACAGATTAAAATAAAGGCCAAAATTGTAATGGGCTACAGTAGTAGCCCATGCGAGCAATACAGAAGTATTATAAGCGTGAGCACTAAAATGTTAATTGCGTGAAATGTTTATGACCTTGATTGGGTACTATTGTGATCTATTAAGGGATTAGTTCTTATTTATAAGGATTGTGAATATTATTTGAGAGTGAAATAAATATTTAATGCAGTTTGTGTGTTATATTATTAATTATAATTTTTCATTTAATTCATTATTGAATACATACAATATAATTGTATAGGCCTTAATTATTTACAATGTAATTATTGTTGTATTTCATCTGAATTGATTTGTTGGAAAGCCATTAATATGGGTCCATAAAAGAAATAAGAACTATACAGTAATTGATACAAACACCATGATAATGTAAAAGTTTAGCATGTTGCTAGGCAAGTGATGTTAGATGTTGAAATTTTTGTAACATTTTATCCATTTGACACTAAAGCATAGGCCTAAACGTTTTATGTTAATAATAATAATAATAATAATAATAATAATAATAATAATAATAACAACAACAGCAGCAACGACCGTTCACACCTGTGGAGTAATGGTTAGCATGTCTGGCCGCAAAACCAGATGGCCCGGGTTCGATTACCAGTCGGGGCAAGTTGCCTGGTTGAGGTTTTTTCTAGGGTTTTCCCTCAACCCATTATGAGCAAATGCTGAGTAACTATCGGTGCTGGACCCCGGACTCATTTCACCGGCATTATCACCTTCATCTCATTCAGGTGCTAAATAACCTAAAATGTTGATAAAGTGTCGTAAAATAACCTACCAAAATAAAATTTAAAAAAATAACCTCATTACCTCCTGACTTAGTTGCCTCATGAGCAATGTGTTATTGGTGTCTCTTATAATGTTCAAACCTGTGTTCGGTTAGTTGACTAAACAATAATAATAATAATAATAATAATAATAATAATAATAATAATAACAACAATAACAACAATAACAGGAGCAATAATGACGATGACGTGGAGTCTAGAACAAGCTGCTGCCTTATTCCACATTCTTTACCTTTACCTTACCTTTACTTCTGTAGTTCAAATTGTGAAACATATTACGCTGAATTTGATCTCATTAAAGAATGATTTTTTTTTTCCCTTATTACTTTGTATATTTGCTAAATTGTGAAGTGATGAAAATCGCCATTTTATAGCTTTCAGACATGTATATGTGATTTATTTTTGCAGATGGTGCCCGTATTGGTATCTCTTCACAAGCTCTTGGAATAGCACAAGCATCTTTGGATTGTGCAGTTGATTATGCTTCTAAACGAATAGCATTTGGAGCACCTATTCTTAAGTTACAAAGCGTTCAGGTATGTCACAGAGGTTTCTTTATTTCGTTGATCAATATATTTTCTATTGTACTGACAAACATTTAATCTCTTTCCTCATCATCCTCCCCTTCCTTCTCTTTCTCCTAAACCCTCGCTTCTTCTCGTCTTTATCTTCTACTTGAACATGTTTCAGTACCCATAACTTTAGCAGCCTTAGACTGGGTGCTGAAAGTACAGGATGGCCCATAGAAAAGGTGACCGAAATAATTCGATACCGGTAACATTCAACATACAACACTACACTTTTCAAACCACTATATGCTCTATATGTCTTCCAACATTGGTTATGATTAAGTTCCATATTCTTGAAAAGCCTAGTAATCATGGCATCACACGTCTCCCTTGTTACATTCTGAAGAACTGCTTCAATGTTCTCGCGAAGATCTTGAAGGCTATGTGGAATGGGATTGAAGCACCTTTGTTTCCCCACGAAAACGCATTAATGGCTTCCACTACATTGGTGTGCACTTCTAAGCGACCTGTATTGTTTTATGATACATTTGTTGTTTTTAGCAGTCAGCTGGTTGGCTGGTTACTCATTTATATCGCAATTTATTACATAGCTATACCTCACCACAGCCAATCCGTTCATAAACTGACGATGCGAACCATTTCATGACAGAGATCATCTCCTCAGCCCACTGTTTAACCAACAGCACTTTGGAAAGTAGTATGGGGTTCATATCTAGTTCTGCTTGATTGCATGCACTTTGAAAGTAATCTGTCATATTATTTACCTCGAGTATTATTTGAAGTGACTGTTTTCTAATCATACATTATGAAACTGTCAGCTGTATTTCTTGCTTCGGACAATATATTATATGTTAAAACGCAGAAACGAAAGTTGTAAGATTACATAAAAATGTGTGAAATTTACTTCGCAACTATGCAGTCTGACTATTCGCATATCAGTGTTAGTCATTTTCTTCTTTCCATGAGTGTACAATATGAAAGTATGGTCACCTTTGTTACTTTTTTTTTTCTTTCTTCTTTCTTTGTGTTCACTTCTACAAGCACTGGTTTTTTTCATACTTACTTACTTACTTACAAATGGCTTTTAAGGAACCTGCAGGTTCATTGCCACCCTCACATAAGCCCGCCATTGGTCTCTATCCTGTGCAGAATTAATCCAGTATCTATCATCATATCCCACCTCCCTCAAATCCATTTTAATATTATCCTCCCATCTACGTCTCGGCCTCCCCAAAGGTCTTTTTACCTCCGGTCTCCCAACTAACACTCTATATGCATTGCTGGATTCGCCCATATGTGCTACATGCCCTGCCCACCTCAAACGTCTGGATTTAATGTTCCTAATTATGTCAGGTGAAGAATACATTGCGTGCAGTTCTGCGTTGCGTAACTTTCTCCATTCTCCTGTAACTTCATCCCTTTAGCCTCAAATATTTTCCTAAGAATCCTATTCTCAAACACCCTTAATCTCTATTCCTCTCTCAAAGTGAGAGTCCAAGTTTCACAACCACACAGAACAACCAGTAATAAAACTGTTTTATAAATTCTAACTTTCAGATTTTTTGACAGCAGACTAGATGACAAAAGCTTCTCAACCGAATAATAACAGGCATTTCCCATATTTATTCCTCCTGAGTGTAATTTATATTTGTTACTGTTGCTCCAAGATATTTGAATTTTTCCACCTCTATGAAGGATGAATCTCCAATTTTTATGTTTCCATTTCGTACAATATTCTGGTTTTTTCATAGTTAGCAGAAATTCTTCTTCCTTCCCCTCCCCCAAATTCCTCAGTCTTTAAATCTCTATTTTTCTACTCTTTGAAATAGTAATTCCTGCCTTGATTTTGAGGCAAGGTCTATTTCTTACATCAGTATGGAATTCGTAGTATTGGTATGATTTTAGAATTTTGGTGAAGTACCTTTCGCACTTTTCATTCTAATGTTCAGGGGCGTATTTTGCGGACTACCGGGGCTACCGGCGGTAGCCCAAGGAAATTACAAAAGAAAAAGTTTATAATATAACATAATGTAATAATTTTGTATTATTAGTTTTACCATAGTACAGTAATTAAAATTAAAGTAATTGTTAGATATATTTTGTGTAATAATAGGGTCAGCAGTAGCCCAAACCCTTTAACCAGTATACGCCACTGCTAATGTTATAATTGAATTGATCATTTGAGAAACAACATAAATCAAGAATTACTACTTTCTGGAAATTGGAAAAAATTTCCTCTTACTTTTCGATTTTAATTTAAAAACTTGTACAAAATATAAAACACACTTCATACTCTTTCTTATATATATTGTATAAAATAGAGTGTGATTGTGTGCGTTACTTAAGAGGAAACTGCTTTTCAAAATATTGACTTGTGGTGTTTCTCAAGTTAATGGTTGTGTTTCAGGTAGTACAGTAAATGTTAAAGAGCATTTCATCATGTTTGTTGCTAAACAACACGCAAATACCACCTTTATTCTCAATCCAACATCTCATGCTTTGTAACAGAGTCCTTGGTTTGCAATACAAAAATCTCTTTGTATAAGAGCTGGACATCTTGTACTTCTGGTACATATGGTTTAAATTTTCATATGTCCTCCATTTTCTTGTCATTTATGGAGAGAAACCAATAAGGTATACTTTATTAGCAGATGCCACAAGTGCATTCGCCAGCCTCAACAGAGTGTGATTTTTATTTTGGGCTCTATGCACGTCTGAGAAAATGTGCAAATGTTCAACATCATTCATACCGGAGGTCTCCTAAAGATATTTCAAAATAAAGCTATAAACCTGATTTGGACTCTTGGTTGCTACAGTCATGGTAAATAAAAATGACAACATTGTCATCTTTTAGGTTGTGAATATAAAATATACTCACAGTCAGCTGACGAAGGTAGAAAGTGTCTTGAATAGGATGGTGGGTAGTTGCAAATTCATCATACACAGTAGTCAATAAAAATACCTCCTACTTCCCCATTAGAATTTGTCTGGACCCTTACTTCACTAATTTTATTTAAAACATTTTTAGCACAGTGAAGATGAATCATTATCTCTTTGCATGCACTGTCTTAGCTGCGTTTTTAAGAATATGTTTTTCAATTTAATCGAAAGTTCTTCACATGTGGAGCATGTGTCCACCTGGGGACGACTTGTCGATAGATTTTGTAGTTACAGCAACTTCCGACACATCCATTTCACAAACAGTATTTGTAAACTCTGCTAAATTGCGCAAAATCACATAATATAAACTATAATAATGAAATATCCTAAATTACATTCACAGCGTACATAAGCCAGCTGTTAATTTTAAGTCGTGGAGAAATATGGTGCAGCGGTTAGCTGTTTACCACTGTTTATTAGAGAAACAACAAACAACACAAGTCACTGACTTATGTTGTTACTCAAAGGAACACAAAAATCAGTGCCATACGAAACACTACAGATGAAGCCTGACTTACGTAATTAACTCATTTTGGTGCAAGAATTGTTGTTTCTCAAATGACCGATTCATTTATTAACATTAAAGAGATGAACTCTCTTAAAAATTTTACGATTTATTTTGTACATGTAGCAAAGATTGGCTGACATGGCATTGAGATTAGAAGCTGCTCGTCTTCTGACTTGGAGAGCAGCAGTTATACGTGATACTGGTGTGAAAAGTACAAAGGTAAGTAAACAAAACATTTTGCTGGTTTCAAACTTGAATACTAAGTAGATGATAATTGAACGTAATAATATATTTCTGCACAAACTTTACCTAGTACGGTAGATATTGAAAAATCACACTATTCTTCTATTTAATATGACATATTGAACTTTATAAGTCTACCAAATAAGAAATGTAAATACTTCCATAAAAATTCGTATATCTTGTTTGATAGATAATCAAGTATTTGAAGCTATATTTCCCAGAGGAGAACGAACCAATTCAACAGGGAACAGGATGTAGTTAACAAGACATAAGATGGGACAGGATGTAGTTAACAAACCATAAGATGGGACAGGATGTAGTTAACAAGCCATAAGATGGGACAGGATGTAGTTAACAAACCATAAGATGGGACAGGATGTAGTTAACAAACCATAAGATGGGACAGGATGTAGTTAACAAGCCATAAGATATTATCTCTTCTATAAAATAAAATTTCAGTTAGGAAATATTTTATTATTATTATTATTATTATTATTATTATTATTATTATTATTATTATTTTATTGTACAGTACCGTAACTATCATGTTTATGAACTTGATCGATATACCTTACTTTGCTAAGGGTGGACCATTGTATTACTAGTTTTGAAGGAAAAAATGTGTAGGCCCTAGTTAAAATGTGTAAGATCATGTTATCTACAGGATAGAGACCCACTGTCTTTAGACCTATCTATATAGGATGTCAGGATTTATATGGGATGTAACTGGAGTGAAAATGTGAAAATAATAGCATAAAAAACGTTCATTGATCTTCTTAATTTATGTGTTTGAGGATTGTTTATACTGCATTTACATACGTATTTAATAACAAGAATAGTTGCCTTTTTTTACAACATTAACAGTTCACAATTTTAACGTAGCCCTGTTTCTTCAAGCTAATGTTTCGCCCTACCTCTGCCTCCCCCCCTTCCAGATTAAAAATTCTGCTGCCATCCCTTGGGTTTGTGGTCAAATATTATTTTGATGATTAATATTGTTTTTTTTTTTTTCTTGCCAGTATTCATCAATGGCTAAACTGGCATCATCAGAAGCAGCAACATTTGTGGCTCATAATTGTGTACAGATTCTTGGAGGTATGGGCTATGTGACTGACATGCCAGCTGAAAGGCATTACCGTGATGCCCGCATCACTGAGATTTATGCTGGTGCCACTGATGTTCAGAAATTGGTTATTGCTGACAACGTCGCTAAGGAATATGGTATTAGTATGAAATGAGAAATTTTATACATTGTTAAACAGAACTATCATCATTGACTGTGTAACAAATTCCGCACTTTTGTTGAGATGCCTGTCAACTTCATCACCTTCTTCAGTTCAAGGAGTAAGTTTGTTAACTTACTTACTTACAAATGGCTTTCAAGGAACCTGCAGGTTCATTACCACCCTCACATAAGCCCGCCATCAGTCCCTATCCTGTGCAAGATTAATCCAGTCTCTATCATCATATCCTACCTTCCTTAAATCTATTTTAATATTATCCTCCCATCTACGTCTCGCCTTCCCAAAGGTCTTTTTCCCTCTGGTCTCCCAACTAACACTCTATATGCATTTCTAGATTTACTCATACCGGTATGTGCTACATAACCTGCCCATCTCAAACGTCTGTATTTAATGTTCGTAATTATGTCAGGTACTTATTGTATGGATTCGTAACAAGCTGTTTTTTACGATGATGGGTTGTTAGCCCTTCGCCCAACCCCCAAGCTGGAGGACCACCTCTTATCGGCTGTCCACGACTGCTAATTCATTATATTCGCAGCTACCCTCCATATCTGGAGCCGTCTCCTCTATCCGCAACCTGAGGACGCGCCATGCCATGGTGATAGGGACCCACAATACATGGGTTTGTTAACTTCTTTCAGGACTAAAGGATCCTACTGGACTGTTTGACGCCACTTCCTATGAGAATGACATAGTACTCATCTTTGCCATAATTACCACTCCTAACCATTTCTTTATTTCGAATAGATATTGGCTCCTCCCAAAATCTCAGACAAATAGTACATACCTGAATTATATCTGTTTCTCCCTTGAACAAAGTGCCTTTTTATACATCTTGATTACACAACTTTTAACACCATATCACTTTGGAATATGTATTATATTTCTTTCTCGTGTTAAATTTTACCGTACCTGGTCAACATGTTTCTCAACCAGTTCTGAAGATGGCCAATAGCAGGCCGAAACATGTTAACCAGGTAAAGTAAAATTTAACACGAGAAAGACATATAATACATATTTCGAAAGTGCTTTTGTTTATGGCACACAGATTATCTTCTTCATTCTTTCCCTTTTATTTGAGAATACTTGATTATCATCAGTAACCGTATCTTCCATATTCTTACTCTAGAAAGATTGTACTGCAAATATCATGTTTAAAGAATTATACCGAAACAATATTCATTATTACACAATTTTGAACTGTGACTTTTCGTATTTAAACTTTTTATAACGTTTATTTCATGAAATAGAAATGATGAAATAGCTGCAATGTGTACAGTGATAAACAGACAGCCGATTTTCAGTCCCGATACTGAACATTAGGTGCATGTCAGTTGCAGGGAAATCATTAAACTCATTGCTATGCTCCCTCACCTACTCCAAGAAACATGACGTCTGTCGCTGTGCAGGGACCGAAAATTCGCTGTCTGAAAATAAATAGTGGAGTATTTTTAACAGAGAAGTTCGCTTATAAAATGCACAGATGATTTTTTGCTTAATACCGGTACTGTGATAGTTGTGCTATTGGTGTGTATATACTGAATGAGCCATATTTGCTTGTCTATATGCAGTGTGATTGTGCTTCCTAGAAGATCTAACAAAACTGCCAGTTGTAACTAAAGTTCCTGCCTTATATCTTTGTTCCTTTTATAATCCCAACGAGGATATTCCACCTAAGGTTTCCATATCACTAACACAAAAATTCAGAACATTTTGATGCGACAAGAGTACATATTATACTTACGTATTTTCATACCTCCCACTATATATTACCGGTACTAATAATTAATTAAATATTTGAGGATAGTGTATTGATAGCACTGTGACTAATTTTTGTACATTCGTTCTGTACTTTTACCAGGAAAGTACAACTTTTGATGTCAATATTCTGATGTAAGTAATTTTTCCTACATTTCACGAAGAATTGAAGACTCCTTGTGTAACCAATAAATCTATAATACAAGTTTCAGGAGAAAGGAAAATAATATCAGGAGCATATTTTGTTAGGCCTATCTTACATGCAGAACTAGTTGACTATTCAAGGATACGAGTTTATTTAACTATTGGATACAATCATTTATTGTTGTAAATGAATGCTTCAAAATTACTTTTTCCACCTAAGTCACATATTTAATTAATTTGATGTTACATCCTTTTTCTGGGGAGGTCTTCAATTATTATGGTACTGCAGGAGTATAAATACAGTGTATATTTATTATTTTAATTGTAATAAGCAGATGTTTCACTTTATTTTTATACATATTTGTGGTCTTATATTTTTTAAATAACTTTAGTCACTATCAATGTGAAAGATGTAAAAATTGTATTCAGCGTAGATATATTTTTGTAGTTTTTTTATTGTGCTACCTTCACTTAAAGACTAATCACTTGAACATGAGGATAAGTGTTTTTGTGGAATATTATATATGCAGATTTTTTTATTGTTTTAATTTACAAGTAATACGGATAATTTGTTTTACATTTTAGTTAATGCCAGTACTTTTAATATTCTGAGCATTTGTGTGTTTTGTGAGTAAATGTGAAATATACCAATACTGGTAATTGATTAAAATGGCTTCCATAAAGAATTCAGGGGCACAAAATGTAATGTTAGTCATACTACATAAACTGCAAACATATGTTACTAGATGTTTACGAAGAATTTTAAAAATTAGATGGCCAGATAGCCTATAATCACAAACTCAGAACTATGGAAGATAACAAATCAGAAATAAATCACAATAGAAATCAAAAGACGAAAGTGGAATTGGATAGGGCACACAATCAGGGAAGAAGATGGAGCAGTAGAAAGAATGGCTTTGGATTGGAACCCCCAGGGTAGTAGAACAAGAGGAAGGCCAAAAAATACATGGAAGAGAAGAGTTTTGGAGGAAATTTCTAGGGAGGGGAAAACATGGAGCGAAGTGAAGAAGTTTGCTACAAATAGGGTCTGATGGAGACACTTTGTGAATGCCCTATGCTCCTCATGAGGAGATTGATTGATTGATTGATTGATTGAATGATTGATTGATTGATTGATTGATTGATTGATTGAGTCATACTACAACATTCACTTGTACTCTCAATTGAAATTTTATTTCTCATATGGAGTAAATATGATGATAAAGTTAGTGAGATCCATTATTCCAAACTAAACTACCTCCATATCTCAAGTAATGGGTTAAGTTGATGTACCAATAATGAGTTATGTTACGAAGAATAAGTGACTATTTTATTTCCGATTCCAAATTTAGTATGTATGGATTGTAATATGAAAATAAACTCTAAAGTGTACGAAATGATACCAGTATCAGTATCAATTATTGTACAGTGTATTTACTATGTCATGAAGAGGACAAAGATTTATATGACCTAAAAGTGTATATTACCTGATAACTAATTTATAATTCGTTGTTGATAATAAATTTGTACTTTACATTTGAATACAATTTACTCATGATCTATTTATTAAAATTATGTATGAACCCATAACTGTAAAGGAATTGCAAAACATAACTTATTGACAAGTAATTTTTTTTTTTAATTAAACATATTCATGAAATAATATTCAGAAGACGAACTTAATCGTACCATCTGCAACTTAAAACAGTGGTTCCCAACCTTTCCCAATAGGCATTCCCCTTTATAACCCTGCAACTCCCTTGCCCTCCCCCAATTTATTACAAATCTGTTTTTCTCAGGAATACTTATATTTGAGAATAATGTAGAATAAATGAGAGAGTTTAAAAAATCATGGTAGTTGTTGGCCAACTGTCCGAAGACAGATTTGAACCTCACAAGTGATACCAATAAGGCATCACTCATGAAGCAAAGCCAGTTGCTTTCCCACTCTGTCTAGTTACACATTACACTAATTAGACTTCAGATGTATACAAACAGTTGTTCTTCCTATGACACATATCGTCGAGTGAATTGTACTGCCTGATAATAGATGTACATATTAGCCAAAACCTCAGTGAGAGCTAATTACAGTAGTATAATAACTAATTTCAACAAAAAAGGCAGTATTTGAAGGGATATCCATCTGAAACAAGAATATCTTAATGCAATTAAATTATTTCCACTCATTTTAATTCACCTGGAATATTAAAAACAACAGTTTGAATTAAAATGCACAGGAACAACTCTTTTTACCTTTAGCAGCAATTTTTTTAATCGTGTGAAGAAACTCATAAGAACATGAATATCAATGGAACAGTAGACATTTTTTTTCTTTAAGGAACTCCTTAATGTTCGGTATCCTTTTTTTATTATTTTTTTAACTTGGTTATTTAACGACGCTATATCAACTACGAGGCTATTTAGCATCGATGAGATTGGTAATAGTGAGATGATATTTGGCGAGATGAGGCCGAGGATTCGCCATAGATTGCCTGACATTTGCCTTACGGTTGGGGAAAACCTCGGAAAAAACCCAACCAGGTAATCAGCCCAAGCGGGACTCGAACCCGCGCCCAAGCGCAACTCCGGATTGGTAGGCAAGCGCCTTAGCTGACAGAGCTACGGCGGTGGCTGTGTTCGGTGTCAAGTGGTTAAGGCTTAGCTGAGGTCATTCTGCACGTCCATATGACTGTGGTGTTTCTTTTTCGTAATGGCCATTGTTGAAAATTTCCAACTATAAAAAAATGCTCTCACTCATAAGTTTTAATAAGTACCATTAATTTCTCTATTTATCAGGTCATATTTTTTCCCCCTTCCGAGTTGTCTGTGCCTTCTCCTGTAAATATCTCGCGTCCCTGCGGGGAGGGGTGTCGAGTCCCGCAGATTGGGAACCACTGATTTTTTTTATGAAGCAGGGACCCAAAAGCTTGCACCGCAGCCTGAGACTTCTGTTCTGTGAATGATATTTGTCGCCAAATGGTCACATTGTTGTACAGTATGTATGCAGCATGCTGCACTATAAACTTTACCCAGGCTATGGTAATGATGACAATGATATGTGAATAAATGATAGTGAAATGAGTCCGAGGTGAATGCCAAAAGTTACCCAGCAATTCCGCTTCAGTTGGTTGAGAGAAAACTTCGGAAAAACTCCAACCAGGATTTCAACTTGGGCTTGCTCGTTTCACACTAAGACATTCTAACCGTTGCTCCACAGCAGTGGAGAACCACTGACTTAAAACGAGTAGCAGGATCATTTATTTTGGCGATATCCTTCTTTGGAAAATGTCATGTCAGAAGTAAAATTTGTTTCAATACATTTCTTCAACATGTTAAATTACAAACACTCTGAAATGTCATATGTTGAAGAAAGAGGTTTATCTATGAAACTATCAGAAGAATTATATGATAAACCAGAAGTTATTAAATATAAAAAAGCAGCCAGACGAAGATGGGCAGGTCATGTAGCTCGTATGTGTGAAAGAGAATCCACACAAAAGGTACAGTATTATTCGGTAATCCTAGAGGACACCGAGAGCGCAGACATTCCAAATTAAGATAGAAGGCCTCGGAAGTGTGAGGATTCTGGGATATAAAATTTGATAAGACTGGTAAAAGAGAGAAAAAGATGGCGACAATTGAGGAAGCCAAAGTCAACATCGGATGATGATGATGATGATGATGATGATGATGATGATGAAAATATCAAAATGTATAAAATTATGGAGATTCTCTTTAGTGCAAAAGCACACCCAACTCAAAATTTATAAAAGTCTGGCAAGCTATATGGAAGTGAAGCCTGGACTGTGTAAAGAAATCGGATAATCACTCAACAATAGCAGAGATGTGATATAAAGAAACAGCTGGGTATTTACTTTTGGATCACAAAAGGAACTCGGACATCTTGAAACAATTACATACCGGTATGCAGCCAAATTTTGGAAATTATTCAGGACTAATTTACAGATTGAAAACATGTAACGAGGATTGATATTGGCAGGATACCCAAATAACTCCTACACCACCAGCCTAAAGGAAAGAGAAGTTTGGGATAACCGAATAAATTACTAATTCATAGGCCACGAGGCTTAAAACAGAAAGAATTAGGATGATTGAATATAATACCTACATTCATTAACTTTTATGGTTCTAAATTTCTCTTTCAAGTGTCAGAACTATTTTATCATTTTCTTACAAGGATCAGTGTTTGTGTATTTTAAAAATAAAGGCATGCTTTTGCTCGCCCACTCCAAAATTTTGAGGTAGGCCTAGTACAGTGGGTCGTCAATAGCCGAGGCGAGTATGGACATGGACTTGTCCCATTTTTAACCCATAGTTAGGCATACTAGACGTCCATGTCTTTATTTTTAATGTATTGGCCTCTGTTCAGCAGGTGTTCTTTAAAAAATAGAAATTGTCCAGCATTTTTAAAGACTGAAAAAGTACAAAATTCGATCTTCAAACTTTCTTTTCACAATATGGTACCGGTACATAACTTATAAGATGTAACTTTAAATAAAGAATATGGATACAAGTTTAAACCAACAGTGCAAAGTAGTAGCTAAGGAAAAATTGTTGACCATTTTTAAGTACTATAACATCCTCTAGAATGTTTTTGGTGTTTCTTTGAACCAGTGGCGGCTGGTGGTTTGAAAATATGGTGGTGCACAATGGATATGGAAGAGGAGTTAAACATACTTCACTTTAAAGTTTAAAACCGTGTATACCTGAGGGCGTATACATATAAAGCTAATTTATATGCAATTAATAAGTAAAATGGCTCAATACAAGCATACCTATTTATACAGAAAGTCCAAAAGTGGAAGGGGTCGTGGGCGGAACTCTCTATATTGCGATTTACCCCTCTGAAAAACATTTGAGCACAACATCGTCATCAGAATGCTACCAAGTACCAAGTGCAACGTTTTCGTTCATAAAATTCAAATGCAGCTTTCGTAGGCTGTCGGGAGATAGCAGCACTTATTGTCAGAACGACAACTCTTAGAACTTTAAAGCAAAATACAAGCTCCTTTATGTATTGTGCCGTTTGTGTGCATGTAGATTGAGAAAGTAATATGCGACTGTTCGTTGCACAAGCGGAATGAATACATTTTTCATGCTTATTACTACGGACAAATGTCTAGTTGAAACAGATACTTTCCCAGTGAATTTAGTTTCTTCTGCACTGACGTTGGTGTCCATGTCAGGGAGTGCGACAAACCGTTCTCAATGAGGAAAGCAGTAGACCACGCCTCTAACCCTCTGTCCCCACATTAGCCGAACATCTCAATAAACTACCTTCCCTAGGTTTTCAACATCTTTGCAAACCAAAAGGCTCGGAGGCTCCTGCAGACGTACAAAACAAGACGCCAGCTGTAGATAGTCATGAATGAAAATTGTAAAATAAAATTATATTTTTAATAGTAACAAATTTAATAGTAGGAACATTACTGGGGGGTGTACAAACCTGCAACCCCCTTGAAAAGCCGCCACTGCTTTGAACTAACAATAAACTCACATTGTGCAGCCTCCTTGATGATGAGGTCAGCATGATGTAGGGCCATCGCAGAGGCATCACAGGGCAAGTACAAGACAAGGGACAAACATGATAAATCTCTGGTCACGCCAGGATTTAAACCATGGACTGCTTTGTTGGTAAGTGTACTATACTTAATGATTATATTAATGTAAAAGAACCGAGTTGAAAGTGTTCTCAAACAAGTTTAGTTGCATTTCTGTATATTTGTTTGGAATCAGATGGTGGGAGGGGAAAAGGATGGACATGGGTTAACTTTGGATGGGCTCTAGTCTATTAAATCCTTCTACTGGCATCGTCTCTGGTAGGCTACAATACTTACTTATGGCTTTTAAACGCCGAATAAGAATAGAAATTATGTAAAAATGTACTGAGACTCAATTAAAATAAAAAAATAATAGCCATAATAATACATTTATTATGTGCAGTATTTCATTCATTCATTCATTCAGCCAGAGTGTTCTGTCCAAAGGCAGGTATTTCACTGCAAACCGAGCATTCTCCATCTTTCCAATTTTCTGCATTTCCCTTAATCAGCGCAATTTTAATTTAATTTGCATATTTTAACTTACATTTTAATTTCTTATCTATGGTATTTTTAGTTGGTTATTTAACGACGCTGTATCATCTAATCGGTTATTAAGCGTCGATGGGACTGGTCATAGCAAGATGATATTTGGCGATATGAGACAGAGAATTCGCCATAGCCTACTTGACATTCGCCTTACAGTTGGGAAAAGCCTCCGAAAAAACACCACAAAGGTAATCAGAACAAGCGGGAATCAAACCTACGCTTGAACACATTTTCAGATCGAGAGGTAAGTACCTTAGCCGACTGAGCTACGTCAGTGACTAACAATTGTATTTAAAAATTATTTAACAAAACATACGTATACTCTGAGATTCTGGTTGATTTTTTTTATTTTATTTGGTTATTTTACGACTCTGTATCAACATCTAGGTTATTTAGCGTCTGAATGAAATGAAGGTGATAATGCCGGTGAAATGAGTCCGGCATCCAGCACCGAAGATTCTGGTTGATATGTACATCTATTATCAGGCAGTACATCTCACTTAACGGTATGTGTCAGAGGAAGAACAATTATTTGTACATATCTGAAATGTGGTAAGTTTAATAATATGTTAACCTACTAGTGAGCGGTGTATGACATGGTATGGTTTGATATCATATGGTATGGTAAGGTTTGTTATAAACTAAGTGAATGTGTACTTTTAAAAGTGAACAAATGAAACAAATACAGCATAAACGACCATGTAGGCTATGGGTAAAATGTTGTAAGTTCAAGGTAACGATTTTCCATTTGTAAAATTAGCTTCTTGTTCATGGATGGGCAACTCATGCTCACAAAGTGTTGAAAAAAACCTTGAAAGATAGAAAGACAGACGGAGCCAGCCACAGCAGTTATAAATTGTTTGTAGTTTCTCTGCAGAAGCAGTTCATTGCCACGTTGTGCTCTAGCGGCTCATGCAGGTGGTCGTGATATCTACTCATGATTTGAATTTCAGAATGACGCTGGTACAACAATTATAGTAATTTTAGACTGACTGTACCTAAACACACCTAACAAAATCGTATTATTTCGAAACTTTGTAAATTAATTTAGTACTAGAAATACAAACTGAATACAACCTTTTCAAGATACAAGAAATATACCTGCAACACTTATTTATTATTACACTAAATTTTTAGTAGGTTATTTTACGACGCTTTATCAACATCTTAGGTTTTTTAATGTCTGAATTAGATGAAGGTGATAATGTCAGCGAAATGAGTCCGGGGTCCAGCACGGAAAGTTACCCAGCATTTGCTCATATTGGGTTGAGGGAAAACCCCAGAAAAAACCTCAACCAGGTAACTTGCCACGACCAGGAATCGAACCCAGGCCACCTGGTTTCGCGACCAGACGCGCTAGCCGTTACTCCACAGATATGGGCTTATTACTCTATTTGTTAATATTTCTTATTATGAATCTCATTTTAAACATAGAACGCGAGAATTTACAAGTATTTATTCATTAAGGAGCATTCCTCTGTTCTCAGAAAGGCAATATTCTATATTCGCAAACAATCACAAATTCAAGGAAGTAGTTTTTACATGTCACGGCAAATGAAATAAACTTACTTCTGAACAATTTCTGTATATTGAGAGTTTTTACACTTCTTTCTTGGATTAAACTCTGCCTCAAACACATAATGTGGAAGCAAAGAGTATATGTGGAAATTCTCATTTAGGTAGCATTACGAACAGTTCGATTTCTGATTTCGCTGGAATCTGAGTGGTGTGCTGTTCTATAGATTTATCAATTCAAGCTATAAACTTTCAGCATTTTCTATCGGCTGTAAGCCAAAAGAATTTCAGAAAAATATCCATTCCTTGTCAATTCTCACTTACCAGTTAATTCTGCTGTAGGTCTTGAAGTAGGGCCTTATATTTGATAAGAAGAGTTTCTTATCACTCTTAAAGATAGTTTGTAGCCAAAGAAAGTTAAGTTGTCTATGTGTTACATGATACTGCCACATTTCAAATTTATCCATGAATGCTTTTAACTACTCGATCATTATGTCGTGCAATTCTGTAACTCGCACACACAACGTGCTAACGATATTTGATATCAATCTCACATTGTTGATATCCCATTTTTACCTTTAGCTATTCTAAAGCAGATCTAGACAGTATTTTTTTATTAAAACCTTCACTATGCTTATTTGTAACATTTAAATGTCATGCGAAGAAAAGTGTAATAGAACCTAATACAGCTTTACTTCCGTTCTTAATAAAAAAAATCTTTCTCTTTTGACTCATCACTAAAGGGAAATGATCTGAGGATTATTTTGTTTTTCACTTAAAACGAGCCGCCACTTGCTGCACACACGAGCAAACTTGTGCCTTGCATACAGACACTACAGCTAGTACAGAGTTCGTTCCACCTGACTGAGGTTGTGTTGACACTTTGAGAGCACGAGTTGCCCACCCATGATCTTGTTATTTCTACTGCAGCAAGTGATGAGACTAAATTAATTAATTAATTGTCTAAACATAATAATTAATACATGTTCTAATAACAATTTCCTTTTTGTGTTATATTTCAAGAAAAGTGATTGTGTCCTCTTAATTGATAATAGAAACTCTTCGTGACAGCAGGTCTGTGAAGGCAACATGCCTTACATCCAATTGCTACACTATCTATGAAGAAGTCCATGGAATAGCGGATACCGGAAGTCTTCGGCGTATTGATATTATAACATTTAAACCTGTAGAGACAAAAGGTTATATTCTGGATCCGATCATCAGATTCGAGACGCATCAGAATCAACCCCAAGAGGTTAATCTAGAGAAAAAGGCAATTTATGAACCAACTATCTCTTATTACAAAACATCATATACACTCAGCGATGTAGAAGTCATCT
The DNA here is from genome assembly GCF_040183065.1 of Periplaneta americana. Taxonomy (NCBI): domain Eukaryota; kingdom Metazoa; phylum Arthropoda; class Insecta; order Blattodea; family Blattidae; genus Periplaneta; species Periplaneta americana. The sequence continues at coordinate 100,217,797 of NC_091131.1, read as the reverse complement.
GATTAATGGTGGGTGCTAGAGGGATCATAACAAAACAATTTGTGTCATTCCGTCATAAAGTTGGAGTCCCAACAACAACAAATAAGGAAATTTCTGTGATAGCTTTGAAGGGTTCTCTGCAGATTTTAGGGAGACATGTGTACTTTCAAATTATAGTTGAATTTTCTCATTCTATTTTGTATCTGTTATTTTATTTTACTGCAAATTTTAATTATTGTAAAACATTATCTACCATAAATTTCAGTTTATTGTAAACAAACATCTTGTAAGACTTTTTTTAATGTCACATCTTCAATGTTACTGTTTAACATTCTTTGTCTTTGGCAACCTCACCAAGTTGAGGAAGATTAAGAATTATTATTATTATTATTATTATTATTATTATTATTATTATTAGTTTACCACTAAACTAATTAAATTAATTAATTGTTTAAACATAGTGAATAAATTGTAGGTGCAATAAACTTTTTCAATTTGCTTATATTGTAAAAATATGTATAAATGTATTAAGCTATAAAATGTACTAATTATTAACAACAAATTTTCTTGGGGTCAAACAGAGCTCAGATAAACAGCACGAAATTCTAGAGCCGCCAAGCTGCGAGGGTTAAAGGACAAATCCAAAATTCGGTCAATCATTTATCATCATAATACACTGCTCTCTTAAATTGATTGAGCGTATTGGCAATTAAACAAATGTCTTTCAAAAAACATGCTATGAAATTTTTAATATCTAAAAAAATTATCTCGAAAAGGAAGCAAAACCGCGCAAAACTGTATTGAAATTTTTTGTTTGAAATATCTCAAAGAATAACCCCATAAAATTAATGAAATTACTTACTGTTCACTCTGTGTTTCCGTGTATGTGTAAAATGAATTAGACTAACTACGCCTGCAAAGATTTTCAAACCCACCGATTGATTCCGATAGGACTTCATAGAAATGGGGCGCCTCAGAAGTTCACTTATTATACGAAATTGGGTTGACAAGGTTTTAGCCCGTCGGAAAATACTACAAGATTTGATTGATAGTTGTTTATTTTTTAACATAACCCTCCCTTAACTCACTACACTTACTGGCACAGCCCGAAAGCTTTTCTATCTCCCCTCAAACTGCAGAATATTTTTTATGGTAAGCAGCCAAAACTGCTGCCCACAGTCCATTATAGCTCTACCATTTCTTTCCTTTCATGTCCTGTTTGAGGTATGTGAGTAAAAAAAAAAAATGTATTTTTGGAGCCATCTGGTGAATATGGTGCATAATGCAAGACTTCAATCCCACATAACTGCAATGTCATTTGCGTTCCATACACTGTATTAAAAGATGAATTCTCATCTTCATTTACTTTGCCTCTTAAGGTTCAGTTTTCCTTGCAGGTGTTTTAGAGCAGCCATAGGCACTACGTTCCCGCATGGGCACTGTATATACCCACCTCTATTTTTCCGTCTACAAATATTCTACCTGTCTGTTCGGACGTAAATGTAAGCAGAGGTTGAACTCTGTACCAAAGCATTTTAATCATGACTACAAAATTGTGGAATATGGCGCTTAAATTATAGGTTTCGTTTCAATTCTTAATCGTTATTTTACGACGCCCTATCAAATGCTATGCTTATCTAGCTTTTAAAGGAGATGACAGTGTTAATTTGGAGAAAAGAGTCCAGATCCAGCGTTGTTGTTGTTGTTCAGTCAACTGTCCGAAGGCAGGTATATATTTTGTTTAGACAAACGTTACAGAATAAAAATTAGTTGTCTTCAGGTGTATTTTTAATGCAATGATATTTATGAACAGATTTTTTATATCATCTGAAATGTGTTTATATAGTGAAATCACAGCTACTATATACAGTCAGGAAGCTTGAGTTTTGAGGGTGCTAGAAACAACAGACTGTGACGGTACTACTTTGCATTGCCTGGAATGAGGCGATATTAGCGATCCTAGTGGTGAGCAACTATCTAATGTTTGCATACTTACTACGTATTGAGCTTCGTGACTGTATATACTAGACTGTGGTGAAATTATGTAAAAATTCAGCAATTCTACGGAAATGCTTTTACAGTCCATAACTCCTACATTTAATTCAGAACAAGACCATAATCAACGAAATGAAAAATTTTATTTATATGTTTTATATTGTAAAAACAAACACATACGATAACAATTAACTAGATTAAATAAGATCACAAGATTTAATACATACTATATAGGTTAGAAAGATAATTGCAATATTGTCACAATTTATAACAATTTAACAGACGTCTTGTAAAATAAAATACAATACACTTTTTGCTCTGCCGCTTTTGCTTGTCCACCTCCTTCTGGTCTATGACTTGCACAGCATTTCCATTTTTTGCTCCGCCGCGTTTGCTTTTCCGCCTCCTTCTGGTCTATAACTTGCTGAGCATTGCCCCCTTTTTGCTCCGCCAGATTTGCTTGTCCACCTCCTTCTGGTCTATAAATTGCTGAGCATTGCCCCCTTTTTGCTCCGCCGCTTTTGCTTGTCCACCTCCTTCTGGTCTATCACTTGCTGAGCATTGCCCCCTTTTTGCTCTGCTGCTTTTGCTTGTCCGCCTCCTTCTGGTCTATAACTTGCTGAGCATTTCCCCGTTTTGCTCCGACGCTTTTGCTTGTCCGCCTCCTTCTGGTCTATAACTTGCTGAGCATTTCCCCTTTTTGCTCCGCCGCTTTTGCTTGTCCGCCTCCTTCTGGTCTCTAAATTGCTGAGCATTGCCCCCTTTTTGCTCCGCCGCTTTTGCTTGTTCCGCCTCCTTCTGGTCTATCTATTGCTGAGCATTGCCCCCTTTTTGCTCCGCCGCTTTGGCTTGTCCGCCTCCTTCTGGTCTATAACTTGCTGAGCATTGCCCCCTTTTTGCTCCGCCGCTTTTGCTTGCCGCTTCCTTCTGGTCTATAACTTGCTGAGCATTGCCCCCTTTTTGCTCCGCCGCTTTGGCTTGTCCGCCTCCTTCTGGTCTATCACTTGCTGAGCATTGCCCCCTTTTTGCTCCGCTGCTTTTGCTTGTCCGCCTCCTTCTGGTCTATAACTTGCTGAGCATTGCCTCCTTTTTGCTCCGCCGCTTTTGCTTGTCCGCCTCCTTCTGGTCTATCACTTGCTGAGCATTGCCCTCTTTTTACTCCTCCGCCCTCATTGTGATATTTCTATTCCAAAGCTTTCGCTTCTGTACCTGCTTCTGCTATTCACCCCCTCATTTCCCGCATAAATATACTTCTCTGCTTGCTTTCGTTAGTCCACTCTCTCATTCCCTGCTTACATTGGCACCTTTGCTGATGCTTCTACTCTTCTTTCACATCATTATTATTTACTGCGGCCATAACTTGCTTTTTTTTTATCGCCTTCCCCTTTTCTTCTGATTATATTATCTTCTAGTGTTTCACTTTATGATTATTGCGATCTTTCTATTCCAAAGCTTTCGCTTCTGTACCTGCTTCTGCTACTCGTCTCTCTCATTTCCCGCTTAAATGTACTTCTCTGCCTTCTTTTGTTAGTCCACTCTCTCATTCCCTGTTTACATTTGCACCTTTGCTGATGCTTCTACTCCTCTTTGACATCATTATTATTTGCCTCCTCCACATGCTTTTATTTATCTGCTTCCCCTTTTTTTGTTATTATCTCATCTTGCCTCTTTTGACTGCTTACGTAGTTCATGATAATCATTCCAGTTAGTCTAACAATAAGCTAAGTTGATAAACGTATGACAGGAATGGGTTTGTTCCTCAACATCTCTTCCTACTAAAAAATAAGAACAAAAAAATAAAAGATACATAAGACCCATAATAATTATTTATATATATACAACGTATAACTTAAGAATTATTTGTTCATATTTTACACCAAATAAAGACGGACAGCTAAAAAGTTTAACTAGCGATTAAATTGTAAGAAAATATTTATCGCTTGAATGCGAATTTATTATTTAACACTTCGTGCAACTAAGAGGGTTGAAGATTGGATATAAAAAATTCTGTTAAGTACCAAAGAGACAAACCCCAGAAAACAGAGCTTCTTTGTGTGACTAGTAATGCGATATACGTTCTGAATTTCTATAGGAGAAATTAGGGCCTACATAAAATACAATGAGATACAGTTTTTCTTAGTGGATTGTGTCAGGTACATAGTTATATTAATTTTTTTCAAATAACCCTAAGCGATATTGGCACTTACATCCTTTTCTATGTCTAGTTTTCAGATATACTTTCACAAGAACCATAGTACTCAGCTATTGAAATATTAATTATTTTAGGTAAACTTTTGGCAACTTATTTCCGATTACATTTTATCAATTCGTTTACTTACAGAACGAAATTCTTTGTTGACTTCAATGCCTCATCAATAAATGTTGACACCTGAAGGCAAAGGATAACTCAGCTTCAACAATGTCACTGTCTTTCTGCCACTCCAAGTCGAGAAGCCTAAGGATTTAAGAGCAGTGTTTATTTACCGGCACGAAGTGTCTATGAAATTTTGTAAATAATTGGAGAGGTGAGACTGAGCCACATTTTTAACAAATACAATTTTTGTGAGAGTAAATTTCTTACACATAATATGTGGAAGCTATTAGTAAAATATTATAAATTTTATTCAAGACGTAAGTTAAGTATACACTCAAGAAATTATGAACTACCTCACCTAATGACACTAAACCTTTAATACGCCCCCTTGTGAAAGATTGTCGTCTTGCCTTAGAATTCTAATATTCTCACCCCATCATTTAGTTCTTCGAAAGAAATTGTTTTGGATTTTTATATTCTACTCTGCTTCATTCAGTATTGTTTTTTTTCCCCCTCAAGTGTAAATACAGGAGAATGCATAGATAGTCATAAAGTAGTCTAATCCGCAAGTTACAACACAGAACGGTTGATAGAATATTGCAGTACTAGCGTAAAAATGCATCAATTACACATCTCAGTGTCACTTGTTACAACCCAAGTTTTACCGAGGATTGCATATGACATGAAGTTTGCATCGAGCCATTAAATGCTTAGGTTTCATACTATTTTTAATACTACCATAATATTAAAATATAAAAGTACATAGTAGATGATGCTATAATATTTAGTTTAAAATCCCACATTGCTAGACGAAGCGAATAGAGAGCATTTGTTAGTTTATTACCATCCCATGACCAGATAACTTTTATTTAGTCTAAGCCAAATCGTTACGAAATTAACAATTGTTGTTTTTTGCTTCAAGTTTGTTTGAAGATTACGAAAAATACCGAAAATTATTATGGATAGTTTTGTGACGAACAGTAAATGATCGTTGAAGCAACGGACAATGTGAGAAACAAACTGCTCCTTGAAAAATTTAGACAAACTTACGGGGGAATATCAGTAATTATTGTTCACAGTTTCATCTTGCAATAAAAACGTAACTAATATTACAGAAAACGGTATATTGGCGCATTTCCTAGTAAAATCTAAATAAATGAAATGTTCCATATCATTTGTGTATTTATTGAAATGCTGGGTAAATTTGAGTCGCTGTAATGTGATTGCATTAATACAGTTTAAAATGTCATTTATGAAGCAAAGTGTTCTAATGCGGGAAAGTAGTGCTGCATTGTTTCTTTACCACCCTCCTCATCAATTGTTTTTAGTGCAGGAAATGTATGTCCTTCAATTTTGAAATTAGGTAAGTCTTAGGTAATTCTCACATTACGATGTGGTAGTATAAAAATACATTCAAATAGGTGTTAGTGTATGAAACGGTGTTGGATAGTTTAGTAGAGGGCCAAACTTTAGTGAAGCGGTAATTTTAAACTATCGAAAAAAATTAGTGTTTCATACAAAAATTCTACTCGAAATATGGTTGTAGGCATGACCCATCAATTCCAATGTTCCTCGAATTGAATCGAGTAAGAACGGAAAACCCAAAAAAGGCATTTAAAGCACTACAAATCTCAACCAAACTTCACGGTTTTCCATGAAACATACAGATTTTAAGTATTTTAATAAATGCTTAAGGAACAAAATTGGCAATTACCCCAAAATCACATGTTTAAGAATTAATCAAAGTTTCCATGTTTTAGTGGACGGTCATATGCCAATACACACAACGATGTATCACATGTTATTTAATTATTATTAAATTTATCATGTTCCCTCATTTTTTTCTCACACTGTAGGAATATCTTTTGCTTACCTTAGACGCTACAGACGTAGAATTTTCGTTTTCATATCTCTTCTTCCAACCTTACTATAATTATACTTTTTAAAACTCTTTAAAATACTGTCCTCATGGTGTACGATTAAGAATATTCGCAATTTATGATGAGGCTGAAAAAGTGATAAATCCATGAGTAAGTGTTTCATTCATTTGCCACTCCCAGTGACTTTTTGGCTACAAATGATGACCATCTCTCACCGAATATCATTGTACGTAAAAAAAAATATAATTATTTAAGATTAACATTCAGGAAATGTGTTACAGTACATTCTCGAACAGAAAAAGAATCCATTCTTGGTGAAAAAAATAGTTCATCCGTCAAAGAAGAAGAAGATGTGTAACAATTATTTTCTGATTCTTGCTTAAAAATCATGTTTCCTACAAAGAGTCTATTCCAAATTTTGTTGTATGAATGACCCATCGATTCCAATGTTTCTCGAATTGGAATCGAGAAAGAACAAAAGATCCAAAAATGGCATTTAAGGGACTACAAACCTCTATCAGCCTTCATGGTTTTCCATTAAACATACAGATTTTAAGTATTTTAATAAATGCTTAAGGAACAAAAATGGCAATTACCCCAAAATCACATGTTTAATAATTAATCAAAGTTTCCATGTTTTAGTGGACGAAGGTCATATGCAAAATACACATATCGATGTATGACATGTTATTTAATTATTCTTAAATTTATTATGTTCCCTCATTTGTTTCTCACACTGTAGGAATATCTTTTGCTTATCTTAGACGCTACAGACGTAGAACTTTTCGTTTTCATATTTCTTTTTCCAACCTTACTATAATTATACTTTTTAAAACTCTTTAAAATAGTGTCCTCATGGTGTACGATTAAGAATATTGATGAGGCTGAAAAAGTGATAAATCCATGAGTTATCAAGTAAGTGTTTCATTCATTTGCCACTGTAAGTGATTTTTTAGCTATAAATGACGGCCATCTCTCACCGAATATCATTGTAAGTAAAAAAATATCATTATTTAAGATTAACATTCAGGAAATGTATTACATTCTCGAACAGAAATTCTTGGTGAAAAAAATAGTTCGTCAGTCAAAGAAGAAGAGGAGCTGTAACAATAATTTTCTGATTCTTGCTTAAAAATCGTGTTTCCTTCAAAGAGTCTACTCCAAATTTTGTTGTATGAATGACCCATCAATTCCAGTGTTTCTCGAATTGGAATCGAGAAAGAACGAAAAATCTAAAAAGGGCATTTAAGGGACTACAAAACTCTATCAACCTTCATGGTCTCCCATTAAACATACAGATTTTAAGTATTTTAATAAATGCTTAAGGAACAAAATTGGCAATTACCCCAAAATCTCAGTTTTAATTATTAATAAAAGTTTCCATGTTTTAGTGGACGAAAGTAATATGCCAATACACACATCGATGTATCACATGTTATTTAATTATTCTTAAATTTATCATGTTCACTCATTTTTTTCTCACACTGTAAGAATATCTTTTGCTTACCTTAGACGGTACAGATGTAGAACTTATCAAGAATGGATAGTGAACATCTCGTTTTGATATTTCCTCTTCCAACCTTCCTATAATTATACTTTTTAAAACTCTTTAAAATAGTGTCCTCATGGTGTACTATGAAGAATATTCACAATTTATGATCAGGCTGAAAAGTGATAAATTCATGAGTTATCAAGTAAGTATTTCATTCATTTGTCACTCTCAGTGACTTTTTAGCTACAAATGATGGCCATCTCTCACCGAATATCATTGTAAGCAAAACATTATTTAAGACTAACATTCAGGAAATATATTACTTTCTGGAACAGAAAAAGAGTCCATTCTTGGTGACAAAAATAGTTCGTCCGTCAAAGAAGAAGAGGAACTGTCAGAAATATTTTCTAATTCTTGCTTAAAAATCGTGTTTTCTACAAAAAGTCTATTCCAAATTTGGTTATATGCATGACTCATCAATTCCAATGTTTCTCGAATTGCAATAAAACAGTCTATTACTGTACTTGAACATACTTTGAACGAAAGATCTTGGAGAACAAAATATTGGCTATAAATAAACTTAACGTGAATTCAGTCTTGCGCCTGGAGTATCTGCAATTTAGCCAGACATCGGAGAAGTAACAGTTCAAATAGGAAAGCTGAAAACCTGGTGTCATCTTTCACAGCAAAAAAATGCTACAACGTAAATAATTTTGTATTTATGTATTTTCAAATTATACTGGTATCAAAAAGCTAATTTTACATAATTCGTATAAACAAATATCTCTGTTGTAAATAAAATAAAATTCAACATTATAATACCAGGATCAAATTCCGGAGAGGAGTAGATAGACAAAAACATACAAAATACAAAAACTACATACATTGTAGATTACATTTATACACCAGAATAAGATATTTAACTAATAGGATGCGTAAAAATGATAACAGTAAAGTTGATAAAAATACTAGTAATAATCGACATAATGCAAAGTAATAATTTCAGAGTGAATAGAAGATAATGTTAAGAATGCTAATGGATTATTATTATTATTATTACTATTATTATTATTATTATTATTATTATTATTATTATTATTATTATTATTATTATTAGTGTCATTGGCATCAAATCATACTGGTATAGTACAAAAATATACCATTGAGAGAAATAATGTAAATTACTTAGGGAAGAAATAAACTTGGGTTACAGTACATGATACGTAAAATAAGGAACTCTGTCCTATGACTATTTGGGTCTGGAATTGAACATTTTATTACTACAATAGCCAATTCTGGCTGAAGCGTTATTACCGAATTATACAGACGTGTTCCATAATTTGTACTACAGATATATAGTAAAACATTCGATGTGAAGACTTAAGGTTCAAGTAAAGTAATAATTTTATTTCATGGGTTTGAGCTACAAAATTAACTAAATTTTCATCACAGATATTTCACTGAAGAGCATTTATAAATTTGGTTAATACTAAAAACATTAAATTCGGAATGGATCAGGTTTGTTAAAACGAATTAAGTAAATCACAAAATTAATCAAGAACACGCGCAACTTATTGCTGAGTTCGTAGTGCGCAAGAAAGTGGCTTGTATTCCGAGGGGTTTAGAATTTATTTCCCTTTAGAGAGGCAGATCACTGTGAATCAAACCGTAACCCGTCTCCACCTATGCATACTTATGAAATGTACATCTACATAAGCAATTTACATATTTGCGGTTAGGTGAATCTAATCCGGACGCGAAGTCTAAAAACAAATCTGCTGTTTAAGTTGTTGCTCACAGAGAGAACAAACTATCAGGTATAAAATAATACAATATAAAATAATAACAAAGATTATTTTCTCACCCTTCTATATATATATATATATATATATATATATATATATATATATATCAATATAGCTTTAAGAGAAATAGGCCTACAACTAGCACCAGTCTGTTTTTTTCAGAACATGTTGGTATTTTTCTGGATTGTGTTTGCAAGCTGTGGGTTATATACGTCTAATTTATATTGTTTTTATTTAAGTATACTTAAATATTAGTCTACATACTTTATTATTACTTAAAATGCATCAGGGAAATAACTATACTCATATTAATATGACATCTATGCACTGAATATTGTAAACGTGTTGTTGCTCTATTTCATTTTGGAAATTGTTTCCATAGTAACATTAGAACAATGCATTTAGGTTACAATGATAGGCATGTTAATGCTGAGTTTGTTGTGTATTCAGCTATAATATTATCGTAATTTAAAACTACTAAGATTTAAAATCATCCGTCCTCAAGTGAGGTTGACCACTGGGATCCGGAATTAACAAACATAAAAGATAAAGGGAAATGAAACGGGCAAAATATGGATTAGATTTGTACATTAAAACAAAAATTGACGTGTTAATATATAGATGATAGTGTAAAATTTGAAGAGAGGCCTTCAGAATTTCCATTACAATCTTCTGAACCTCATAAAAGGAAATTTTAAAGGATTTAAGAATATTACATGTAAATTTTGGTAAACAACCCCTCGCTCCAAATAGTAAGCCTGCAACATCCCAGTTGTAAAGCGAAATGCCATATTTTTCACTGAGGTATGGAAGACAAGGTACATATTTAGCTCGCTTGTCATCATTAATCTGCAGTGCTTGATTTGTGTCTCGTTCAAAGCAAATCGTAGGGTCTAAGACCATCGCTTTCTGGGTTCTTCTATTGATGACAATTATATCGACTCTATGAGAATCATCTTCACACACGCAATGAATCTCCTCATGTACTTCCCATCCTCTGTTTCTTAGCAGTTTGGCAATTGCTGTATGGTGTCTGTTGTTACGCAGTAGCTCTCCCTTCTTACAGAACCCCAGTACGTGGCCAAGAGTTTCAGTCTCGCTGCAGCCGGGATGGCGACACGGGTAGTACAGATGCCTCAAACTAGGAAGCTGCCTGGAGAGGGGAAGTAGTAGAGCTAACGGAGGGGGCCCCACCTAGGCTCCGATACCCAGGTATAGTCATATTATCTGAAAAGTTGACCTCTTGACAATGTATTCAAGATGTACCCTCCCTATGCAACCTTCTCAACTGTTATTAGAACTGAGCTGTACCGTTCTAGTCCACAGTGCACAGTAGTAGGCGGACAGTGGTAGGGGAGAAGTGCTCTATGCGCCTGCGCGAACGAGACATCTTGCTAGTTTGAGGCATCTGTACTGAAGGTTCTGCCAGGGACAGATCTCACTGCAGTGACATTGCAAGACATCTTGATGGCATTGATGTATTCCGAGGACGAAAGACACTTTTTAGAGGAGATCCAGGAGTTGGCTTTGGGGCATTCTTCAAATGTACAAACACCTTTGCCTTTATGTGGGAGCTGGCACCATAACTGGAATGTGTGAGATCAGGTATGAGTTCATTATATGGAATGGATATATTAATTAGGGTATGCAAATTACTGTAAGTAAGCTTTCAGTTAGGAGTAGGGAGGTCAAAATATTCACTTCGAGTTCAGGTATGAGTTCATTATATTAATTAATAATGCAAATATTGTTGTAATCCTAGAAAGTAAACTTTTAGTAAGAGACAGGAGGTGAAAATATTGAAAGGACATACCTACTTTGAATGTGTGAGATCGAATCTGAGTTCATTATATTAATTAATCATACAAATATTGTTATAATTTATAGAAAGAAAACTTTTTTTTCAGGAAAAACACGTCAATCATTAACAGTACGTAAAAGAAGTTTGAAGTCTCAAGGATCTTGCAAATTAGGTAGATTTTGCACAAACCAAATAATAGTAGTACATGAACTTACAAATAATAAGTGTAATGCAAAGTTTTATAAGACTCATTATGGCCATAAAAATGAGTTGCAACATTTAACTGTTCCAAAGACTGATCGCATGGAAATTGCTACAGAACTGATTAAAGGAATTTCACCAACAAAGTAAGTACCGATATTTTCCTCGTTTTTTTATATTTGTGACAGTGGATCATGAGTGTGGTCATGGTTATGGATGATAATAGAGATAAATAGCTCTGAATGATCAATGAGCAAACATTGTATGGTATTCTAAAGAAATAGAAGTTTGTTAATTCAAGAATAATTACAAATTGCATTATTTCATATACACACTAGACCTCTGCATTCTCTTGAAAACAGCCGTCCGAGCTCGCTGATTAGTCCTCAGTTGTGAAGAAAGTAGCTGGGAAATGATATGCTCGAGCGCATACAGTCGAGAATTTATAACCGGCCGGTTGAAACATTTACTTGATCTGTTGCATGCGCTCGAGGTTATTACACTACAATTACATCACCTTTTATTGCTTGATATCCAAAAAAAGCCTACTTAAGAAGGTTACCACTTTGTTTTTATTTCAGATAGCACGAAAATTAGGAAGTACCATATGAACATTTAAACAAGGAAACATAATTTTTAAATAACACAGTTCTTTAAATGAAATAATG